>NC_140209.1:78945464-79545464 GCF_951802725.1 Rutilus rutilus | reverse complement strand
TAATACGGAAAATAAATAATCTAATAATATTGGGCTTGTTTTTGAAGCTCCAGTTGCTTATTTGTCTCGCGAGAGTTGGCAACTGTGGAGCGCGCTCATTCATTCTCGATACGGACACGATCGTATGTGGATTACCTGTCTTTTTTTGCCTGGCTGTTTTTGGAGCTTGGACTGCCGATCCTTTGTGGAGTATATCCTTTCTTTGGAGTGTGGATTACTCAACCGGGGGACTTTAAACAGAATTACATGAATCATGATTTTCAATTACAGATAGTGAAGTTGAGTAGTTCGGCTCACTAGAAGCTCTATTACTGTCAGTCGCTGAATATTTCTATATTAAACTGTTAATACTAAGCTGTAAACAACTAGATGATCAATAAGATGACAACTTAAGCTTTTACAATGTTTTAACTCAATCATATTTTAATCGACATATGTTGTTATTTTCAACTTTTTTTTATAAGTCAGTTTAATGTAATTTAAGTTTAAATAACTTAAACATCTAAGTTGATTGTACTTAATTATATAAAAAAAAATTAAGACAGCAACTGTTTTTGAAGCCTCTTAAAGCAATCAGGAGTGTTGGAGACAGTGCCGTTAATACACATTTGCACACAGTCTTTATTAAATGTAACTGATTACACATCCAGCATTTATTACACACACACATGTTAATCCAGTAACAGTGAAACAGTGAAGTGGACAAAGATGGCTGGAGATCTTCATTAAAATAACAGAAAGGCAGGACAGGATTTTGAAGTCATGATCTAGAGTATGAAGATCTGATTCCAGATATTACCAACTCCAGTCAGAGATGCAGATGCCAGATCATCCACTTTTAGCTCATAGGCTAAAGGCTAAACTAGTCACAACACCTATGAAGTAGGGGAGATTGGGTATGGTTGCAACACTTTTTGCATTTCTCTGTTACTCAGAGACTACTTGGACTAGACCAACCAAATTTGTATTACACTTGCATCTGTCTGCTAATTACCCATACCATTGGAAGATGATAACATATGACATTTTTATTTGAATGGAAGAAGGCAGATGTTGAAACTGACCCCAACCCAGGGATGGTTGCAACATGTTAAAAATACCTTAAATCTCACTAATTAACTTTAACTTTTGGTCTAAATGAGCATAGAGTTCTGAAAATATTAGTATAGTATAATAATATTAGTATAATAATAATAATTATATAATATACTATATAATCAGATTCTGATTGGGGGAATAAGACGTGTTGTCCCCTGTTGCAGCTGTCCAGAGTCTCCTCTACACTGCCACTATCATCATCTTCCCGGGGTCTTTTGTGTTTTGGGAAAATAACAATAGTATTCACACCGTAATCTATGGCCAGCTTTGTCTGTAGGTCTTCAATTGTTAATTGCTTCACTGTCATGTCAGTGCCATTAGGTCCAAAGTAACCCTTCCCTTTGCACACACCGTTCTCCACACAACAGGTGGCTCTCCAGTAATACTTTGAGACTGTAACTGTATCATTCAGTTTTGATATATTGAGATCAGGAACTACACCAGTCACCACATAAGCCTCAGACTTACAGTCTTTCAGATCTTTACTAACATTCGCCTCATGTTTGTTCCATTGACCCTGATTGAAACTTGAGTTCTGTGGAGCGGCGTTGGTCAGGGTGGAGGTGGCCAGCATGGAGAGATGAGTGTTCGTGTGCATAACTGGGTAGAGGTGACCTTTGTCATACTTAGGCTTACGTTTACTAGAGCCTGCATAGTCACTATTAACAGCCTGATTGTGAATGATTCTGCGACCTTGAGCTTCCATACATGCCTCAGCTTTAGTACCTCCATCCAGCTAAAGGACATGAGAGAGAGAGAGAGAACAAACAACTCAGACTGTTTCAGTCAAAATTCACATTAATTATTATCATTTTAAATAAATATACTGGTCCCACTTTAATTTAGGTGTCTTTAACTACTATGGTCTAACATTTGAATTAATCATTTGGTACAATGCACTTGTTGTGTACATACACGTTTATCATTGAACATATTTTAGAATACCTGCATGTAATTACATCTATAATGAAACATCTATAATGTTAACCTCTTAAACCACTAAACCTGTGCTAATATTACCCGTATCCTCCTCAGTATCAGCTCAAGCTTTTACAAGATGACATCAACAGTTTATGGACACCTATAAAGCGTGGCCAATATACTATAATAATATACAGTATTATAATAATATACAGTTGAATAATTACCTGAGGTTCGATGTACCAAGGATTTTCCCTCTTAACACTTACGCTCTTCTTAAACACATACGCAGAGTAGATGGGAATCTTCCATGCTGTGTTGTACAAAGTGGCATAAAAATAGTTTGGCTTCTTGTTGTTGTTCAGAAGACACTGGCAGATCTGCTTGACTGAGGTGAACCATTGTGGTAGTGGTGTGAATTCAGGAGGTTTATTCTTCAAAAAGAACTGTTTGCATTTACCAAAACCCGGCGAAAGCTCACTCAGAGAGAGGCAAGGCAACAGAAGAAGAACAAGCAGTTTCATGATGAACTCAAACTGTGAGAGCAGAAACTGAATCTCTGGATTTCTCTGTGTCAGAAGAGGCGAGAGTGGAGAATGTAGATGTTCTCTCTCTTTATAGAGTTTAACACACAAGGGGAGGAGATAGAAACACACGTCTGTAGGTTTCACTACACAAGAAAGAGTTAAAAGCTGAAGAGGTTCACACTGCACTGCTGATGATCCAGTTTTAGCACATTAAAGGCTTTATTGCTGTTTACACTCAAACGCATGAGCTCTATCTTATGAACTTTACACACATTTAGTGCTTGATCAGCTAATTAGTCATTATATATGCGCAGTCACATTTTATTAATTTAATAAAAGGTTTAATAATTACAAAGTGAATCTGTCTTTGAAAAAGCATATTATGACTGAAAGAAAACGGAACATTACAACATCACATGATTACATGTGTTAAAGAGCTTTTCTAGAGCGCTGTCAGTCTCATGTGAGTGGACATCATTTACACAGATCTGACTAAAGCACTGTTCACTGCATACAAGACAGAAGACACAAGTTATGCAATACAATAATCTAATAACATAATAAAATGATTACACATAAAGTCATTGGTTACATGTGTTCTCTAATGTCTTCATCACTCCTGACTGCAACAAATATAAACCATATTATAACAAATATAACGACTGCAACAAATATAAAGTCAGTGTTTACTTTTAGAGACACAGTATACTGATTTTTGGTGTTTAATTTTCAGCCACATCCTTTTTTTCACTCATTTAATTTAGTTAATTTCACACATCTACTTCCTGACTCACATGATTGTCTCTTAAATATTGGCCCTAAAGATGCAACTATAATGCGTTGACATCTAGAACACATCTGGCACAGACACAGCTCATATAACACACATGTGATCAGCATGAACACTCTAATAACATCCTGTGCTGTGCTTGCCAGAATTACACTGTAATAAATACAGCACATTTCAGTGATAATAGGACATCATTTTGGTGACTGTATATTTCACAGTTCATAACTGTATATTTCACTAATGGTTATATTATGCTGATGTCACACCGTGTGTTTTACACCATTCCAGCCGTAACTGATCTCATCATTATGCTCAGGTGTGTGTGTGTGTGTGTGTGTGTGTGTGTGTGTGTGTGTGTGTGTGTGTGTTATTATCTCCACTAAAGTTCAGTTCTGTTCCAGTTTCATGTTCGTGTCTCCTCCGTGTGTATGATGTGGTGTTGGACTGCTTATCTGAGCTGAATTCGCCTTGAGGATTATTAAAGCTGGTTATACTTCATTCCTTCTCATCGTGTGTTTGTCTTGCACCACGACCCGTGACAGTTTATTTCCCTGTATCTCACACACATACAGTACACACTTTAAAATAAACTGGTAACCACTGTGAGAAGCCAGATGGTAACCGCAGGCCACATGATGACTTACAGATCATCTAAAGTTGCCCATCCAAACTACAGGTACAATACAAATGAACAGAGTCAAGTCTCCTTTATTTATTTATTATTTATTTATTTATAAGCAGTTTCAAAGCAACTTTACAGAGATAACAGGACAATAATGGGTAACACTTTAGAGTAATGGTCCATAGTTAAAGGGATAGTTCACTTTGAAATTAAATTTTGGTATGTTTTAGCTTACCTCAAGGGCATCCAAGATGTAGGTGTCTTTTTTTCCGCAGTAGTTTCAATTTTGATATTTTTAGGTCAAACCGTTCTTGTCTGTCCGTCATTTAATGCAGGTCGATGGTCACTGTCTCAAAGAGCATGCACAGAGTCCAAATTAAACAATTCCCCATCGTCCAAATTAAACAATTCCTCATCGTAAGTACACACTGATGGCCTAAGACACGAAACGAGCGGTTTGTGTGAGAAAACGAACAGTATTTATATAGTTTTTACCTCTTATAACACAACCACGTCCAAGTGATCTGAGGGCGCGGGCGCTTCCTGCTGTGTGACGTGTGCGCAGTCTGGTGCATAGATATATATACACTGATGTCGCTTGGCTACGGTTTCGTTCCAATGAACTGCAATAGCGAAGGCGACATCTACTGTATATATATCTATATCCGCCCGCGTGCGGGTATAGATAGCCTACACTAGATGTCGCCTTCGCTATTGCAATTCATTGGAACGAAACCGTAGCCAAGCGACATCAGTGTATATATATCTATATCTCTCTGTGGTCATTAAAAATCCCAGGATGTCCTTCGAAAAACAGTAGGGGTGTAACCCCGGCATCCTGGCCAAATCTGCCCCTTGGCCTCTGTCCATCATGGCCTCCTAATCATCCCCATACACTGATTGGCTTCATCGCTCTGTCTCCTCTCCACCAGTAAGCTGGTGTGTGGTGGGCGTTCTGGCGCAATATGGCTGCCGTCGCATCATCCAAGTGGATGCTGCACATTGGTGGTGGCTGAGGAGATTCCCCCCTTTCATGTAAAAGCGCTTTGAGTAGGCCTACCTAGAAAAGCGCTATATAAATGTAATTAATTATTATTATTATTATTATATCCGCCCGCGCCGTCAGATCAGTTGGACGCGGCTTTGTTCAAGAGGTAACAACGATATAAATACTGTTCGTCTCACACAAACCGCTCGTTTCGTGTCTTAGGCCATCAAAGTGTACTTACGATGGGGAATTGTTTAATTTGGACGATGGGGAATTGTTTTAATTTGGACTCTGTGCATGCTCTTTGAGACAGTGACCATAGACCTGCATGACAGGACTGTCAGACAAGAACGGTTTGACCTAAAAATATCAAAATGGAAACTACTGCGTAAAAAAAGACACCTACAGTGGGGCAAAAAAGTATTTAGTCAGCCACCAATTGTGCAAGTTCTAGCACTTAAATAGATGAGAGAGGCCTGTATTTTTCATCATTGGTACACTTCAACTTTGAGAGACAAAATGAGAAAAAAATCCAGAAAATCACATTGTAGGATTTTTAATGAATTTATTTGCAAATTATGGTGGAAAATAAGTATTTGGTCATCTACAAACAAGCAAGATTTCTGGCTCTCACAGACCTGTAACTTATTCTTTAAGAGGCTCCTCTGTCCTCCACTCGTTACCTGTATTAATGGCACCAGTTTGAACTCGTTATCAGTATAGACCCCTTCACGGTCTACGTCACAGGAAAATTCGAAGTGCGTTGTGCGCATGTCGGGGTCAGAACGTTCCATCGTGTGTTAACAGTCTATGGTGTTAACCAGATAATTTCTCGTCAAAATGCCTTCTTGTTGTGTCGTGGACTGTGCAAATCGTACCAGTTGTGGAGTCAAGTTTTTCAGGATTCCTGCAGGATCTCATCCTTTTCAAAAAAATAGACGACATCTGTGGCTGCAAGCTATTAAACGGGCAGACTGGGACAATGCTACGATCAACGAGGCTCGTGTTTGTAGTGCTCACTTCATATCAGGTAAAGTCATCCTTTATCACCCCTTTCTATTAGATTAAACTCGAAAGCCTGGATTGCATGAACAGTTTTTTTGTACACTAGCCTATAACGTTAAGCTATTCTGGTTCATTTATTTTATTTTATAAATGTCATGGGCCTGTGTCATGCTACAGACGCAGCCAGCTGCTAGCAGTTAGCCGCAGGCTAGCGCCAACTTTGTGACAACAACATTTGTTTAACTGTTACTTACCATGGCTTAAAGGCAGGGTAGGTAGGATTTATTAAAAATTAAAGATCCAAATTTGTTAAAACTTTCTATATATATCAATACATAATTAAAATGTAAGAACTCTGAAAAAAAGAGTATAAAAATCAAGTGACTCTAGACCGTTTAATCTGTATTAAACACAGCTCATTATTTCGATTCGGGACGAATCAAAGGATTGGCTTAGGCGACTGTCACTCTCTCGCAACCATGGCAACCACCCTTTTGCCACACAGCACCTGCCCACTTGCGCGCGACCGTTTGATTTGAGGAGTGCGAGAGGCACGGAACCTGATCACACCTCCGTCCAGTAGATGGCGGTAATGCACTATGTTTGCAAGCTGCCAATAAAATCTATCGAAGAAGAAGAAGAAGGCACTGAACCTAGGAATACCAAAACAATGGCAGAGAAAGAGCAATTGGCATATGCAGTTAGTGAAGGCAAACCAGGCAAAAAAATGCCCCTTCCCCTCTGCTTGTCTCAGGTAAATAATGCGTCCTCTAGCAGCTAGAGTCTAGCTCAGCGGTCGGAGTCGCGCGTTCATGTGTTTTGGGGGCGTGGCTTTGAAAGAAGCACAGAAATGAGGGGGTGGAGTGAATGGAAATAATGAGATGTCTTTAAAACAGTCGTGAGAGGTCTACAGACACTCGATTTTGATACTTTCTTTTTCAGAGTACTTACATTTTAATTATGTATTGATATGTACATAAAGTTTAAACAAATTTGAAAAATAAAATTTTTAGACCATTTCTACCTACCCTGCCTTTAACTCTAGCCATAGTAAGTAAATAACTGTTTTCTGTAAACTGTAGACTGATTTAATAGTTAGTGAAATTTGGTATCTGGCATTAATTGTGACCTGTGTCATGCTACAGACTTCGCAGACTAGCTTTACATTAGCGCTTTCACTATGACAACTATGACTTCACATAATACTGTGAAGCTGCTTTGATACAATCTGTATTGTGAAAAGCGCTATACAAATATACTTGACTTGACTTGACTTGACTTGACAACAGTAGATCGCGTTGTAATGAATGTGTGCAATTCTTTTTTTCTTTTTTGTAGGAGAGGCATCACTTGACTCCAGTAGTCCTGACTTTGTGCCCTCCTTGTTTGTGTACAAAAAACAAAGCCAGACACCTAAGACAAAAATGGAAAGGTATGAATAAAAAAAGTATCTATCTATAAGGCTTGACTGTTTCTCTCTTGCAACAGCATTTTAATTCCTTGTTCATGTAAATCATTATTAATTAAATTTAAATGTAATTTAATTAAAGCAATATTGTGCAGGCCAATGATTAAATGGTTTCACACAGCACTAATTGTTCCTTTTGTTTTCCTTTAGGTATCAGAGGAAAAGGAAGAGAGATGAACGCCCTGACATGACACCTGCTTCTTCCATGGCTGAGAAGGAGCAAGACTGTACCATTGATCATTGCAGTGGTATGAATAATCTCTTAAACATAAAGCTAAAACCAATGCAGTCTAATACACCAGCCCTGTGGTCCCACAAGCTACACCCTCCAAAGTTGTCATAATTTTTCACTGAACTTCTGCATGTCTGTTTGTTTTCTGTTCAAGATGAGGAGGAAGCTGAAGGGGAGCGCCCAGTGTCGAGACAGGAACATGACGATCTTTGCTTTACACATCATCAACTGCAGGAAGACTACATCAACCTGCAGCAGGACTGTTTTAAATTACGCAATGAGAATGAAGAACTTAGGAATGAATTACATAAATCCAAATTTTCGTACAGCAATATTAAAAGAAGCATTGGGCAATTACTGTTTTTCACTGGACTGACCTCTGTAATCTTCGAATGGCTCCTAAAAAAATTAGATGGCAGTATTGAGATAAGTCACCAAGCCCTTCCTCTAGAGGACCAATTGTTGATGGTCTTGATGAAATTAAGGATGGGCCTCAGTAACACTGACCTGGCATATAGATTTCATGTAACAACAAGCACCATATCAAATATTTATCGGAGCTGGATCTCTGTTATGTCTGTCGTCCTCAAGCCATTAATTAAATGGCCAAATAAGGGAGCTATACTTAAAAATATGCCCAAAACATTCAAACGTCACTTCAAAAAATGCCGCTGCATAATAGACTGCACAGAAATATTTATAGCTCGACCTAGCAATTTGACTGCAAGGGCCCAGACCTGGTCTAATTACAAACACAACAATACGTTAAAATATTTGATTGCCATCACACCTGCTGGGGCAATTTCATTTTTGTCTCCAGGGTGGGGTGGGCGGGTTTCTGATAAACAGATCACCAAAGAGTCGGGTTTCCTGAAACTGTTGGAGCCTATGGACGAGGTTTTAGCTGATAGGGGATTTTTAATACGAGATGAGCTTGCAGCTTGCGGTGCCACTCTTCGTATTCCTCATTTTACTAAAGGCAAAAAGCAACTGTCTGCATTGGAAGTAGACACATCCAGACAACTGTCTCGGGTTAGGATTCATGTTGAACGAGTCATTGGTCGGTGGAAAAACTTCAAGATTTTACAAACTGTTATTCCTGTGTCTCAGGTTGATATGCTGGATGATGTAGTGATTGTGTGCGGTGCTCTAACAAACCTCTGTAAAAGTGTGGTTCCAAAATAAGTCATTAATTTGAAATATGTAATGAGTAATGCTATTTTACAATTTATACTTTTTTGTATTTTGTCAAAATATGTAACATTGTTTCTGGACATGTTCCAATAAAGAAGATCATATATTACATAATAATTTACTGTCACTTGTTTATTTAAGCTACTGGATAATGACATGGGAATTGTACATGTCTTAAATTGTGCATCTGCATACAAGTAACAAGTGCATCTGCATACAAACAAGTAACAATAACAAGTGCATCTGTATACAAACAATAACAATAACAAGTGCATCTGCATACAAACAAGTAACAATAACAAGTGCATCTGTATACAAACAATAACAAGTGCATCTGTATACAAACAACTAAATACATTCAAGAAATACAACAAACACATAAGTGTAGTTCATTAGTCAACACTTGGCTTCCGGCATTGACAAAGAAAACAGTCAGTTGTTTTGACATTCTCCACATAACCAGGTTGCTGACTTCCTTTTGATCTGTGCGCAGCTGTAATGGAAGTGTCGACTACATCTGGCACAGTTGATCATTTTCCCGAAATCTGGCCTTTCACAGATTTTGCAGACTGATTGTGCCCACAAGGAAGGGTCATGTCTTCTTGTTAAGATCTCAGGCAACACAGTTGAAATGAAGGCATGTTGAGCCTTTGACAAATTCTCCTGCAGAAACTTTGCGTTTTTAAGGATGCGTTCCACTATAACCTCATTTCTCGTCCACAACACGAAGTCACAGTAGCTGACGTCACTTACAAACATATGTAGTTGGGTTTGATAGTAGTATGGGTGTGAATTCTTCAATTTGAAAGACTTGTCCAGGCAAAACTGCCTGTCCTCTGCGCTTCCCTGAAGACCATCACGGTATTTGTAAGGACACTTAATTTCTACCAAACCTTTGCCACAACAGGTACATCTTACCATGCCATCTGGTGATGATCCGAGGTGTGGCTCAGAAGGCCGCACAACTAGGCCACAGGAACTTACACTGAAGTCTTGATGGTTTTCGACCATAAGGGACGTGTAGGCTTGTCTTGCAGTTTCTTCCATGGACGTACCCCAGAGAACAGATGGGACATTTAGCTGTGTGTGGTTGTACTGCATTATCTCACTTAGGTAGGTGTTGCTGATATTGTCAGCTGTAGCCACACGATAAAACCTAGTACTTGTAATTCGACCAGCCCTGTAAGTTTGCCAATCCTTTGACCTTGACTGTTGTCGTGTGACAAATTCCAGCCTTTCACACTGATGAGGTTGTAGTTTATTCTTCAGTCTGTGAAATGTGTCCTCACTTTTCACCTGCAATTCTTGTGGTGAGAGCTCCCTGAGTGTTTCATCAAATAAAGCAGTCAAGGGCTCGGGTAAGTTTGAGTGTTCCTCTGTATCAGTATCGGATGCTGTGTCTGTATCACTATTTTCTAGACTTGTCAGTACAGCAGCACCAGGGGCTATAATCTGCAACTCTTTGATGTCATCATCTGTCAACACTGGGGAAGGAGAACTAGACAATTATAACACTATAGAACATTTACAACAGTATTGTCACATTTCAACAACAATTTTTTTGTGTATCTAACACTCCCTCAGTTTGTATAATAATATATCATTTTTACTAACTTGGGAGGAGTAATGAAAATAAACTAAATGAACTTTTTGCAAAAGGAATCTTATCTATACTCTGTCAACTAGTACATGCCTGTGGCTCTGGCGGTAGCACTAGATCTACTCCTGACCGTTTCTGGAAGCTGCCTGTCTAGCCTGCCTGTCCTCTTTGGTTTGTGGAAGCTGATTTTCTTTAATGGGGCTGGTTCGACTTCTTTCCTGCTTAAGTCTTTCCACTTGCACTCTCCAGAAGTGACTGCTGGTTTCTCTGTCCATCCCATTCTAACACAGATTTCGATTTTGAATAAAATTGCCGCTGCATGACTGCAGCATGACCCAAGCCTGAAATTAAATCACATATAATTTACATGTCAAACCACTATCCTTCATGAGTGGGTCTTGAAATTACCACTTGCTCTCAGCAAATGAGTCTGCAGGTAAGACATAGCTACAAACTAAATACTAAATACTACTAACATGCCTACTATGATCTTTTTTTAAGTTGGCTACTATGTATGCCTGTTCTAACCGTGTGCTATGTGTCTTAATCGTATGACATGTTTTTTTTTTTTTTACCTCATCACGCACTGACGCGATTTCCACGCTTCTCCGCGCTAACTGGTGAAAGTGACAGACACACGTTTAGTTTAGCAGTAGGAAAGGTGACGGATGCAGGTATAAGTGATTAGTAGTCGTGACAGTTTTCTAGGGAAATAAAACCATCAAGTCAAGGAAATCAGTCTACAGTGCATCCGTCTCCAATGATAAATACTTAACGTTACCCTGCCATGCAGGTGCAATTTGCAGTATGGGTGTAGCCTTCCCGCTTGTTGATCACAACCCAGGCTTGGTACATAGAGGTGTTTTTTCCTTGGCGCTGGCTCGGTAAAACCTCCGCTTTCAACACGCAAAAGTCATCGCCTATATCGCTATATAAAACCGTTTGGACATGCCCACAGACTACGTAATTATAAGCGTCTAGCGATTTGTAGGCTCTTAGTTTTTCTCGCGTGTAAACACTCGGCTTGTCCACCAGATAGCTGTATATGGCGGGCCATTGAATATCTGGCCACTTGCTGACGTTGTCTACCCATTCTGTTATGAGCTCGGGATCAGGCAGACAATCGCCATTAACTAAAACAAGTTTGTTATGGTACTGTTCCCGTTCCTGTGGTGGCAAAGACAGTGCATAACTTGACACAATACGCCGGTCTATTAAGCGCGCCATTTTTTCTGACCCCAAGCTGCGCGCGCACCTAATCTAGCGTTCGAATGTTTACAAACATTGAAGGGGTCTATAAAAGACACCTGTCCACAACCTCAAACAGTCGCACTCCAAACTCCACTATGAGGAGACCAAAGACCTGTCAAAGGACATCAGAAACAAAATTGTAGACCTGCACCAGGCTGGGAAGAATGAATCTGCAATCGGTAAGCAGCTTGGTGTGAAGAAATCAACTGTGGGAGCAATTATTAGGAAATGGAAGACAAACAAGACCACTGATAATCTCCCTCGATCTGGGGCTCCACGCAAGATCTCACCCCGTGAGGTCAAAATGATCACAATAACGGTGAGCAAAAATCCCAGAACCACACAGACCTAGTGAATGACCTGCAGAGAGCTGGGACCAAAGTAACAAAGGCTACCATCAGTAACACACTACGCCGCCAGGGACTCAAATCCTGCAGTGCCAGACGTGTCCCCCTGCTTAAGCCAGTACATGTCCAGGCCCGTCTGAAGTTTGCTAGAGAGCATTTGGATGATCCAGAAGAGGATTGAAAGAATGTCATATGGTCAGATAAAACCAAAATAGAACTTTTTGGTTAAAACTCAACTCGTCGTGTTTGGAGGAGAAGTTGCATCCAAAGAACACCATACCTACTGTAAAGCATGGGGGTGGAAACATCATGCTTTGGGGCTGTTTTTCTGCAAATGGACCAGGACGACTGATCCGTGTAAAGGAAAGAATGAATGGGGCCATGTATCGTAAGATTTTGAGTGAAAACCTCCTTCCATCAGCAAGGGCATTGAAGATGAAACGTGGCTGGGTCTTTCAGCATGACAACGATCCCAAACACACCGCCCGGGCAACGAAGGAGTGGCTTCGTAAGAAGCATTTCAAGGTCCTGGAGTGGCCTAGCCAGTCTCCAGATCTCAACTCCATAAAAAAATCTTTGGAGGGAGTTGAAAGTCCGTGTTGCCCCAAGACATCACTGCTCTAGAGGAGATCTGCATGGAGGAATGGGCCAAAATACCAGCAACAGTGTGTGAAAACCTTGTGAAGACTTACAGAAAACTTTTGACCTCTGTCAGTGCCATCAAAGGGTATATAACAAAGTATTGAGATAAAGTTTTGTTATTGACCAAATACTTATTTTCCACCATAATTTGCAAATAAATTCATTAAAAATCCTTCAATGTGATTTTCTGGATTTATTTCCTCATTTTTTCTCTCATAGTTGAAGTGTACCTATATATGATGAAAATTACAGGCCAATCTCATCTTTTTAAGTGGGAGAACTTGCACAATTGGTGGCTGACTAAATACTTTTTTGCCCTACTGTACATCTTGGATGCCCTTCAGGTAAGCTAAAACATACCAAAATTTAATTTCAAAGTGAACTATCCCTTTAACAAGTAGCTATGCAGGAAGTAATAGGTAGTACTGCATTAACACCAAACTTAATACTATTAACTAATATGGAAGCAATATTAACTAAGCAGTAATTAATATCTAATTAGTACAAAGGTAGTTCCTTGGTAGGTATTTGATTATTACTAAAGAAATATATCCTCATTAAGAACTACTTGTGAACTAAGAAAGAATAACCAATTAATTACTAATCACAAAAGTAACATGTCTAAAAAGTGAACAATTGTGTGTGTGTTTTTTTTTTTTTTTACTCTTAACATGGTCATAACATTTCAGAAGCTTGCGCCTCAAATGGGTTTTTTGTGGAAACCAGTTTATGAATATTATATCCCAAATACATTAGTTGAGATTGACTACTACTCTTGCCAAAGGATGGACGTATGTTCTCTGTTTATTTCAAATTTAAACATAGAATAATACTAATAATGATAATTTGTTTAACATTTTAAATAATTAGGAAGTGATGCTGACACTCATGATTGGATTAGTTCACTATAATGAGCTCTATTGAGTGTCAGTTCAATATGTCTCAGACTCCATACCTTTATGTTACAGTAGCCGCCTGAGGAGGACGTCTCTTTATACGAATATAAACATTGATGTTCTCTTGTCAAAAACAATTTGCATCCTTAATGAAGAAATTGTCTGCATTTATGTTGCGATAAGCGCAAAACCACATCTTCCAGATTACAATGTTTGTTAGAATATTACTAGTGCCTCACAGAAATGTATACATGTACAGTATGTGTCAAATATAAAATTAAATAACTTGTATTACTTGTCAAAAACATGTTAACTCCTCACTAATTACTCAAGCGTTACCTTGTCATCCCGCAGGAACTACTAGTGATGTGGCCCATTATTTTAAAGTGAAAAACACTTTATATCACTAGTAGTTAACGCTTGTATTACCTTAACGCAAGGTAACATTTGTGTAATAACTGAGGAGTAACAGTGTGTGATTGTGATCCAGGCAGCATTAAAGGTCAGAGGAATCGGGAGCACATTAAAGTCATTCTGGACGTTCTGATCACTTGTGCCAAACCAGAAGTACCCCTGCGTGGCAACCGGGAGAATGAGGAGGGCGAAACGCAGGTCATGTCCTGGAATTTTGTAGACTTGTCTGCAGGCATGACAAAACAACTCAAGAGCGACTAGATGCTATCCCTAGCAATGCAAAGATGCTCAGTCATGTATATCAGACTGACCTGTTGGATGCTGCGCGCGCTCTCCTGTGGCGACGGATTAAAGGTGAACTGCATGAGGGATCTTTCTATGCTATTTTAGCAGACGAGTGTCAGGGTGCATCTGAAAGCAGCTGCTGGCCGTTTGCTTTCGGTATGTGCACATGAGGACTGTGCGAGAATGCGCCGTTGGCCTCGTAGCCACAGACAACATGACTCTAGTCTAGACCAAGGGCACCTTTCAAAATGCCATCTACGTGCACTGTCACTCTCATAGGTTAAAGATACAGTATGTATTTTGTTTTCGCCGCTAGGGGTCGCTAACCTCTTACAATAACAAAGGCGTAGTTTGATGACGCAATTATGGACCTTGCCGTCAAGCCGACCGATCTAATAATGTTTAAGGATGAGTGAATACATTGATGTTTTTATCATGACTGTGATATGAAGCAGGGCCCGATTACTGATAAGAGACAGATCTGCGCCATGAGCCTCGCGGATATAAAGGAATGAGGACATTTCATTCTACAGAACTACACGCAAGTGCAGAATTACTCCTCACACAGGGCAGTTTATCAGACGAATGAAACTTGTGAGGGAACGCAGCGCTGCTTCACTTGCTCTACACTATCACACTAAACTGCATTTGAGTGTGTTGAAAGTTATAATGTTATTCTATGTGTTCGTTTGTCTGTATGAGACTAGCAGTGAGCTAGATCAACATTAGAATAACATACAGATTTATTTTTATATTAATATTAATATTTATATTATATTAATATATTATTATAACATTTCATCATGTTGAACTATATAACATTGATTAGTTTTATGTACATTTGCTCACCTGTCTAATAAAGCTCATGTAGGAGCGGCGTCGAGTCGTAGTTTGTCAAGGACATGGAGCACTCGGCATCTCGAAAACACCGCGCTGATATTGATTCTCGTTTTAGTTCTCCTTTTTTCTCCAAAGTCTGCTTGCCATGGTCCATAATGTTTGAACAAAACAAAAAAAAAAGCGTGCAGATAGACATTACGAAATATGCAGTTGTCCACGTCTGTCGCCATGGTTACTATGGCAGTATGAGTGGAAACCAGGGAGAACGCGGATATTACGTCAGTGACAGGCGACAAGTGAACTTTTTTTCCAGGACGGACAATTATTTAAAATTAGAATTTCACTGAAATTAAAAATCTTTGGGAACTTCTGGAATATACACAATTGCAGGAAATATATTACACTACTCACAATCACATCCAAGATGGCGCTGAGTATAGCAGCCACGGTGTTAGGTGCGTCTTGTTTTGTTTTGTTTTTATGTGTTGATTTAGTTTTTGGCTGTGATTATCGGCGCTCTTTTACTAGAGAAGAGCTCATGAACATCAGGGGAACAACTCCAGCGGACTTAGTTCCCACTTTCCTTGCATCATCAATGGAATTATTGGACTTTTTGGTGAAGGGCTCTCTTGCTGTTGTTCGCGCTGTGAAGCGCCGCAGGAGAGGAAAAAGAGCCGGGTCGCTTGTGCGTCTTCGCCGGCGGGGATTCCGCACACCGCTACCGGCAATATTTCTCTCCAACGTGCGCTCACTGTGCAACAAATTGGACGAACTTCAGCTTTTGGTGGGGAAAAACAGAGACTTTTGTTCATCTTCTGTTCTGTGCTTCACGGAGACGTGGCTGTGTGAGCTGATACCGGACTCCGCGCTGCAGCTGGCTGGCTTCCAACTGTACAGAGCGGATCGCGACAAAGAACTCTCCGGCAAAACAAAAGGTGGTGGTGTGTGTTTTTATATTAACAATGGCTGGTGTACTGACGTGACAGTGATTCATCAGCACTGTTCTCCTGATCTGGAATATTTTATCATAATCTGTAAACCGTTTTATTCCACCCGTGAGTTTACTTCATTCACTCTGGTCGGTGTTTACATTTCGCCTCAGGCCAATGTGCATGACGCGCAGCGCGCGCTGACCGAACAGATACTCTGTGTGGAGCAGACAAACCCGGACTCCCTTGTTATTGTTCTCGGTGACTTTAATAAGGGAAATCTTAGCCAAGAACTCCCCAAATACAGACAGTTTATAAAGTGTCCAACCAGAGAGGGGAACACTTTGGATCACTGTTACACCACAGTTAGCTGTGCCTATCACACCGTTACACGCGCTCCACTGGGATACTCTGATCATGCGATGGTCCATCTGATTCCTGCTTACAGACAACAATTAAAACTCTGTAAACCTGTAGTGAGGAAATCAAAGAAATGGACCAGTGAAGCTGTAGAGGATCTTCAGGCGTGTTTCGACTGCACTGACTGGGATGTTTTCAGGACTGCTACCAACAATCTAGATGAGTTTACAGAGGCAGTGACATCTTATATAAGCTTCTGTGAAGAAAGCTGTATACCAACACGTACCAGGGTGAGTTATAATAATGACAAACCCTGGTTTACAGCTAAACTTAGACGGCTAAGGTTGGAAAAGGAGGAGGCATTTAGGAGTGGTGACTGGGCCGGGTGCAGGGTGTTAAAGTACAGGTTTAGCAAGGAGGTGCGAGAAGCTAAACGGATGTACACAGAGAAACTAAAGAACCAGTTCTCAGCAAACGACGCCAATTCTGTATGGAGGGGGTTCAGACAGATTACAAACTACAAACCCAAAGCCCCCCACTCCATGAACGACTCTCGCCTGGCAAATGAGCTGAACCATTTCTATTGTCGCTTTGAAAGTCAAACGGACACCATCCCCAATGACTCCTCCGCACAGCTTTTGCCTCAGTCCACCACTTTCTCCTCCCCTTCATCAGAGCTGGTCAGCTCTACCTCCTCTCCTCCTTTCTCCATCTCAGAGGGGGAAGTCAACCGGCTATTTAGGAGGCAGAAATCCCGCAAAGCAGCTGGACCGGATTATGTGTCTCCATCCACCTTAAAGCATTGTGCTGATCAGCTGTCTCCCGTGTTCACAGATATTTTTAACATCTCACTGGAGACATGCCATGTGCCAGCTTGCTTCAAAGCCTCCACCATCATCCCTGTCCCCAAAAAAACAAGGACCACAGGACTAAAAGACTACAGACCCGTAGCTCTGACCTCTGTGGTTATGAAGTCTTTTGAACGTCTTATGCTGTCCCACATAAAATCCATTACAGACCCACTCCTGGACCCCCTGCAATTCGCCTACAGAGCCAACAGGTCTGTAGACGATGTAGTAAACATGGCCCTTCACTACATCCTCCAGCACTTGGATTCCCCTGGAACCTACGTCAGGATCCTGTTTGTGGATTTCAGCAGTGCTTTTAATACCATCATCCCAGCCCTGCTGCAGGACAAGCTCTCTCAACTGAACGTGCCTGATTCCACCTGCAGGTGGATCACTGACTTCCTAACGGACAGGAAGCAGCATGTGAAGTTAGGAAAATATTCCTCTGACTCCAGGACCATCAGTACCGGGTCCCCTCAAGGCTGCGTTCTTTCTCCCCTCCTTTTCTCATTGTATACCAACAGCTGCACTTCCAGTCACCAGACCGTCAAGATCCTGAAGTTTGCGGACGACACCACCCTCATTGGGCTCATCTCTGGTGGTGATGAGGCTGCCTACAGGTGTGAGATCGACCATCTGGTGACCTGGTGCAGCCAAAACAGTCTGGAGCTTAATGCTCAGAAGACAGTGGAGATGGTCGTGGATTTTAGAAGGAACACAGCCCCACCGTCCCCCATCACTCTGTGTGACTCTCAAGTCACTGTGGTGGATTCCTTCCGTTTCCTGGGTACAATCATCTCCCAGGACCTTAAGTGGGAGTTGAACATCACCACCATCATCAAAAAAGCTCAGCAGAGGATGTACTTCTTGCGGCAGCTGAAGAAATTCAGCTTACCTAAGAAAATGATGGTGCACTTTTACATCGCCATTGTTGAGTCCATCATCACCGCCTCCATTACCATCTGGTACAATGCTGCTACCGTCAGGGACAAGGGCAGGCTGCAGCGTATCATTCGCTTGGCAGAGAAGGTGATTGGCTGCAATCTTCCATCACTTCAGGAACTATACGCCTCTAGGACTCTGAGGCGAGTAGGTAAGATTGCAGCTGACCCCTCCCACCCCGGATATAAACTGTTTCAGTCTCTCCCCTCTGGCAGGAGGCTGCGGTCCATCAGGACCAAAACCTCTCGCCACAAAAACAGTTTTTTCCCATCAGCAGTTTGCCTCATTAACAAACCCAGGGTCCCTCATTGACACGTCCCCCCTTGCAAATTATACAAATGTTTGTTTTTTTTGCATATGAATTTTTAATGATGTTGATTATTTCTTTATATTTCTGTCCATTTTATATTGTATTTTTATTGTCCATTTCATATTTGTATATTTTTATAATTTATTTATGTCAACTGTATTTTTGTCTATATGTAGCACCTTTTAACCAAAACAAATTCCTCGTATGTGAAAAATACTACTTGGCAATAAAGTTACTTCTGACTTCTGACTTCTGATAACACTGTTCAAGTGATTTTGGGATATTTTATTACATTTCTACATATTGTATCCTTTGAACCTCGTCCTGTCAGCTGTGGCCCGGACATCTCTCACACCTTGCACAACTTCAAACGTCATGCCTGTTTCCTTAACGCGCAAAGAGAGATGTGGCGCGATCAGAGGTCACTGGTATTAGAGCAAGGGTGTGACGCCAGGTGTGATTCAAGATCGGCCGCAGTGACAAAAGTTTTCATTCTGTATGATGTTATCGTGGAGGTGCTGGCACAGTACGCGGAAGAGGGCGGACAGAGTGAGATTGAGGCACAGTCACTCCTTCAGCAGATCAGAACTAAAAAGTTCATATTCCTCCTTGTACTTTTCAAACAGTTATTCAGTAAATCAGACTTCACGTCTAAAAGCCTCCAGTCCATCAACACATCAGTGACCTCAAACAAGAACTGACAGACATTTGCTCTGGTGACTGTGCGTTCTCAAAGATGTTGGCAACAACAAATAAGATGTTGGAGGATCATGATGTCGAGACCTAGGATGGCTATGAGCTACGTACAGGCGCATTTGATAGACATTCATAGCGCCCAATAAACGGCTCTGGGCATTCGTAAATCACGCCTCAAATACGAGGAAATGAACACGTAGTTTCCAGACCAAGTCTCAAATGAGACTTGGTCTTACGTTAGCCAGGCTATTTATGGGGTGCAATATAACATGTCTTCGTGGTTTTTTTTTTTTTAAGCCTTATTTTTCATAAATTTCACCTTTATTGTAAGCCGCTTTCTCCTCTGTCATTTGAACGACCGGTTGACTTCCTGACTCTATGAAAACACTCCCTCGGAAACAAGCAATGGGCTCAGATTGGTTAGTTGGGCCGGTGTATTGTAATTGGCTAAACTGCGTAGTGCACGTTGTCCGGAAACTTCACGCCCATTACCTTTACGGGCGAAAGTTGCATGTGCTCCGGTCAAATGTAAATAATGGTGGGATACTGCCGTATCAGTTTGAGCCAGAATCAGACCCAGAAAGCGGCGATGAAGAGAGTCAAGCAACCTCCGCAAACACGGCTTTTACAAAACGTTTCTGAATGGTACATTTTCTATTATTATTATTTTATTCTATTCTACTATCATTATATAAGAATTTCGATACTCTGTTACTTGAAAATGCTAACGTTACTGCTGCTTGTTAGCTTTTGAGATATGATTTTCTCCTGATTAAACATTTAATATACATTACTGAGTAATACCGTTTTCTAAAGTTATTGTTTTATGGAGTCATGTGACGCAGGGATAAGTGATGGCAGCTTGAAACGTATGCTCCGCTGTCCTTTGGGTTTATATCCTTATTATATCCTAAAATACGTTCAGATATATAGGTATTTTTCTTCTATACGTTACGTGGATCTCAAAATGTCAGAAGGTGGCAAATGTTTGTCTTCTGGCTGTAACTCTGAACAAAGAAAACTTCGCTCTGCCGCACAGACTCAGCTCAACATGTGCACGAGGGGAGTAACAGCTAGCAAAGAAGCCTCAGCTAGCACAGACATGGAGCCTGACCAGCCTGACATGGCTCAGATTCACGGGATGCTGGGCAAGATATTAGAAGAAACGGCGGATTTGAAAGAAATTCGTCGGTCTCTGAGCTCCGTGGATACAAAGCTTTCCTCCCTCATTTCCCGTATCACAGAAGTGGAAGACCGAGTGAGTCAGCAAGAGGACGAGCAAGCTAACATAAACGCTAGACCGATGGGCGCCACTAAAGAGGACATACAACTATTGACAGATAGGTTGGCCACAGCTGAAGACAGATCTCGACGCAACAACCTCAGATTCGTGGGGATACCGGAGGGGGCTGAAAAGAGCAATGTTACCGCGTTCCTGAATGAGTTTATCTCAGCGACCCTTGGCATTGATCCAACCCCGGGAGGAATCGAGATGGACCGCGCTCATAGGATTGGGGAACGCCTGGAAGCGGGAGATACGAACTATGGTCGAACGATTGTGGCGCGCTTGCTACGATACAAAGACTGCCAACCCATCCTGGAAGCAGCACAGGAAAAGAAACGCTTGACGTGGAACGGCAAACAATTTATGATTTTCCCGGATTATTCGAGGGAGACGCAAAGGAAGCGAGAAGCATTCTCCCGCTGCAAGAAAGCCCTTCATGAGCGCAAGATAAAGTTTGGCATGCTCTACCCTGCACTTCTGAAGATTTTCATCAATGGACAGAGTCCACGGGTGTTTGATGACCCAGATAAAGCAATGGAATACATCGAGAGACGCTGAGGTACATGTCTGACACTCTGTTAGTACGTCATATGTATTCCGTGGATGTGCCTTGGAATGAATGTGCCTTGGAAACTACAAGATCTTGCTATGATATGAATGTCTTTAACATCAACCCTGACCGATGGCATCATATTGCGGAAGACAGGGCAGCTTGGCGGTCTGCGCTGACAGAGGGCATGACTCTGTCATGCCAAGCTTACATTAGCTTTTGCACAGATAGACGGCATGCTAGACATCGTTTAGATCGGCGCTTGCGCTGCAAAAGGCCTTGATGATGAGGGTGTGTGATATGCGAACTGGCAGACCTCTGTTTTGTTTTTTGGACATGGACAGATCAGGTCAAATTACCGGCTATGCATTTCATAAATCATTTAGAGGCTGATTTTTGAGTTGTTGTTTTTTTTTGTTTTTTGTTTTTATAGCCAGGGCATGTAAGGCCAACAATTTCTTATTTCTTTTTTTTATCACTTTCATTTTTATTGGAATTTTTGACAACAAAAAAGATAACATACATTGAACAAAATCAAAGGAAGGTAAGGAGGAGGGGGCATCTAATACAATTGATACAAAAAAATTGAAAATAAATAAAATAAAATAAAAATTGTGATCATTGGAATCACTGATCAATAACCTTACTTATACAATATTTCTACCATCTTTGCGCAAGATTAGCTGAAACCGAATCATTAGAATCTCACAAAATTAACACTCAGTGTACAGTTGTATTGGGAAGTACAGTTATGCAGACTCTAGGGCCAGAAAATGGGTCCATTTCCTCCATTTTTCTTTAAATGATGATTCTCTTAACCTTATAGTGTAGGTCAATTTTTCCATTATAAAAATGCTTTGAATTAAACTTGTCCATTGCTGTTGATCTGGGATGTTCGATTTGAGCCAAAGCCTAGTAATAGCCTTTCGAGCCGCAGATAATAAAATCTTGGATAAATAAAGGTCCTCCTTCCGCACACTTTCTGTGATGTATCCGAGAAACATAACTTTACATTCCTTTGGGATATTGTATCCCAACACCTTCTGTAATGTATTGTTAACGACAGTCCAAAATGGTTGAATTTTAGGACATGTCCAGAAGATGTGGGTGTGGTTTGCGTCCCTACTACCACAGTCCCTCCAACAGTCCTGAGGTATCCCAAGTTGTTTACTCTTCAAATAAGGAGTGATGAAAAACCTCATAAAACACTTCCAATTAAATTCTCTCCATTGTTGGGAGTTGGTGGAGGTCTGGAGTAGACAACATGTTTGATACCATTCATCCTCTGTGAGGACAACCTTTAATTCACACTCCCATTTTGCTTTTACATAGAGTGTAGTGTTTTTCAGGTTCTCCATCAGGCTCTGATAGAGTTTAGACACAATCTTATTAGTCTTTTGTTGATAAGCGTCACACATTGTTTCAATAAGAGGGTTTACCACGTCAGAAGAAATCCCCTTAATTTCTTTGTAGTAGTAATCTCTCATCTGTAAATATCTAAATAGATCATGGTTATGTAGGTCAAAACTATCCTTTAGCTCCTGAAAACTCTTCATCTTGTTATGTTTGATAGCTATGCAAAAAGCTGTCAGACCCCTACTCATCCAATCTTTAAAAGTACTGTCATAAATAGCCGGCTTAAATCTGCTATCCAGTGCGATCCATCTCAGTATTTTTTGATCATTTTTAAGTTTCAATTGCTTAATCAGAGAGAACCATATCTCAAGGGAAAATGTAACTATAGGATTCAGAAGCTTCCTTAGAGTTTCATCTAGGCCTTCCTCTCCCAACAGGGTTTGAACATTATAATCTGGTGCGTAAGTCTCAATATCTTTCCATCGTGCAATATAGGAGTTATCACACCAAAGGCACAAAGGTCGTAGTTGTGCAGCTTGAAAGTAAATTTTTAAGTTTGGCAAAGCCATTCCACCTTTCTCTTTTGGGAGCTGCAAAGTAGAGAAACGTATTCTGGGGCGTTTTCCTCCCCATATGAACCTTGACACCGTTTTGTCCCATTGTGCAAATTGTTGAAGTGGTATTTCCACTGGAAGCGATTGGAACAGATACAGGAGCCTTGGCAGAATATTCATTTTTATTACATTTATTCTGCTACTAAAATCTAGCGGGTAGGTCGACCACTTCTCCAAATCTTTTTTTATGTTATCATTTATTGGATTATAGTTTGCTTTATATAGCAGCTCAGGGTTTTTTGTTATGTTTACACCTAAATATTTCAGTGTTTTTGTTTTCCAATTTACATTTAATTTATGTTTAATTTCTTCTCCTGGAGAGTAATTAAAGTGAATAATTTGAGTTTTTGTGATATTTAGTTTATAACCAGAGCAAACATGAAACTGTTCAATTACCTCCAAAAGTTTAGGGAGAGAATTGTCCAAGTCCTGCAAGTATAGCATAACGTCATCAGCAAATAGTCCTATTTTGTGCTCCATTTGTCCCATAGTGATACCCTTTAATCCCTCTTCTTGTCTAATCGCCTGTGCCAGTGGTTCAATGTAAAGAGCAAAGAGAGTAGGGCTTAAACAACAGCCCTGCCTCGTCCCTCTGCTCAAGTAGAAACGATCTGTTAAAGACCCATTCACTTTGATTCTGGCGGTAGGCTGTTGGTAAATTGCCCTAATAATTTTTACTGAATCTTGATTAAATCCAAATCTTTCCAGTGTCTGGTACAGGAATTCCCACCCCACCCTATCAAATGCCTTTTCAGCATCCAGGCTTATAAGTGCTGCACTTGATTTATCTCTGTTGATTTTTCTGAGTATGTGTAAAGTTCTTCTAATATTATCCTGTGTTTGTCTACATGGAATGAACCCACTCTGGTCTTCATCAATCAATTCTGTAACAAATGAATTTAGTATTTTAGCAATAATTGAAGTGTACAATTTATAGTCCACGTTCAAAATAGAAATGGGTCTGTAATTAACACAATCGTCTCGATCTTTCCCCTCCTTGGGAATCAAAGACACAATGGCCTCTTTCCAAGATGGTGGTATGCAACCTTCCTTTATCGTCCAGTTAAAAGATCTTAATAAAATTGGGTTCAGTTTGTCACAAAATTTTCTGTACCACTCCGCAGGAAACCCATCCCCACCCGGAGTTTTATTAGTCTTCATTTTTCCCAGCGCCTTATTTAATTCTTCTAGTGAAATCTCTTTGGTGATCGTTTTGTTTTGTATCTCCCCAATGCTAGGTAAATCTAATGAATAAAGGAAATTCCTTATGTACTGCTTGTTCACGGCTTCATCTTGTGAATAAAGTTTTTGATAGTATTCTCTAAAAATCTTTTCAATTTCCTCAGGCTTAGTTTCAATTTCAATTTCAAGTTTCAATTGTGATTTTGGGTTTTTAATTTTGTGAATTGCAGTATCCGTTTGTTGTTTCCGCAATCTACGAGCAAGTAACTTTACTGACTTGGGACCAAGTTCATAATAACTTTGCTTGACGTATCTTGCCTTTTTCTCTACTTCTTGATTAAGTAATTCTTCTATTTGTGTTTTTACTTCAGTTATCTGTTTTTGTGTATTTAAATCTCTTTTAAACTTAGATTTATTCTCTAACTCTTTCAAAGTATTCATCAATTTCTCATACTTCTCTTTTCTATCTCTCTTAAGTTGTGCAGTTATAGCTATTAGCTTTCCCCGCAGCACAGCCTTCAATGCATCCCAGAGAATTAAAGGATCAACTTCCCCATTATCATTTTCTCTAAGAAATGTATCAATTTCTTGCTTAATATCATTCACTATTTTCTCATTGTTAAGAATACCCACATTAAGCCGCCACACAGAGTTTTTGGGTGTGAAGTCTATTTGGATAGTTAAGAAAATTGCGTTATGGTCTGAGATATCAGCGACTCCAATTTTACATTCCAACACTCTGTAACATGTTTCCTTTTGCATTAGAAAATAATCAATTCGCGTGTGTACGGAGTGCGGGACAGAGTAATGGGTATAGTCTCTTTGTGTGGGGTGTAATAGCCTCCATACATCTACAAGTCCAGTTTCTTTAAGGGTAGTGTTTAAAAATTTTCCAATTGCTTTTTTATTTCTGATTTGACTAGTTGTGTCCAGATTATAATTCAGTATTACATTGAGATCCCCACCACAAATACAAATTCCCTCCGATTCTAGAGAGATCACATCAAATAAATCTTTAAAAAAGGATCTATCACTATTTGGAGGTGCATATATACAAACTAAAGTCAATTTGCTGTTTTCAGCTTTGCCCTTCACTACAACATAGCGCCCCTCTTTGTCTTTTATTTCTTTATATATGTCAAATTTCAAAGAGTTCGAGATGAGGATGGCTACACCTCTTTTGTGACTATGAACACAAGAGCTGTAGCAGATTTTCTTGTATCCGAATTTTTTTAGTTTCTCGTGCTCTTGTGGTGACAAATGGGTTTCCTGCAGAAAGATAACATGCTTATTTTCTTTCTTTATTTTTGTCATTACCCTTGCTCTTTTGATTGCATTCCCAAGACCGTTTACATTCAGTGACATTATTTCAAGTTTTTGTATCATCAGATATAATATTAAAATAAAATGTAGCTCTTACTCCTCCCAAAGCCTCCAAAACAAAAAGCAACAAAAATGAACTAAAGAACACACAAAAGTATTTAACATGAACACATTGACTTCCAAAATGAGGTACTGGAAATACACTCTGGGTTATTATCCCAACATCAAGTGAGGGGGAAAGGCCTCGCACGAAGCGAGGGCCCCCTCCCAGAACTAGTGATAACGCAAAATGAGTTTCACTCATTCCAGCTCAAACTTGTCATCCTCAAAGTAGGGTAAATATATTCATAAAGCCTACAATAGAATCAACCTTGTCAACTACAACCATAGGTCTAGTCAGCACATGTTTTATGTGTGGGTTGTTGGTCCCAAAATTAACAAGCGAAAAGTACCTGTAGGACATGCTGTAATTAAGTTAGGACGGGGTACGTTGGAACTCCTGAAGTCGATCGCGTACGCGTTTGATAGCTCCCTTGTCTCTGTGGCGAGGGACGAGTTGCCATGGAGATGCGCTCTCCAGCTGATCCTGCAAGACAGCCGTGTCGAGTTCTCCGCGATCCTGGGGATCTTCCACCTCGATTCCCTGGTTTCTCATTTCACGTACAGCCTCCGCCGGGGTGTGGTACAACCGTGGTCCTGTGTCCCAATGAATTCGAAGGTTGGTGAAAGGAGATTGAAAGCGGATGCCTTTAGCCTTTAGCGCACTCTTTATATGTTTAAAGGCTCGGCGCTGTTGCACCACGGCCGCGGTATAGTCATGGTCAATTTCTTATTTCTGGATAGAAATCCTTATTTTCTCCTTAATCTAATACCTGAACACAATTTTGTATATGATACTCAGGACGGTGGGTCTCCGGGCTGCCCCTGTTCCTTAAGTCATGGACCTAAGAGATTCACCTTTTTGTTTTATTTCAACAATGTTCCTTGTTCTATTGTTCTTTGTGTCAGACTGGTTTGCAGTCTGCTGGTTAGTGATATCGTTACTGGTGGATATTAAGGGTTTTTTTTCTTTTCTTTTTTCTTTCTTGTTAATGTGTATAATTTATGTTGCACCATGGATCTTATGTTATAATAGAATGGCCACTTATCCTATTCTAAAATATATTAAGATTGCTTATGACAAGTAGTGGGAGGACATTATATTATTCAACTTGGAATGTGAATGGCCTAGGGTGTCCAATTAAAAGGAAGAAAATATTGGGACATCTGAAAACTAAAAAACAAGATGTAGTATTCTTGCAGGAAACACATTGTTGTCCACAAGAATCAGTTAAATTATGCAGGGACTGGGTAGGACATGTTTCCTTTAGTGCTGGGTCATCTAAAAGTCGAGGAGTAGCTATATTAATTAACAAATGCTAACAGTTTAGGCTCAGGAGGGAGGTTAAAGATGAGGAAGGCAGAATAATTATAATACTAGCAGAGATACAAGGACAGGCTCTGATACTCGCCAATATATATGCACACAATGTTGATCACCCTAATTTTTTCATAGACTTAGAAAGTAAGTTGCATGATATTGGACAGTACCCCATAATTCTGGGAGGAGACTTCAATTTTGTCTTAGATCAATTCCTTGATAGAAGTAAACCAACATTAAGTAGAATGCCTGACTCTGCCTTACTGGTTAAGAGAATGTGTTCATCTATGGGCCTAATAGATGTGTGGAGGTTGAACCACCCAATGGACAGAGACTATACTTTTTATTCAGGAGCCCACAAAGTTTATTCAAGAATAGATTTTTTTTTCTAATTTCCAGCTCCTTGCTACCTGCGACACTATCCTGTTTGATAGCATTCTGCTGACAGACCATGCCATGGTCAGACTACAAATGACTCCATATCAGGAAACAGAAAGATCACAGATGTGGCGTTTTAATTCATCTTTATTACAAGATGTAGGATTTAAGGAAGATCTTCGAGCCCAGATTAGGTTATATGTGGATACCAATGTGCCCACAGCTCCCTCTGCCATAGTGGCTTGGGAGGCCATGAAGATTATATCTGAACCTATTTTGAAAGAATTGACTCACCTTAAATATGAATATAATATTATAATATCCAAAAAAACGGAATATCTTCTGTTCAGGGCCAGGCAGACTATTTTTGAATCTGGGGATAAAGCAGGGACATTTTTGGCTAGGTACATTAAACAAAAAAAATTGCAAATCTTCGGTAGCAGCAGTGATGGCTTAGGATGGAAGCCTGGCAACCAAATCTAGGGAAATAAATGATGTATTTAAGAAATTTTATATAAATCTTTACACATCTGAAACCAATGCCACAGACAAAGAGATAATGTCATTTCTTAATAAATTAAACCTTCCTAAGTTGAGTGTATCACAACAGGAGGACTTAGATTTACCTATTAGTTCACAGGAGATACTTGATTCAATTAAGGCCCTACCATCAGGTAAATCTCCAGGCCAAGACGGGTTTACAGCAGAATTCTTTAAATGCTATGCAGAAGACCTATTACCATTATTTGAAAATATGCTTGCAGAAGCATTTAAATCTGGCAAATTACCTTCCTCCTTAAACCAAGCAATTATCTCTCTTATACTTAAAAAAGAAAAGGACCCGACTGACTGTAAAAGCTATCGTCCAATAAGCTTAATATCTGTGGATTGTAGACTTTTATCTAAAATACTTGCAAATAGATTGGATAAAACACTTGGGTCACTTATCCACCCTGACCAAGTGGGCTTTATTAGACAGAGAAATTCTTCTGATAATGTGAGACGCCTTATAAATATTATGTGGTCGGTGCGGGACTCCAACGATCCAACAGCAGCTATCTCACTCGACGCTGAGAAAGCGTTTGATAGGCTAGAATGGAGGTATATGTTTCATACGCTTAAAACATTCGGTTTTGGTCAAACTTTTCTCAGATGGATAGATATTTTTTACAAAGACCCACAGGCTGCAGTGAGAACAAATGGTTTGATTTCCTCTTATTTCACACTTTATAGAGGCACCCGGCAGGGCTCTGCATTATCGCCAGGGCTTTTCTGTCTAGCTCTTGAGCCTCTTGCGGCAGCTATTCGCAAGAATCTGAATATTCAGGGAGTTAAAATTAATGAGTCTACACATAAGCTTCTGCTTTACGCAGACGACATCTTGTGGCTTGCTTCGGACCCAGCCAAATCAATCCCAGCATTATTGGACGTTATTGAATCTTTCTCCAAGATATCAGGGTATAAAGTCAACTGGTCCAAGTCAGAGGCCCTTCCATTGACTTTATACTGTCCAAGAACTTTATTTCAGGCGGGGCTGTTTCAGTGGCCTACTGAAGGCATAAAATATCTTGGTATTCTCTTCCCTCATCAAATTGATAAAATAATCGAAAAGAATTTGAATCCACTCTTTAATAAAATTTCATTAGATACAGATAGATGGTCACCACTATTTTTATCATTATGGGGAAAGGTCAACGTCCTGAAGATGAATTGTATCCCGAGGTTGAATTATTTGCTGCAATGCCTGCCTATTACAATACCCCAAAAATACTTTAAAAGATTCGACCAAATTTGCAAAAAGTTCTTATGGAATGGTAAACACGCAAGGATAAAATTAGAAAGGCTACAGGTACCAATCAATAAGGGTGGCATGGGCCTCCCCAAACTAGCCCTGTATCATTATGCCTTCTGCTTGAGACATATAGCTCAGTGGACACTGCCACCTGAGAGAGCTCCTCCCTGGTTTGAGATTGAACAGGGATTATTCTCACCACTTTCCCCTATAAATGCTTTGTCTAGCAATATACCCTCCAAATTAAAATCTCACCCCATCATATCTAACCTCTGTAATGTGTGGAAGAAGTTTTCTAAAGCTTTTAATATTAATGGTTATCTTAATTCTGAATCCTGTATTAATAAACATTCTCTTCTATGGAAAGATTGGGTAGAAAAAGAAATTATTACACTTGCAAACCTGTATGAGAGGGATAATATAAAATCATTTGAAAGGTTAGCAGGTGAATACAATTTGCCTTACAATTTACAATTTCTGGAAATATCTTCAAATGCGTCACCTGCTAATTGCTGTCATAGGGAAAGGAGTAGAACCTCAGCAGTCAAACCTTCTTTCTCAGATTACGAAAATAATGGGTTTGGGGCATGAAGCTGCTATCTTTTATGCAATGTTATTTCAACAGACAGTTACCATATCTTATGCAACAATGTTAACTTGGTCAGCAGATTTGAACATTGATGTTACACATACAGAATGGGATCGTATCTGTGAAAACATTAAGAGGGTTTCAAGAGACATTAAGATTAGACTAATCCAGTTTAAGATTCTTAATCGATTTTACTGGACTCCGACTCGGCTGTTTAGGCTGAAGCTGAGAGATAATGCAGACTGCTGGAAGTGCTGTAGTTCAGAAGGGTCTCTTTTTCATTTGCTCTGAGAATGTCCCATGATTCAGAATTTTTGGCTAAAGATTCATGACCGCATTGAAAATATTACCCGGACTAGTCTGGAGTTCTGTCCAAGGTTGTTTGTTTTAAATGATCCACAGATGACATCGAATTGTGGAGCAGCGGACTTTATTCAGACTAGTATAATGGTAGGGAAATAAATAATAATGAGAAACTGGAAGAACCCAGGGGAGCCCTCTTTGCAGGAGTGGAGTACGGAATTGGCAAAAGTGGCATCATATGAAAAATTTTCTTTCAATATTAATGACAGGACAGAAAAATATGTGGCGAAATGGGGAAAATATGTGCAATATATTGCTACTAGATGAGAATGTGGTGCTTATTGAAAAATGTATATTTGATTTGTTGGGGTTTTTTTTTGTAGTTTTATATGATTTTTATTATTTCTTTTTGTTTATTCTTTTTATTTATTTGTGTACATTTAAAATGTATCATCACTATGGGATACATGTTAAGATGTCAATTGTGAAGTTGACTACAATGTTGATTTTATTGTAATAGTGAGGTTTAAAAACTTAATAAAATACTAATTATAAAAAAAAGTTATTGTTTTATCGATTACATATAATTTTTTTTAACTTTATACACGTTTGTCTTATACACACAAAATAGCATCGAACTAACTGGCTACTATAAACAAACAGCGTTGGTTTTCGTTCTTGATCAAATCGAAAAATTACGTCATAAAATATACATGGAAAATTCATACAAAATTACATAACAAAAGTACATAATTACAAATTCAGGTCCAAAATGTTTGTACGCGTTTATCATAGACACACGAACTAAGTGGCTACTAAAGCCAGCGCTGGCATTTGTTTACGTCCTTGATAAAACTAAAACATTACGTCTGAAATTATACATGCAAATACATTTAAAATGATTAAGTCTTACTTACAGGTTGTGGCCCAACAACCTCTGGTTGTAAAGTTGGAACTGCTTCATGTTTTAGTAACAGTTTCTTGTTGAATCCGGCATTGAATCCGTGGAAATTCTGGAAGCTGTCTTTCGTAAAATGCGCAGCACAGAGAGCTAAATTATGATTGTAATTTTCAGGAACATAATCAAACATAAATTTTAGCCTTTGTTGACGAACTACAGCGTCCGTAGGAAGCCTGAACACAGAAGACCTGACAGCTGGGTGAAAATAACACACTTTCGACGGCATGACTACAGCTCTCCACAGCCGCAGAAATATGACCTTGCTCCCTTTTTTGCATATTCCGGAGGGAGGGTTAGTTACGTATAAAACCCGGGAAGTATCTCGTTGTAGTCCCATTCGAGTCGTTTTTGTAGGCATTAAACTTCCTAATTTTTAAAAGACGATATCTCTGCTTACGTTGAACTTTCAGTGCAGCAACTTTGCAGATACTGTTCATACACCAGCAGCAACAGTACACACTATTTAAAATGAAAAAAGTGAAATCGCAATCAACCACCCCTTTAACATTTGAGAGAGAGCTTACAGTAACTTTCAACTTCAATGAAATCATTGACATTTTCAAGAGCAAACCCCGCCGACTACTCCTGTAATTTCGGATTCCCTTGCGTGCCTGAACTGCTCTGTTAAACAATTTGATTTGAAATGAATGAATATTCTTCTCGTGCTCTCTCTTCTTCCCATGCCTATCTATTTTCCCAGACATTCGTACTGTAACAGATCTCGTACTTTTTAAAATAAAACTTAAAACTTATTTGTTTAAAATGGTGTTTAATACACAGTAGCGGTGTGACAGTTCTACTCTTTCCTCTGATGTTTTAAAGTAACCATATATAGCTTACTGTTTTTATGCTTCATGCTTCATGTTTTGGTAACCCTTCCTTTTACAGTCCCCTAATTACTAGGTATTTACCTGGTAAATATATGGTAAGTTATAGTTGGTTATTGGTAATTACCACAGGTAACAAGTATGTAAATGCAGAGAAACTACAAACTAATTACTAAGTATTTATCTGGTAAGCATATGGTAAATTATAGTATTTTAGTGTGTAATTACTTAAGGTGATTAGTATGCAATTACAGAGAAACTACCAGGGAAAAAATCACCACTGTTAAATATCAACTCAACAAAGTCCTGTGTACTTGTTACCTGTTTAGGCTGGTAATAACTCCGATTTAATTGTGTACTTCCTCAGAATGTAGGCAGACCATTTTTAGAAACACCTCCAGTATTACTCATCAATTCAAGTTAGGTTTGTAGTTATCCTAGGGTTATGTTGGTAACAGTCCATGTTTATTTATTACTATCTTGAAATTAAGACGGTAGTTTCCAATAAATTACCTTGTCTTACATAGTTGTTGTTCATTGCTACACCCATTTATAGAGGGTTTATCAAATAATTTACCTTACACTTACCTGGTAACTACCCCGCAGGAACAGTTTTCCCTAATGTCATGGCACATCTTAAATACTGGGTATGTTCTTGCAGATGTTTTTACAATTTACTCAGTAAGTAAAGTGTAACTGTACTGTAAAATGAAGCCTTGTTTATTTCCATGGTATTACTGGGATCTTACCATATAACCTGATCATTTCCTTTTCCATATAGTCACAATTTTTTACCTCGTATGTCCTGCAACGTTACCAAGGAAAACATGACAATTTACTCAGTAAGTAAAGTGAAACTGTACTGTAAAAGGAAGCCTTGTTTATTTCTATTGTATTACCAGACTCTTACCACATCCTTTGCTACTGCTTAAACATTTTTGAAATCACAAACTTTTACCATCTGTGTTCTGCAACTTAACTAAAACATTCTCAGTAAGTAAAGTGAAACTGTACTGTAAAATGAAGCCTTTTTATTTTTAAATTGAATTATTGGGATCTTACCCTATAATCTGTAATAGCTACAGTTACTGTGTAAATCAACAGTATTTAATCAGTAAGTTGAAAATATACTGTAAAAGGAAGCCTTGATTTCGGGGGGTCACATTGTAAGATCAGACGCTTATAATTTGTGATAGGTTTGTAATGTGGCCTCTGAGGAGCTCTTGAGTCTATTTTTCATTTTATTTCTTTTTTAAATAGACTGAAACTATTAATCACACGAAAGGAAATCTTCAGTATTTAACCCATCACTATTACTTAAACGTGGTAGCACGCTCTGATGTCTTTGAAAAGGCGTCCAAGAATACCCTTCTTGTGCTCCTTTCCAAGCCAGTGGCTCCACTCAATGAACCTCAAGTTCATCTTTAATGCCTTTTCTGTCAGGTTTCCTCTGTATCTGTAAATGTCCTCTTTATAATTTCGCCACGGCCGTTCTATATGCTGCGTGTGAGCACCACTCCCAGGGTGGACAAAATGTCTCTTGTGATTCACCTGATAGTGAATGTAACCATGACGTGATAACCTGTTGTAGGCACTCCAGCTATCACTTATCACTTTACTACCAGGTCTAATGTACTTCTGGATAATTGGGAGCAGTCGCTTCCTGGAACGATATTTTACAAGCTTTAAGATGGGACGTCTATGGCATTCCTTGACTTCCACCAATCCAAAGACCCACAAGCGTCTTCTCCAGGTGTGTCCACGTCGTCCACGTCCATACTGAAAATAAGTAAAATGTCTTAATGGTTGACCACCTACAAGATGCACTGTACTTTTTTTATTAAACAGTCATTACCATTTTACTTACAAAACCAGACCTTACCTTTCTTTTGTGTCTGAATTTGCTCTCATCTATGGCAACAAAAGCTCTCCTCCCTGCTATACGCATTTTCCGTCTAATCTCCAGTCGCCTGACTGTTTTACCACAGATCTCTCTTAACAGTGTAGTCACCCTGGTCAGTGATTGGCTGCTCCCACACACTCCATCCTCGATCATGTCCACTTGTCTCTTTCTCAAACCCTGCGACAAACTGAGAAAAAACTACTATCAACATATTACCAGTTAATACCCTCATAGCCTAATTGTAATAATAAAACAATGCCTAAATTTACTGTTATTACTATGGTAAGTAGATGTAACATATGTAACACTGACACTGTAAAATAAAGTGTTATCGTTTAAACATAATAATTAAATTACCTATCAACAAACCAGCAAATGTGGATTGAATAAATCAGTAATATTAGGCAATATTGCAGGACATTGTTACAGTGTAACCAAAACAAAGAAAAAGCATGAGATAGAGAAACAGAGAGAGCTCCCAACCTGTGCATAATCTTCATCCATGATGCTAACGTAATGTGCGACCTGGAGAATATTGAGCCCTCTCTGATGGACCTTGTGATGCCCCTACCCCTGTGGTTTGCCTTTCTACAGCTCCTGTAACATATGACATAATCTGTAAATATCCAACATTGCATAGTTTGTCAGACTATAATAAGGTCCTGGGTGATCATTGTTGAACATTACACTTAGAGTGAGTACTGTAAGTCTATGCAAAGCGATATTTTTTGCTGTTTTGGTTCTGTACTACAACACCTTCAGTGTGAAAGGATTCTGTGACCTTGAGGTTAAAGTAGGGGAGCGCGGGGCACAACCTAACGCGGGGCTAGTTGTAACGCGCTTGTTTTAAATACTTCCGCACATGCTTGGATGACGAAACTTTGTGTATTTACTAGTTGCCATATCAACACTATATAGAAAAAAAATTCCGCCAAAATTATTTATTTTTTGGAAGATATCCATAGACATTTATTAAACCATAGCAAAAGTAAATTTTAAAGTTATTTTTTTCATCTCTATTTATTGTGTTTATTTAAAATAAGACAAATCTGATATTGTTTTAATCTCTAATATGTTTTTTAACAGTTGAGATAGTTCTTTAATGCGTCGCTAACTAGCAGAAGACACTAGCCGGGTTTAAATCCCAGTTGTGCAGGCGGGGGCATGTTGTCACACTGCGTTACAATGTGCCCCTATTAGAAATATGCTATTATATTCTACTTTTATTAATTTTATTGAGAAAAAGGTGAATAAAGACTGAGAGTCAATGTTCAGAAATTACTAATTATTTATTTGTTTTGAACTATGTTGTATAGCTGTGTTTTCATGTGTTCGTAGTCAAAACTCAAAAATGAGTTTATATTTAATTATTAAAAATTGCCATTATTTTATATGAAAAGTTTTTTAATTGTTTTTTATTTAGAAAATATTTTAGTTTGTTTTCTATATATTTTTTATTAGATCAGATAACATTTTAAGCTGTCATATGTTATGTTACAATGTGCCCCTCACATGTTACAATGTACCCCACCTATGGGGCATGTTGTCACATTTCACTTCCATTCTTTCGGGGTATATCAAGAAAAAAGTATATACTGTATTAATAAAACAAAAACACATAATTGTACTAGACATGTGGGAAAATAATGTGGGAAAAAATAAATACTCTGAACCATAATTTACACAATCTGAGAAAGTCAAAAAGCGTTACTTTGTGCCCCGCTCTCCCCTACACCCTGTCAGCTTAAGTTTTAGGGTACTTACATCCATACAGGATGAGATTAGCACTTTTTGTACATGATCCCTTCATTTTATGTTACTAAAAGTATGTTCCATGCAGTAACAGTATTGAGTCTGTGACCTGTAGGCATCATCAGAAGAGCTAGATTTTCCCAGGTGATGTTCTAAAGGCTTTTTGTTTTTTCTTCAGTATGTGAAATATTTCAATCTGATTCAGATTGGGTGATTGACTTGTGAATTAACTTTGTTATGTAACATAACATCCTTTCTAACTCAGGATGCTACAATGCAGTGTCACTGTCCCATAGTTGTGCTTACTGTCACTTCTCCCACAATCTAGACACTGTATAATCTAGTGGCAAATTAATCCAAGTGTAGCTTGTGTGGCAGTGATGCTTGGTTCTTACCACCTATATCCATCCTTGGTCGTGTTGGTTCCTTTGAGTTTCATTCTGTTGTTGCACACAGGGCATCGTTTTTTTCTTGACAACAGCCTCTCCCTCTGGAGCCATTCTATTAAATGTTTACCCCCTTGTGCTGTCCTCTGAAGTAATGTTCTTGTCAATGTCATATTTCTGAAAAATACAGACAATTTAAAATGTAAGAGACGTAACATTAGATGCAGCTGTAGTACTAACATGTCTGTGTTTTAACCATCCGGCAAAGTCTCTTAAATTTGACATGTATATATTATAGATATGTATAAATAAATTCCACTCACACTTCCGTGGCACCGCCGCCGCGATCACTGAAGCGAATGCCCGCGGAAAGACCGGAAACTGCGTCAAACCGGAAGAGTCAACAATCGACGGTGGTTGCAGAAAGAGCGCTGAAGTTAACGTTAACTACTGTGAGAAGGTATGTTATATCGGGTTACACATCCTACAGTCTGTGGTTATATCTCAGGTGCTAATTTCAGACAAATAACTTTTTATTTAATTTTTTTATCATATTCAATATTTTTAAATATAGATCATGCCAAGGACGCGAGTTACCAGACGAACCAATAAGAGCAGAAGCCCCCCAGATGAGCCGCTGCAGTCGGATAATGAAGGTAATGTTAACTTAATATTACATAAAGTTAGTAAAGAATTTAATGAGCCAAATCAAATGTTTAGTGTGCCACCAATCGTCACTCTTACAAGTTGTGTTTTTAACTGTACGTTTTTTACAGTTAGGGGGATTGCTCAATCACAGCTCTGCAAAAACTCGTTTATTTGCTAGCATAACTACACATTAGTACATGCTTGTTAATTAATGTATTAATTAATTAATAAGTATGAAAGTATGAATATTAATTAATTAATTAATGTATTAATTAACATTTCGGGTTTAAACTAAATCAAACATGTTCCAGATCAGAAGAAAGATGTACTAAAAGGGCACAATGTAAAATTGTTCATAAATTTGACACCAGCAACTGTCACAAACATCAGTGAATGACACTAGATGTCTTGTAATGTTCACATTTAACCTTACTCATTGAACACACAATGATGCATTCATCATTAAAAACTATTTAATCTCATTCTGTTTTAAGTGATTCCACTGCTGCCATCAAGAGTGAAATACCTACACTAACATATTCATTAAGCAGATGGAATTTTCAAAATTAATATCAGTGTCAGCAGCACAGATGATGGTTATTTATGTGGTTATTTTCTGGATTGGTTTACTCTCTTTATACAGTATCATAATGCAGTCGGATGTTAGTCAGTTAGGGTTCTTGCTCTTCTTTTGGGACACTAAATGTGTCCATTTTCTAGAGCAAGTTTGATTTAGTTTACCCCGAAATGTTAATTAATACATTAATTAACAAGCATGTATTAACGTGTAGTTAAGATGGTATATTCATGCAGGAATTCATATGACTCATGTCGTAGTTAAGGTTAGTTCCTCATTAGTACATGTCTTAACTCATCATTAGTTCATAGTAAAGTAATTATTAATTCAGGTATTAGTACATGATTATTCATGTACTATTATTGTAAAGTGTTACCCATGTGGGTTGTAACAGCAGGGCCGGCCGCGGCATAAGTTAGGCGGAATAGGCAAATGGACGATGACATCACTGTTTTATCCAGAGAAGCTATAAATGAACTGAATTAATAACTTTTTTACAACAAAAATAAACCATCATTGAACTTATGACACCTTCTAGATCTGCTGTACAGGAGAAGCAAACTGTGTTGCATTATTTCCTGTTTTCACTGTAGAGGTGCCTTGAAATAAAATCTGTATTGTTAAAAGCGCTATAGAAAAAGGGGACATGACTTGAATGCTAGATGCAATGCTCTTGCTATTTGTGTTTAGGCTGTAATGTGTGTGTGTGTGTGTGTGTGTGTGTGTGTGTGTGTGTGTGTGTGTGTGTGTGTGTGTGTGTGTGTGTGTGTGTGTGATATATATATATATATATATATATTAATGATGAATGCATCATTGTGCGTATATATATATATATATATATATATATATATATATATATATATATATATATATATATATATATATATATAGGCTAAAATCATGAACACGATGATGGGGTGAAATGGGCTGTGATGCATGGGGCACCAGGTAAAATCTTGCCTTGGGCAGCAAATTGGTCAGGGCCGGCCCTCTAAAACCCTGCAGGGTCGCCCACTATAGCTGCTTCTACACTCTTAACCCGAATTAGTTGACTTTACTCGAAAATCGCGAGGAAACCCGTTGCCTTATACCACTTTAGTTTTTACACAAGCAGAAACTAAACATGTCGAGTTGTATTAACATGGAACCCTAACCTTTTACACAAGCTGAAACTAAACATGTTGAGTTGTATTAACATATAACCCTAACCTTTTACACAAGCTGAAACTAAACATGTTATGTTGTATTTACACGGTTTAGGATAATAGGTTTACTATTGGGTACTCAGCACCATTGTTAAGATTTATATACAATTCTGTTGGATTTCCTGCTGTAAAATCACAGGAAAAGTCAAGTGCTGCTGACTTTAGTGACTTATAATCCCTATTGATAACAGCATCAATAGGCAGTTATAGTTAATTGATATTTTACTCTTAGCTTTTTGCTATAACTATTGTGCCCTGTAAACTCACAGTTATAGCAGCCAGAGAAAATATAATGTTTAAATATCAAAGGCAAGAGCCCAACTAAAGCCAACACCTTTCACCATCATGGTGACTACAAATGAAACAATAAATAATCAACATCTAAACCTCTGTTGATTCTCAACAAGATCTTTTGTAGACGTCTGACAGAAATAAAGTCAGTCTGTTTAGTAATAAGTTAAGCTGGTAATGTTCGACTCTTCGGTTCAAACTTTAAATGGCGCACTCTGCGCACTGTCACCTGTTTAAATAGGCCACGCCCCTCCCTTACAGAAGCTTAACATAGCGAGTTATCTCAGCTTAACATGATTAGTGCAATGAATCTTTCAGCTAAATAGTGCACACAACTAATGTTGTTTAGTAATGATAGCAGGTTTTTACTAAACATAAAAGAATAAGTAATGATTACTCGTAAGTTTAATTAGAAACAAAATCTGGGTTTACAGTGTAAGCTGCTTAGATCGTTAATACAAATATTAATGTTTAAACGTATGATCAATATGTCAGTATGGACATGTTACACATCCTTAGATCGGTTAGATTCTCTACAATTCAATCGTTCAGTTCATTTAACGGAAACAACGAGCCCCTAATTCTTATAGATTTACTAGTGTAACCTGCATGGTACAAGAGATAAAAAAGTAGGAGAAAAGTGACTCCCGTTACCTTTGAAGCGCTCGTTAAGTCCGAATGTGTTTTTATAGAAATAATATTCTGTTTGAAATAAATAAACTGTTTCATAGTAGCCTATATTAGTTTTGTGCAAGAGGAATTAAAGGCCGTTCCCATATGGACGCCTGATTACTACAAAACTCTGCGGTGGAATTGAAACAGAACAAGTTATGATGGTAACACTTTACAATAAGGTGCATTAGTTAACATTAGTTAGTAATGTATTAACTAACAAACTAACAATGAGCAATACATTTGTTACAGTATTTATTAATCTCTGTTAATATTAGTTAATAAAAATAAAGCTGTTCATGTTAGTTCACAGTGCATTAACTAATGTTAACAAATACAACCTTTGATTGTAATAACATATTAGTAAATGTTGAAATTAATATTAACTAAGATTAATAATGAAAGTATTTTCATTTAAAATAAAAATAAAATACTTAAACATTAAATATATTTCTGTTTGCATCTATTATAGTTGTAGAGATTCAACAGAAAGCCACTGCTCCAACCATGGATAAGTTCCGGGAGGATTTTAAATTACTGAAAGAGGAAAACAGGCTTCTGAAAGAGGAGAACCGGCTTCTAAAAGAGGAGCGGGATTTCCTTAGGGAGAAAGCTGTCAACCCAGTAAAGACTGGACCCTCAACAACTTCAAAAGGTATCCAGACTGTGGTCCTCCCATAACCAACACAGAAAACTTTTACCACCTGCATAATTATTCTAGTTGTTTGTTATTTTGTGTTTATTGATATCCCCACATTATGTAAATAAATAAGAGAAATATACTACAAGAAGATGATTTTTTCAACACTGAGAACACTTAATTACTTTCAATTTGTCGTTACTCTGTTTAAGGGTCCCACAAAAAGAGGGTTATGGATTCTTCAGACTCTTCAACATCTGACTCTGAGTCAGACTCCTCTTCTGAAAGAGGGAAGAGGAAGAGAAAGCAGAAGAACAAAAAAACCCATGCAGTATTTGGAAAAAGAGGTGACTTGTATAATTTGAAAAAAGAAGGCTCACAACTAAATTACATTTGTATGTACACTGTAAAAAATTAAACCGTGATAAAGTACTTTACCGTCAAAAATACGGTAGCAATGTTATTGGTTTTACAGACTTAAAGGGATAGTTCACTTTGAAATTAAATTTTGGCATGTTTTAGCTTACCTCAAGGGCATCCAAGATGTAGGTGTCTTTTTTTCCGCAGTAGTTTCAATTTTGATATATTTAGGTCAAACCGTTCTTGTCTGTCAGTCATTTCATGCAGGTCTATGGATACTGTCTCAAAACACAAGCACAGAGTCCAAATTAAAACAATTCCCCATCGTCCAAATTAAACAATTCCCCATCGTAAGTACACACTGATGGCCTAAGACACGAAACGAGTGGTTTGTGTGAGAAAACGAACAGTATTTATATCGTTGATACCTCTTGAACAAAGCCGCGTCGAAATGATCTGAGGGCGCAGGCGGGTATATATAAACAATAGATATCGCCTTTGCTACTGCAGTTCATTGGAACGAAACCGTAGCCAAGGCGACATCTAGTGTATATATCTATACTCGCCCGCGCCCTCAGATCATTTGGACGCAGCTGTGTTCAAGAGATAAGAACGATATAAGTACTGTTCGTTTTCTCACACAAACCGCTCGTTTCGTGTCTTAGGCCGTCAATGTGTACTTACGATGGGGAATTGTTTAATTTGGACTAGGGCTGTTGGAACGAATTCCGAAATTCGAATATTATTCGAATATTTAAAAAATCAATACTATTCGAATGCTGAAGTTCCTATTCGAATATTGCTTTTTTTATGTATATTTAAAAAAAAAAATGCAATCTTGCCTTTCTCGCCGTCTTGGCACACGCATGTGAAAATTAAATGCTTTTGTTTCGTCTAATAAACAATAAAGTTTTTGAATCGTAACACAATTGTGCACGTTATCCACGCTGTATCATCATAACAACTGTCAAAAATCGCGGAGAGGAATGTCTCCACGGTAACAGAGATCAACAATTTGATTCACAGTCCACACTACAACGTGAAAAATCCACGTTGGAGTGCGTTTTCATTAATAAAAACGCCGTCTCATTGTGGACGGAAGGCCAAAACGGAGAGAATTTTTTTTTTTTTATGACAACTTACAACCTGACAAGCTAGGCAATCTGTCCGAGGAACCGCAGTGCTAAAACAGGCAAGAATGACTTATTTTCTGCCTCTCTCCTCATCACGGGGCTTAACTGCTGTCCACCAAAAGGCAATAACAGACAAACTGACGGTTTATCTGTGAAGATATGAGACCGATCAACATCACGCATTGGCGATCCATAAGACTGTGTAATGTCGTAAATATTAATAATAGGATGAATTTGAGCATTTAATATTCAAATATTATTCGAATATTAAATAAAATAAGGAATGGAATTCGAATAGTATTATAGAGGAAGATTGACAGCCCTAATTTGGACGATGGGGAATTGTTTTAATTTGGACTCTGTGCATGCTCTTTGAGACAGTGACCATAGACCTGCATGAAATGACTGACAGACAAGAACGGTTTGACCTAAAAATATCAAAATTGAAACTACTGAGGAAAAAAGGACGTCTCGTCCTTCGGATGAGACGTAAAACATTAAAAATCCCATGGCATTTCTCGTAAAGAGTAGGGGTGTAACCCCGGTGTCCTGGCCACATTCCACACATTGGCCCTTACCAATCATGGCCTCCTAATAATCCCCTTACATTGAATTGGCTCTATCACTCTCTCTCCTCTCTCCACTATATCCGGTGTGTGGTGAGCGCACTGGCGCCGTTGTACTGTGGCTGCCGTCGCGTCATCCAAGTGGATGCTGCACACTGGTGGGGGTTGAGAAGAGACCCCTGATATGATTGTAAAGCGCTTTGGGTGTACAGTAGTACATATGAAAGCGCTATATAAATGCCTCATTCTATTCTATTCTATTCTAAAAAAAAGACACCTACATCTTGGATGCCCTTGAGGTAAGCTAAAACATACCAAAATTTAATTTCAAAGTGAACTATCCCTTTAAAGGAACACTCCACCGTTGTTTGAAATAGGGCTTATTCACCTTCTTTCCTACATTTAGATAGGTGGGCAAATGCATTTTTGTCTCAGTGCATGCATTGTTTTAGTTTGACAGGGTCGGCGTTAGCTTAGCTTAGCATAATGAATGGAATCCTTTGTTGCCAGCTAGCATGTCCTGAGTAAAAGTGATATTAAAAAAAAACCCACCTAATTACTTCTTGTGGCCTGTGTATTCACAACAAGTACAAATAGCGATGCAGATTAACACTAGGCGATTTCCTAGGCAGATATTGACTTGGGACTATATTAGGGGGAAGCACAGGCGAAGCACTGCTACTTGGGCGCAGAGATATCACACCCAAGTAGCAGTGCTTCGCCTGTGCTTCCCCCTAATATAGTCCTTAATATATAAGTCAATATCTGCATAGGAAATCTTCTAGTGTTAATCTGCATCGTTATTTGTACTCGTTGTGAATACGCAGGCCACAAGAAGTAATTAGGTGGGTTTTTTTTATTTTCTATCACTTTTACTCAGGACATGCTAGCTGGCAACAAAGGATTCCATTCATTAAGCTAAGCTAAGCTAACGCCGACCCTGTCAAACTAAAACAACGCATGCACTGAGACAAAAATGCATTTGCCCACCTATCTAAATGTAGGAAAGAAGGTGAATAAGCCCTATTTCAAACAACGGTGGAGAGTTCCTTTAACTTAAAATTTACAGTAATAAACCGTAATTCATTATCTGATATAATGTGAATTTAACATCCTATTGAAGTATTAATATCTGTTTTGTACCATTGTAATACACTGATAACCACCAATCACAGCAGTGATGAGAGTCACATGATCAATCAAAGCTCATCACAAGCAGCTCTTCCACAAGAAATGTAATACTAATATATAATAAAAGCTGCAGTGTCATTCACACAAACATTAAACACTGTCATGGTAACGCACATGTAACATAAAACCCTAATGTACATAACTGATTAGAACAAACTAAGAAAACTATGAAGAAACATAGTTATTTTAACAAAAATAGATCAAATGTGAAGTGTCACGCAGGGAATTGTGGGAATGTCAATTTATAATTTATATACAATGAGTTGTTCTTTTTCACTTTCAAAAACTGTAAATTTAATGGTATTTTACAGTAAAATTACATTAAAATGTACCATTAGATCTATCACAGTTATTTACCGTATATAGTACGGAAACTTTCTATTAACCAATTAACAGTTTTTCACTGTAGCATTTTTACAATCTTTTACCATTAAAATCACGATCATTTTTTACAGTGTACATATGACATTTTCTTTATATAAGAATGTTATTTGCAATGTTACAAGCATAAGGCTAAGGTTACTGCCAACACACAATCCACAACTCCATATACAGCTACCATATTCAAGTCGGCCAATTATGAATCAGTTATGTGTTTTATTGGAATACGTTATTGATTTTACAGAAGAGTTGTGATGGCACTAGATCGCTTCAGGTTATTCACCTAATGCCTGAATGTCCTGTTTTATATAATCAAAGCTGTATTTTTGTGTGGTTATGATATAATGTTTTAATGTGGTTTTATGATTTGTCTTGTAGTTCAGAGTCCAGAGGACGTTGTGCACAGGTACCGTGCTGTCTTAAAAGAGTTTAGACGCACCAGGAGCATGAGCCTCAGCTGCATAACATTGGACGTGGACCGGAACACGATCGCGTTGACTGCTATCATTGCTGAAATTGTGATTGCTGCAGAAGGTGAAAACTTCGGGCCGCTGCCAGTGTTCAAGGAGGAGGACACTGTAGGCAATTATGCAAAAACCTGCAAGGCCTTCTTAGAGGGCAACAATCCTCTTGGAAAAAAAAAGAAAAAAAGAAAGAAGATTCAGAACTGCTCCCCATTAAATATAAATTTAGAAAGTGAGAGGCCACACTGCTGTCCTTATTGTTAATGCCCACTTTTGCACTTTGTTAAGGGTTCTGTGTTTCTTTGAACCCAGTTTCTACTGTTTCTATTAAGGGTTGTTAATACGATTTAAGTTTGTAAATATTTCTTTATTTAAATACTTTGTGATACCATGTAAAATATAGCTTCCTTTTACGGTATATTTTCAGTTTACTTACTGAGTAAATACTGTTGATTTACACAGTAACTGTAGCTATTACAGATTATAGGGTAAGATCCCAGTAATTCAATTTAAAAATAAAAAGGCTTCATTTTACAGTACAGTTTCACTTTACTTACTGAGAATGTTTTAGTTAAGTTGCAGAACACAGATGGTAAAAGTTTGTGATTTCAAAAATGTTTAAGCAGTAGCAAAGGATGTGGTAAGAGTCTGGTAATACAATAGAAATAAACAAGGCTTCATTTTACAGTACAGTTTCACTTTACTTACTGAGTAAATTGTCATGTTTTCCTTGGTAACGTTGCAGGACATACGAGGTAAAAAATTGTGACTATATGGAAAAGGAAATGATCAGGTTATATGGTAAGATCCCAGTAATACCATGGAAATAAACAAGGCTTCATTTTACAGTACAGTTACACTTTACTTACTGAGTAAATTGTAAAAACATTTGCAAGAACATACCCAGTATTTAAGATGTGCCATGACATTAGGGAAAACTGTTCCTGCGGGGTAGTTACCAGGTAAGTGTAAGGTAAATTATTTGATAAACCCTCTATAGCAATGAACAACAACTATGTAAGATAAGGTAATTTATTGGAAACTACCATCTTAATTTCAAGATAGTAATAAATAAACATGGACTGTTACCAACATAACCCTAGGATAACTACAAACCTAACTTGAATTGATGGGTAATACTGGAGGTGTTTCTAAAAATTGGCTGCCTACATTCTGAGGAAGTACACAATTAAATCGGAGTTATTACCAGCCTAAACAGGTAACAAGTACACAGTACTTTGTTGAGTTGATATTTAACAGTGGTGATTTTTTCCCTGGTAGTTTCTCTGTAATTGCATACTAATCACCTTAAGTAATTACACAATTAAATACTACAATTTACCATATGCTTACCATATAAATACTTAGTAATTAGTTTGTAGTTTCTCTGCATTTACATACTTGTTACCTGTGGTAATTACCAATAACCAACTATAACTTACCATATATTTACCAGGTAAATACCTAGTAATTAGTTTGTAGTTTCTCTGCATTTACATACTTGATACCTGTGGTAATTACCAATTACAAACTATAACTTACCATATATTTACCAGGTAAATACCTAGTAATTAGGGAAGTAAAAGGAAGGGTTACCCATGTTTTCTTCTTATTCTTTTTCTTTTAAACGTGGTGTTTGTTTATTTGTACTTGATGTAAAGCACTTTGGACACCTGGTGGCTGCTGTAAAGTGCTATAGAAATAAAGTTTGATTTGATTTTGATTTGATTTTCAAGTTTGGCAATCTTTTAAGCCTGCTATATTTGGGACAAGAGTCACGACCTTAAATTGCTTGCACAAAACTCCTGATCAGCACTCAACATTTGTTTATTGTTGTTGTTCATTTAAACCATTATGCGCAGAGAGCGTGAGCATGAGGGAGAGAGAGAGAAAGAGTGCGTGCGAGTGAGTGAGCGAGAGTGAGTTCTGCGGTCTTGGCCATTAGTTGATTTACTTGTTTTTGTGTAGGTAATATGTTGTCAAATATGTTTAAACTTAAATAAACTACCTATACAAGTAGTTATGTTTCTTTTTTGTATTAATATGTCCTGTTTTTGACGTGATGCGCATCATTGACAGAATGCGCAACCAGATGTTCGAATAGTTCGAATATATGTGCTTTTTTAGAGGGAATATTCAAATGTCATTTTTTAACAATTTTGACAGCCCTAATTGTGATGCTTGATCCAATTTGTGTTAAAGGGCTGTTAATCTTTGTGGATGACGTGTATTGGCGGTAGCCTATTGTATTAGTTATTATCTCATAGTAGCCTATAGGCTGTATTTTAATGCACCTTCTCTGTATGATAAACCAAGCTCAGTCTGTTGTTAATGAAATCGAAAGAAATGAATGTTTTATGAAATCGTCAAACAGGTCTTATTGCCACTCATGACCGGATTTAGGCCTACTGGGTGTGATTATATGAGCTCTTTAAGAGCATGTTTTACATGACAGATGACGTTGTCAATGAACATGTTCTGTGCCCTAGTATTGACTGAAACTGTCGGGCAGTGTTGTTGATCTGTATGGTTGAAAACTTAAAAATAAACAGAATTGTGAAATATTCGGCCTCATGTTATACGAGCAGAACTAAACTATGTTTTGAGGAAATATTAGATTCCTGACCACTTTTACAGTCTATAGACCGTAGATCTATAGAGAGATGTGCCTAAGCACAGCCAGGTATTGTGCGTTATGGAAATTCCAAAGCACTCTTCTTTGGTCAGAACCAAGGAGAGCGATCGCGGATAGATCCGTCCTATCCACCGAAACTTTTTACAATGCAATGAAACATTTAAATATTTAAAATCTCTATTATGCAAGCACAGATAATACAACAGTATATTAGTCAGTCATTTTTATTAGGTTAAACAGTGATTTGATAACTTTTTAAATTTAAGGCCCACCCACAATTGGTCTGGTCCATCCAAAACTGGAATCCTGGCGCCGTGCCTGATGCAAAGATACATAACGAAGGACAAAAAGGCACATAATTGTTACAAAATACTTCTTGAACAGGTACAAATTCAGGTAAAAAAAAAGTCACACATCTTTGTGCCATTCCTGAAACAGTTCCTGCTCAAAATACTTCTTGAACAGGTACAAAATTAAGGTAAAAAAGTCACACATCTTTGGGGCATTCCTGAAACAGTTCCTGTTCAACATACTTCTTGAACAGGTAATAATTCAGGTAAAAAAAGTAACACATCTTTGGGGCATTCCTGAAACAGTTCCTGTCCAACATCCTTCTTGAACAGGTACAAATTCAGGTAAAAAAAGTCACACATCTTTGGGGCATTCCTGAAATAATTCCTGTTCAACATACTTCTTGAACAGGTACAAATTCAGGTAAAAAAAGTCACACATCTTTGGGGCATTCCTGAAACAGTTCCTACTCAACATACGTCTTGAACAGGTAATAATTCAGGTAAAAAAGTCACACATCTTTGGGCCATTCCTGAAACAGTTCCTGCTCAACATACTTCTTGAACATGTAATAATTCAGGTAAAAAAAGTCACACATCTTTGGGGCATTCCTGATATAGTTCCTGTTCAACAAACTTCTTGAACAGGTACAAATTCAGGTAAAAAAGTCACACATCTTTGGGCCATTCCTGAAACAGTTCCTGTTCAACATACTTCTTGAACAGGTACAAAATTAAGGTAAAAAAAAAAGTCACACATCTTTGGGCCATTCCTGAAACAGTTCCTGTTCAACATACTTCTTGAACAGGTAATAATTCAGGTAAAAAAAGTCACACATCTTTGGGGCATTCCTGATATAGTTCCTGTTCAACAAACTTCTTGAACAGGTACAAATTCAGGTAAAAAAGTCACACATCTTTGGGGCATTCCTGAAACAGTTCCTGTTCAACATACTTCTTGAACAGGTACAAATTCAGGTAAAAAAAGTCACACATCTTTGGGGCATTCCTGAAACAGTTCCTACTCAACATACGTCTTGAACAGGTAATAATTCAGGTAAAAAAGTCACACATCTTTGGGGCATTCCTAAAACAGTTCCTGTTCAACATACTTCTTGAACAGGTACAAATTCAGGTAAAAAAGTCACACATCTTTGGGCCATTCCTGAAACAGTTCCTGCTCAACATACTTCTTGAACATGTAATAATTCAGGTAAAAAAAGTCACACATCTTTGGGGCATTCCTGATATAGTTCCTGTTCAACAAACTTCTTGAACAGGTACAAATTCAGGTAAAAAAGTCACACATCTTTGGGCCATTCCTGAAACAGTTCCTGTTCAACATACTTCTTGAACAGGTACAAAATTAAGGTAAAAAAAAAAGTCACACATCTTTGGGCCATTCCTGAAACAGTTCCTGTTCAACATACTTCTTGAACAGGTAATAATTCAGGTAAAAAAGTCACACATCTTTGGGCCATTCCTGAAACAGTTCCTGTTCAACATACTTCTTGAACAGGTAATAATTCAGGTAAAAAAAGTCACACATCTTTGGGGCATTCCTGATATAGTTCCTGTTCAACAAACTTCTTGAACAGGTACAAATTCAGGTAAAAAAGTCACACATCTTTGGGCCATTCCTGAAACAGTTCCTGTTCAACATACTTCTTGAACAGGTACAAAATTAAGGTAAAAAAAAAAGTCACACATCTTTGGGCCATTCCTGAAACAGTTCCTGTTCAACATACTTCTTGAACAGGTACAAATTCAGGTAAAAAAGTCACACATCTTTGGGCCATTCCTGAAACAGTTCCTGTTCAACATACTTCTTGAACAGGTAATAATTCAGGTAAAAAAAGTCACACATCTTTGGGGCATTCCTGATATAGTTCCTGTTCAACAAACTTCTTGAACAGGTACAAATTCAGGTAAAAAAGTCACACATCTTTGGGGCATTCCTGATATAGTTCCTGTTCAACATACTTCTTGAACAGGTACAAAATTAAGGTAAAAAAAAAAGTCACACATCTTTGGGGCATTCCTGAAACAGTTCCTGTTGAACATACTTCTTGAACAGGTACAAATTCAGGTAAAAAAGTCACACATCTTTGGGGCATTCCTGAAACAGTTCCTGCTCAAAATACTTCTTGAACAGGTACAAAATTAAGGTAAAAAAAAAAGTCACACATCTTTGGGGCATTCCTGAAACAGTTCCTGTTGAACAGACTTCTTGAACAGGTACAAATTCAGGTAAAAAAGTCACACATCTTTGGGGCATTCCTGAAACAGTTCCTGTTCAACATACTTCTTGAACAGGTACAAAATTAAGGTAAAAAAAAAAGTCACACATCTTTGGGGCATTCCTGAAACAGTTCCCTTTCAGTCGCTCACGTTCGACGTAACGTCGACGTGACGACGTAATTGGGATCACTTCAGGGAGCCCTATCAACTTCGAGTGTCTACAGAACGAGCCAATGAACGTTGGCGTGCGTGAATCGCGTCACGCGCCCCCGCCCCGCCGCGCGGGTATAAACAGGAAGCGGGCGCACGCACACATTGTCTTTCACTTCGGAGCCGAGCTTTCGTTTGACTTCTGAACCTACAGACTGCTTACTGAGAACGAGAAGACTCTCATTCGTGTTGGTGTGACGGCGCGATCAGCGGTGGCCGCGAGCATTGCAGCTCTCAACTGCTGTTTTCACAGCACTGCTGTTTGTGTATTGTGTGTGTGTGTCGGTATCGGTGGGCGTTTCCCCTGTGTGTTATTCACACCACGGCTACCCCTGGGTGCCTCAGCACTGAAAGAGAGTTTCTATTTTTTTTTTTGTTGTTTTCACTAAAAGAGCAACACAAGCGTGACCCTGCGTCTTTTTCAAGATGTCATTTCGCTTGTGCGTTTCTGGATGCCGTCGTTCCCTGGCGCCAGCAGATGGCCACAGCAGTTGCCTCTCGTGTTTGGGCATTCAACACGCTGAGGCAGCTTTTGTGGATAGTTCATGTTCCCATTGCGGGAATATGACTATCGCAGCGCTTAGATCGAGACTCGCTTACCTCAAGGGAGGTGCAGTCCCCTCGCCTATGCCCCGATCTAGTATCTATTCTGCCCCGCAGAATAGACCTACTTCGGTGCATGACCAGGGTGATCTGAGGATTACCGTGAGGGCTTCCCCGTCGAGTCATCCTCCGCGGGCCCCTCACGCCTCACAAGCGCTGTCGCCATTGGGGCTCCTTAGTGAACGTCTTGGTCCTTCTCCGGAACGGCCAACCGTTTCCTTTGGGGCTCCAGCTGACGATCAGATGTCGATCGCAGCATCGGAGGGGGAGCTGTCCTCTGGAAATGACGACTCGGCTGCGTTGCCCCCCTCGGGGTGTGTAGCGTTGTCCGAACCAGATCCAGAATGGACTGCTATGCTTTCCCGGGCCGCCGAGAAGGTCGGGCTTGCGTGGAATCCTCCACCACGTCCCGAACCTTCTCGGTTGGACGATTGGTTTCTCGGGGCGGGCCGTGCTGGTTCTCAGTGCGCCGCCCCGGTACCTTTCTTTCCGGAAGTGCATGAGGAGCTCTCTAGGACGTGGAAGGCACCGTATAGTGCCCGAAGCCGTTCTAGTGGCTCCTCACCCCTCGCCACCCTCGACGGCGGGGCAGCTAAGGGGTATGTGGCTATCCCCCCAGTGGAGCGGGCCGTCGCGATGCAGCTGTGTCCGGCGTCCGCCTCCTCTTGGCGGGGTAATCCACGCCTCCCGTCCAAGGCCTGTAAGTTTTCGTCCGGGTTAACGGCGAAGGCTTACAAGGCCTGTGGACAGGCTGCTTCCGCCCTCCATGCCATGGCGCTCTTGCAGGTCCACCAGGCCCAGGCGCTCATGGACATGAACGAGGGTGGTTCTGACCCAGAGCTCCTCCGGGAGCTCCGTGTGGCAACCGACCTCGCCCTCCGGGCGACGAAGGAAACCGCACGTTCGGTCGGTCAGGCGATGTCCACTCTGGTGGTCCAGGAGCGCCACCTTTGGCTCAACCTGGCGGATATGAGGGACACCGATAAATATCGGTTCCTGGATGCCCCTCTTTCCCAGGTTGGGTTGTTCGGCGACGCGGTCGAGAGCTTTGCCCAACAGTTCTCGGCCGCACAGAAGCAGACGGAGGCCATCCGGCACATCCTGCCCCGGCGGACCCCTGCTGCTCCCACCCGTCCGCCGGCTGCAGACCCTCCGTCTACTCGTCGCCGAGGTCGGCCTTCTGCGACGTCCTCCGCTCCCGCCAAGCCCCAGCAGCAGCAGCCATCATCCAGGCCTCAGCGTGGAGCAAGCCGCAGAAAGCCGACCCCGCCCGTCCAGGCCGCTGCCAAACCAGGAGGCAAGCGACGGTGCAAACGACCCTGAGACGGGCGGCCCAGAGGTGGATCAAGTTGCTCTTCAGGAGATGGCGAAGGCGCCACTCCTTCCCCCGGTGGAGGGCCGGGCGGAGAATCTTTTGTTTCCTTTTCTTTTTGTTGACCACGGGTCAGTGGTACCCACATTTTCAAAAAAAGAGCAATTTCTGAAACCTCTGGGCCCTAAGAGGGCGCGCTTGGCAGTCGACGACGCCGCCATGCCTTGTCACTCCCGAGCCCCTCTTTCATCGCCAGCGAGCAGCAGTGGCTGTGTTCCGGACGTGCTGTCGCCTCCACACACTCACTCTGCCCTTCGACGGAAGCAGGTATGTGCTGCACCACACACTCAGACCCCACTTCGGGCCGCTGTGCCGTCCGAGTCGGGTCCCTGCATTCCGCCGCGCTGCCCCACCCCGGGTACGTCTGTGGTGCCGTTAGTCCCGCTTGCTCGGTCTCTGGGAGCCTGGTTAACGCTTCCCAGCCCGTCTCGCTGGCTCATCCGTACCATCAGACTCGGCTATGCGATTCAGTTCGCCCGGCGCCCCCCTGCTTTCAAGGGCATCCTGTCCACCCGTGTTCTGGCGGACAATGCCCCCTTGCTCAGGGCGGAGATCGCAGTCCTACTGGCGAAGGACGCGATCGAGCCGGTCCCTCCAGCCGATATGAAGACCGGCTTCTACAGCCCGTACTTCATTGTACCCAAGAAAGGTGGTGGGTTACGACCAATCTTGGACCTGCGCGTCCTGAACCGGTCCCTTCATAGGCTACCGTTCAAGATGCTTACGCAGAAACGCATTTTCAAATGCATCCGTCCCCAAGATTGATTTGCAGCGATCGACCTGAAGGACGCGTACTTTCATGTCTCGATTCTCCCTCGACACAGACCGTTTCTCCGCTTTGCGTTCGAGCGACGGGCATATCAGTACAAGGTCTTACCCTTCGGGCTGGCCCTGTCGCCCCGCGTCTTCACGAAAGTCGTGGAGGCGGCCATTGCTCCTATGTGCGAGCGTGGTGTTCGCATCCTCAACTACCTCGACGACTGGCTGATTCTGGCCCAGTCGAGAGAGCAGTTGTGCGAACACAGGGACATGGTGCTCAGTCACCTCAGCCACCTAGCCTTCTTGCACAGACCTTGTGCAAAGTCAGGGAGAACGAGGAGCAGGTCTTGTTAGTTGCACCGTATTGGCCCAACCGGACCTGGTTCCCGGAACTAGTGCTCCTCGCGACAGCCCCTCCCTGGCCCATTCCTCTGAGAGAAGACCTGCTCTCTCAGAGACGGGGCACCTTATGGCACCCGCGTCCAGACCTCTGGAAACTCCATGTCTGGTCCCTGGACGGGACGCGGAGGTTCTAGGTGACCTACCCCCTGCGGTAGTTGACACCATCACTTCCGCTAGAGCCCCCTCTACGAGGCGCCTCTATGCGTTGAAGTGGAACCTGTTCGTTGACTGGTGCTCCTCTCACGAGGAGAACCCCCGATCTTGCTCGATCAGAGCCATGCTTTCCTTCCTGCAAGAAGGGCTGGAGCGAAGGCTGTCTCCCTCCACCCTTAAAGTGTATGTTGCCGCTATTGCTGCACATCACGATGCTGTTGATGGTAAGTCTTTGGGAAAGCATGACCTGATCGTCAGGTTCCTGAGGGGAGCTATGGGACAAAATATATTCATGTTTCAAAAATGTATCTCGGTCTAGGAAGGTCGCAGCGACACAAACGAGGCGTCATTGGAAAGCACTCTCAGAGACCTTTCCAATGACACCAATCACCTTCCTAGACCGAGATAGTTTTTGGATACACAAATATATTAGGCCCCATAGCTCCGCCCCCAAAGCTCAAAACGACTAAAGGGTGGTGTCATATTAAAGGCCTCACGAAGACCTTTCTTTTAACACCTCCCATGATTCAATGCGCATTTCTAATTAGGAGATACGTCCACTTCCGGTTAACATTTAGGGTGCCAATATCTCACGACTCCTACATCACAAATACATAAGACTAGACTCTTTGGAAAGGTCTGAGAAATCCATTTCGAATGATACCTGGTTTATGTCGCTGACCCCTTCCTGGGCGGAGCTATGGGACCAAATATATTCATGTTTCAAAAATGTATCTCGGCCTGGGAAGGTCGCAGCGACACAAACAAGGTATCATTGGAAAGCACTCTCAGAGACATTTAAAATGACACCAATTACAAACAGTTGCGACTTTCCTAGACCGAGATCATTTTTGAACACACAAATATATCATGTCCCATAGCTCCGCCCCCAAAGCTCAGAAACACATAAATCTAGTGTCATCTTAAAGGCCTCATCCGGACCTTTCTTTTAACCCCTCGCATGCTTCATTCCGTTCTTCTACTTAGGAGATATGGCCACTTCCGGTTAAAAGTTTGACGGTCAATATCTCATTAACCGAACATACAATATACATGAATTTACACTCATTGGAACGGGGAAAGCAAACCCTTTCGAATGGCACCAATTATGTGTCGCTCACCACTTCCTGGGCGGAGATATACGTTCACTTCCGGTTAAAATTTTGACGGTCAATATCGCATGAACCGTACATAGCACAGACATAGGACTAGACTCTTTGAAAACGTGAGAACATACCCTTTCGAAAGATACATAGTTCATGTGGCTGACAGCTTCCTGGGCGGAGCTATATGTCAATTTCCGGTTAGAATTATAATCACCTTAGCAACCACCCAGACCACCATAGCAAACCCCCAAAACACCCTAGCAACTAACAAGAACAAATTAGCAACCAAACATAACACCTTGGCAACAAGAGTCAAACACCTTAGCAACCACATATAATCACCTTAGCAACCACCAGGAACACCCTAGCAACCACCCCGAACTACTTAGCAATCAAACATAACACCTTAGCAACAGCACTCAAACACCTTAAGTTTAGTTAGTTAGTTTTTTTCCAGGTGCAGCGACATGAAATCCATTAGCCACTAAAACGTGTTTGTCATTGTGGAGAGCGCAGGGCATGGTTGCATAGCAACGACAGACGCCACGGGAAAATCGGACCGAATTTTACTATTAATAATAAAAGATAAGCTAAACTGTATTGTAAATGTCAGTAAATCATTTTTTATAAAAAGAATGAGTCAAAAAAAGAAAAATTAAAGTCTGAAATATGTGAGGTTTATCTTTTTATAAAAACCTTTTTTGTCAACTTTATTTGAACTTGTACATGTTAGTATATCACATGTTGCAGGACACTTTTAAAATCTGGCTATCATTTTTAATCGTATTATTTTAATGTTTATGTTAGTGTGTATTGATGCTGATTTTATTTGTTATTTGCTGTTTTTCGACATAAAACTTGGTGAATTGATTTCATTGTGTAGTATTAGCACTTTTTGAACAGGATTCTGTGATAAGTGGTAATTTGTGGCACTATAATAATTAAATGAAATGTTCATGTCATTTCATCACTAGTTATGATCAACTATGATCAACTAAAATCAACTAATAATTATGTGTTTTTTACAGTAGGCCTATAATATGCAAAGTACAATTTTCTATAAAAAAATTATATCTGATTCTGTTCTTTTCTCTGACACGTGTTGTTGGGTCTGGAAGGTTACTAATGTGATTGCTTTATCTGTAAATTAAGTTAATGCTTTTTCAATTACTGAATTCATTGAAATAAAATGAATTCTTTGATTTGAATATTTTTTTTTGGCAATGCAAATTTAATGTAGGTCTTAAATTTCAATCTTTATGTTCTTAAAATGTCTTAAAAAGGTCTTAAATTTGACTAACTGAAACCTGCAGGAACCCTGAGTTAAACGTGCATCAGACACAAGCGTTTGCTGCTTTAAAAGTGCCTCATGAAGTTAGACAGCGCCAGTGCCCACACATACCCACGCCGGTAGACTGCACACTAAGATGATGCTCACCAACTCGGCTTGCGTGTAGAACTTCTTACTAAAAGATAAAGTAAAAGTGTAATCTGTCCCTTTCTTCCGGCAGAGAAATGTACATTGCCCAGCTGTATTTGTGCAGATATAGTGTATCTTCAGCATCTAAATGAGAGAAATGAGGCACTGCTCTATTGCAGGATGGGTAAGGTGCTGATTTACATATAAACTCTGCTTTTGCAGCTTTGTGGCTTGAACTGCTTCTGTAACTTATATTGTCGGATATGTGCACTGACATGATGTTTGTGGACTCTTTTCACAGGGATGGTCAATGTTAGACTCATAGAATTGTGTTTTGAACCTGTTTTAGGCAGTAATGCATCTGTGCCCATTGCTCTCTCAGCTTCCCAGTCCAGTCCAGTCCAGTCCTCTGGTGCTGTGCTGCTCGCAACTGCTATGATAAACTCACTCTGCAGTTCATGTTCCCTGCATGCTGGATGCGTATTCATGTCTTGTAAATGATGAGTTAATCATTTACTAATCAATTGTAAATGACTTATAACTGAATCTACAAAACATACATACAATAATGAACATGTCACCTATAAATCATTTATGAACGCATAGTCATGTTTCATAAATAATTAGTTAGTCATGTTTCATAAATAATTAGTTAGTCATGTTTCATAAATAATTAGTTAGTCATTTACTAATCACTTGTAATTGACTTGTAAAGGAATCTACAAAACATACATAAAATGTTAGTATATCACTTGCTAATCATTTATTAATGTCTTGTAAATGATTAGTTCATCATTAACTAACCCCTTATAAATGACTTGCAACTGAACGTTATGATAAAGTGTTACCGTAAGTTGTAATGTTGTGTATATTTTGTGTAGGCATATCTATATCTGCTTTATCTCATATAGGATGCATTTGGTTAAGAATTAATGTAGTAAAGCTTACGGTGATCCTCTTCAGTGTCAGCACGCGCAGCTCCAAGGCAATGCACGACTAATAATGACTATTGGACTGTCATATTACATAACATTATAAAGAGAACAATACTGTAATAAAATATTGTGAATTATTTGGGTTTAGTTGCCATAGTCGCGTTGCTCCAGGAATAGCGCGTCCTCAACATCAGTCATTCTGAATGGCACGTCACTTAGTTCAAGTTCACTTGTGCATTCGCTTCATTTTCTGCAGATATCATTTGTAGTATTATGTTTATTTTGTATATATCTGATTAACCTCATATAGGATGCGTTTCTTTGAGTTAAATAACGCGCTAGCAAAGTGCTCCAGTTTAGCGGTATTCATTCAGCGCGCAGCTCAAACTGCAACGGTTAATAATAACTATGATTGGGACTGTCATATTACATAACATGAGACACTGTTTTATTAAATCGTTGTGAATTCATTGGGTTTAGTTGCCGTTTCCAGCGCGTCGTTCCAGGAAGAGCACGTCCACAACAGTCACATACTACAAGCAGCATCTGAGGCGTTGGTGACAAGTTTCATTAGTTGTTATATTTGATTGATCATTTAATTAAATTGATTATTTAATAATCACATTGAAACATTTTACAATCCTACTAGCCCTTTGTTTAGATTAAAAATCTCATCTCTTTGTTGAGGAACATTTTGTGCAGTATATTAGTTTCAGGAGAGGTAGCCTATATCTCCATTTGACTGTTCTGAGGGACGCCCTCTCATCTTACTGTCACCTTCCTCAGGGATGATTTAAGTTGTGTTCAGTTCTATATTTGAAGTTTCCCAGGTCTAGTAATCTTACTTGCATGCCAACAAGTATTCTTCAAACAAACGTACTCTCCTTTTTCACAGTTTTCTTCTTCACCCCCTCCACTAAAGTCATACCCGTCACCCCTGTGAGATCATGTGTCCATGCGTTTGCCGACACCTCAGGGCCACACAGTGAAGCTTTCCCACATTCCCCATCAGATGTGCCTGTTGTAATGCGAGCTCAGAGATAATGCAGTGCTGTGCAGACTGAGGCCCGTCCTCGCCAGTGTTCAGCGCTGGGGCCGAGAGCAGACAACGGAGGATAAACTCCCTACACTGATTATATCAGGCTTTACACATCTCCAGAGCTAACACATCAGCTAACGGTATCAGGCTTTACACATCTCCAGAGCTAACACATCAGCTAACGGTATCAGGCTTTACACATCTCCAGAGCTAGCACATCAGCTAACGGTATCTGGCTTTACACATCTCCAGAGCTAACACATCAGCTAACAGCATCAGGCTTTACACATCTCCAGAGCTAACACATCAGCTAACAGCATCAGGCTTTACACATCTCCAGAGCTAACACATCAGCTAACAGCATCAGGCTTTACACATCTCCAGAGCTAACACATCAGCTAACAGCATCAGGCTTTACACATCTCCAGAGCTAACACATCAGCTAACAGCATCAGGCTTTACACATCTCCAGAGCTAACACATCAGCTAACGGCATCAGGCTTTACACATCTCCAGAGCTAACACATCAGCTAACGGTATCAGGCTTTACACATCTCCAGAGCTAACACATCAGCTAACGGTATCAGGCTTTACACATCTCCAGAGCTAACACATCAGCTAACGGTATCAGGCTTTACACATCTCCAGAGCTAACACATCAGCTAACGGTATCAGGCTTTACACATCTCCAGAGCTAACACATCAGCTAACAGCATCAGGCTTTACACATCTCCAGAGCTAACACATCAGCTAACGGCATCAGGCTTTACACATCTCCAGAGCTAACACATCAGCTAACGGTATCAGGCTTTACACATCTCCAGAGCTAACACATCAGCTAACGGTATCAGGCTTTACACATCTCCAGAGCTAACACATCAGCTAACGGTATCAGGCTTTACACATCTCCAGAGCTAGCACATCAGCTAACGGTATCAGGCTTTACACATCTCCAGAGCTAACACATCAGCTAACGGTATCAGGCTTTACACATCTCCAGAGCTAACACATCAGCTAACGCCACAGCTATTATCCCTGTACACACACATCCCGGTGTTTCCCCCATTACTGTTGAATCACAGAAGCGACACCAGTTACTTTTGCCAAGAGATTTATTATGTATACATGTGTCGTGTGTCAGACAGAGAGAAACAGGCATATGAGAATATAAGGCTACATGAGAGGAGGTCTTCATTCCTCTATCTTCTCCCCCCATCATGCTAGCTGTAAACGGCTCCTCTGGGTTTCTCCTTCCTCTTACCCCATCATCTCTGTGTTTCCTCTCATGCCTTTATGTGTCTCTGAGGTGGTACAGTAAAGCTTATATACATCACAGAGAGAGGTATAGAAAATCATGTTGTATACCTAATGCTTATGTTTAACACTGGAGTTTACCCCATGCTTTCACATGGGACACTATCCTCTATCCACATTAAGAAGCTGTTTCTCAGTGTATACATTAGTGATGTACATATGGCACAGTTGCATCAGCTGAAACCCTTCTCTCGCTAAGAGCAGCTCTACACATCATCATCATCATCATCATCACTGGATCATCTCTGCTAGTGGACATTACCTCTAAGCTAACTATACCTCTCTCTCTGCTCAGCACACAAGTGCACACATAGCCTGACTTCACAAAAACATCATGAAATTATAAAGAAAATTAATAAAGAAAAATAATAATAATAAAAACCATTAAACAGTAAGTCTTCCCCGGTTAAAGAGTCGCACTAGACATGGCTGTGTGTGTCGTCTTCTTGATGGTGTGGCCATGGGAGGTCTGGTACGCCACCTTTAGCTCTGGGAAAGTTGTTTAGCCGTCAGTGTGGGCTCCTTATTTACCAGATGATGAAGCTCCACTCTTATTCATTTCGGATTTAAAATCGTTGTAGTTTTTAACTGGATCACCTTCAGGTAACTGGAAATGTGTTGCTATCGCGTGTACCTTATCATCATTCAATACCCCACCACCTAATGTATTTATCCACGAATTATACAGTTTGACTTCTCTGCGTATGATTACTTCAAGGTTAAACTCAGTACTTGAGGAGGCTTGAGAATGACTAGCGGAAGCAGTTTGTTCGCTGGAAACAAGTGTTGCTGAGCCGCTAAATCCACGTAGGTTAGGGTTAATCCAACTCCCTCCTGTTGCCATCGAATGCTCTTCCCAAAGAAAATCCTTTCCTTCCTTTATGTTCTGTTCAACCATTTCCACGGCCATAAGAATCAGAGGAAATGTCCGGAAGTTTCGAGCAGATTCAGCTATAACTGATGCAGTGAAATATGTGGCGTGACTGAGCTCATTATTTTTTATCTCACTTTCAAGAAAAAAAGTTCTCACATAATAAGTATAACTTTCTTTATTTGTATTTGGATCTCGAAGGTGTGCGTAATCTACACTGTCTGTCTGTGTCGAAATAACTTCCTTGACTTTAACCTCTGTATCTCCTTGATCTTTGTCAAGCCATTTCCCAACTGGATACACATACAGACTTACAGGATCAACAACGAATATCCAGTCTTTGACCATCAGGTATGTGAAGTGATTTTCTCCATCCTTTGCATAATGACGGATGATACTTCTGACATCTCTTGCTGTCTTAATCTCATAACACCTGGATAGAACATCCTTTAGTTTCTTCTTATCCGTTATCCACTGAATGTTTTTTTCTTGGGTTTTCTTTTCTTTTTCTTTTCCTTCTTTCTTCTTTTCTTGTTTTTTTCTTTCCCCTATTACATAATTCTGGTTTATGATCAGGTTGTCTGTGTTTACTCTTTGTGGAGGGTCCAGTTCTGCATGAAAGAAGGCCCAGGACAGAGCTTCAAGTTCATTAACAGCAGTTTTAGCATCGGTTAATTTGTCAAAAACATTCTGGTCAATAAATCTGCGTGGCTCATCAGGCCAGCCGTATTTGTTGGTAACTTCAGGAGTACTTGATGCTCCTTTACGGCCAGACGGTTTTGGTTGGTTATTTTTGGGCTGTAGAAAGTTTCTTTCATGAGTAAAGACTTGCTCTCCTCTGCTGCCAGACTCATTTCTGATAACGACGTCTCCGTTCCTGTCCAGGGTTGCCACCACCTTCTTGCTGTCATCATTCTGTCTCCACTGCAGCCCTTCCTCTGAGATCTCCTGGGTGATGATCTCTCCTGTGTGTCGGACCTGGAGCACAGCGCTCCTGAGGTGCAGCTCGGTCTCGATGTGGGCCGTCTCATGGAGCTCCCTCAGCAGGGCTTCAGCAAACTCTTCATCTGACCCCACCTCACAGGCCACCACACTGGTCGTTCTGATTCTGTGGCCCGTCCTGAAGGTGTGCTGAATGATTCTGGCCACGTCTCGAGCCGTGTACCCTGCCAGTCTCGTCTCTCCAGAGCCGTCTCTCACCGTGGCCTACCAGCGTCAGTCGGCTGTCCTCTGACAGAGGCACAGAGGCACCGTGGATCAGTTCGGGTCTCTGGTTTTCATCAAGAGCGTAGACAGAGGTCACTGCTGGACGTTTCTCATAGAGAGAAGCAGCAGCTCTCCTGACAGTAGGGTCATCCTGCATAATGAGGATCTGCTGGTGGTCATACTGGTCTGCTTCTGGTCCACATGAGCCATTGAACAGGCGTTCTGTGCTGACTGTTACTGAGTAATGAGGACTCACGCTGGACTCCTGCTGGACTCTGTCCTCGGCTGGCTTCTCTTTGTCCGTCATGACCAGAAGTGTTTGGCTGTAGCTGTGTGAGATCTCTGAGGCACTCATCTTCTGTTCATGCTGGAAAATAAACATATATATGACATTTAAGGCGAGACACTACAGGTGAATAGGGTAAAACTTTTAACTAGCAGATATCACTATGAAACTTTCCCAGTTGATTACCTACATTAAGATGAGAAAAAAATGTATTACAAGTTTTCTGTAATTTAATGTTTAAATATTTAAATTAGGCAATATCTAATTAAATTCGGATGAGATGTTAAACCGAGGTCCTGACTCTCTGTGGTCATTAAAAATCCCAGGATGTCCTTCGAAAAAGAGTAGGGGTGTAACCCCGGCATCCTGGCCAAATCTGCCCCTTGGCCTCTGTCCATCATGGCCTCCTAATCATCCCCATATACTGATTGGCTTCATCACTGTCTCCTCTCCACCAGTAAGCTGGTGTGTGGTGGGCATTCTGGCGCAATATGGCTGCCGTCACATCATCCAGGTGGATGCTGCACATTGGTGGTGGTTGAGGAGATTCCCCCATCTATGTAAAGCGCTTTGAGGTCTCAGAAAAAGCGCTATATAAATGTAACGAATTATTGTTATTATTATTATTATTATTATTAAATATGCGCTAATTTGCATATATTTTAAAAACGAAAGCTGAGTATTGGATAAAGCCAGATTAAAAATTATTTTCACATATTAGATGGGGAAAAATGACAGAGGGAATTATGGATATCTACTTTTGTTATCCTGTAAATCAGAAAATACTGTCAATAGCCTTAAAAAAATGATTTTCGCCATGTTTTGTGGAATAAAATGTTATATAAATCAGGCTAGGAATAATATATTTACATGTCTTCATAATATAACTAGGTACAAGACTGGAGAGTTTGGTGTATATCGGTGCGACTGAAGTGGAGAATGAGAGAAAAGTCATTTTGAGAAAACGGGCTTTGAAGATTTATCATCAGCCACTGAGATTGCGCATTCAGCCCTTTTACTTTCACGATTGGTTGCTGATAAAAAGGAAATGACCATATTTGGATCCGACAGCGTTGTACAGGAGAGAGAGAGCTTTCCAGCGGTGTGTGTGATGACAGAGAGCAGACAGAGATCGTGGAGCAGCGGGAGGATTAACAACGACAACTTTTCCTGAGAGCCGTACAGCACTATATTACGCTATAGTTTTATTTTTGGAATTGTCACCTGAATATTGTGTTTCCTTTTATATAAATAGGCATTTCCTCAATGAATTGGTGCAGAAAAATTCCCCAGAATGCAGGAGATGAAGTGTTTAAAGCCCACATTGTTCAGGGGGGCGACCCCCAGACCCCCCTCCTGAAGGTTCAGTGTGTAAGATTTAGTGGCATCTAGTGGTGAGGTTAGTGAATTGCAACCATCTGTCCAGTCCACCACTGCATACTTAATGAGCCATTCATTCAGTTGTGTCACCTATAGCCACAAGAAAGAATGCAAGAGCAGTATATATATATATTCTACCAAATTGGTTCACAGTTGGATGCATCTCAAATTTTTTTTTTTTTTTTTTTTTTACAAATTGTGCTTGCAAATTGTATAATATCCAAGGAAAACATGTCTAGTAATTGTGCAGTTAATTCTCATACTGTATTTTCAGTTTTGGAATATGTATCCTCTCCCCAAATTTGTCAATGACAACGCAGTGCTGAAGTGCCAACTAGTCTCTCCCTATGGAGGATCCCTCTACCACTATACAGATAAGGCGTTGTCGGGAAAATTCGTCTTGCGGTCCTACCCCAAAGCAACAAAATAAAATAAAATTCTTTATCAAAATTTATAAGGAAAGACAAGTACTTTGTTTAGGCTTGGCTTGTGGGGAATTCCAAACCTGCATATTTTCGAGATTTTCACCCTTGTCCGTTCATCATTGGGAAGCGCTCACATAGCTAGTTTGAGTAGATCCTATGCACCTCTCGGTTTCATACGGATTACCTAATCAGATAACATTTATTAAATATTTAGACATTTAAAGGCTTTAGACATAGCCGATTTCTTATCGTGACTGAGCAGAGGAAAGTGGCTTTCGGTTCATTTTTGTGACGCGCAGTTCCCGGAGACAGAGACGACAGATAAACTTTTGTCGTTAGCCTAATATGAATAAAAGTTTACAGTTATGAACGATGTAGGCTACTCTACTCTGATCTGTAGGCTATGACTAAAAAACTGCGGAGTAGCCTATTAGGGCCTAAGTTATTTTAGCTGTCTGTTATGAGAAAAATAAATTCAAATGAACGCGCCGCCGCGTCTGTCGAACACTAATTAAACATGCCAGAATAAAACCCGACTTTAGAACAATGGATAGCGCCACTCGGCGTGGTGTGCCAAAACACTTAATTATAAACTTCAATATTTCATTCAAAATAATCTCAAAACGCTTTGTGACATTTTGAAAGCAGTGCATGCATTAAGGCCACTGGAACCGTGAACGTACTGTAACTCAAACTGGTTCTGATTTTATTGTTTGTCGTTTAAACGTGCCTATTGCATATCTTTATTTTATATATTTTATATGGTCTATTGGTGAAGTAATTTATAGCATTGATTACTGTGGAGGGAGGGGGGATTAAAATAATTCATCAGAAGCAGGGATGTTTAGACCAGAAGGAAATCCCCGTCCCCCTTGGCAAATCGCACCTTGCTTAAAACCATGTTTTTACAACCAAAAAAAAAAAGAAAAAAAGAAAAGGCTATCCTGTATAAAAAAATGTTTTGTTTGTTTGATTGTCTGCATTAATAATAGGCTATGACATGCATTAATAGGCTAATATAAAATGTACAATAGTCTATGTATGTTCGGGATTTGAACCGGTGATCGATACGCAAGTTCTACCACTCGGCCATGAATTTACTCACTGAGAAATGCCCGGTTTCTCCAGTCTTCTCCAGAGAAGCGCTCATCATTCGTCTCATTCCTCAATAGAATAGTAAACAAATAATCAGCTTCATTGCACCTAATTTATTTTTGTTTGTTATTTTTGTTATTATTATTTTTTATTTTTTTATCACGCTGCTCCCAACGGGCAATAGGCTTATGTCGCCCACCGACGTCTAGGCGTAGGCTACAATATGAAATAAAGGCTATATTGTTCTCGTCTCTATTTTTAAATTATGATTCTATTTTTCTGTCCTAAACAATGTTCTATAGTAGCCTATTTCATCTGTTAATTGACATTAACCCCGCTTACATTTCAAAATACGGCAATAGCTGCTGTTTTGCACAATGTCCCTCTGCGCCACCTGGCGGTCATTTCGCGAATGACTTTGAAATGCGACTGGATTATTTTTACCGCGGTAGTTTTGCCGCGGTGGCTGGCGCGGCGGTAATAGGCATTCTGGTTGAGTACCATCTGTAGTTCATTAAACAATGCCCACCCTGAGAGAAGATGAACATGCTTATTATAGAGGCTGTGTTCACACTATAATCACACTAGTTCATTAAACAATGCCCACCCTGAGGGAAGATGAACATGCTTATTATAGAGGCTGTGTTCACACTATAATCACACTAGTTCATTAAACAATGCCCACCCTGAGGGAAGATGAACATGCTTATTATAGAGGCTGTGTTCACACTATAATCACACTAGTTCATTAAACAATGCCCACCCTGAGGGAAGATGAACACGCTTATTATAGAGGCTGTGTTCACACTATAATCACACTAGTTCATTAAACAATGCCCACCCTGAGGGAAGATGAACACGCTTATTATAGAGGCTGTGTTCACACTATAATCACACTAGTTCATTAAACAATGTCCACCCTGAGGGAAGATGAACACGCTTATTATAGAGGCTGTGTTCACACTATAATCACACTAGTTCATTAAACAATGCCCACCCTGAGAGAAGATGAACACGCTTATTATAGAGGCTGTGTTCACACTATAATCACACTAGTTCATTAAACAATGCCCACCCTGAGAGAAGATTTATTTGTATAAAAATGTCCATCCTTATTGACTCTGAAACACATGATATACTGTAAGATCTTGGTTATTATTATTCCATACTATGATCGATACGTCTACTCGTGTTTTGTTTTTACTTCATCTTAATCTGTGGATTATTTATTCAGTTCATCAATTCATGAAGATTAGAGAACTGTGAAAATGCCTGTTCACACATGTTGATGTCATCGTATGTCTTCTTTTGTTCAACTAATTGTCCAAAACCAAATTAAGTTCAATTTAATATAAACTTAAGGAAATGATTAATTATTAGAACATTATGGCTTTTGAGAGGCTGGAAACCATCAAATGTTTGGTTTTTGTGCTTGGAAAATTACTACGATCAACAAATAAATAATCAGCTAATTGTCCTGGGGATTCTTTCACAACATCGATCATAACTTTTGAGAATGTTTTAAAACTAGCTCGTAGATTAACTGCTTTTTAAAGTTAGAATCTGCTGCAATAATCGAATGACCCAAAGAACAGTAGTCGACCGGCGCTCACGGCGAGACTGGTCCTACAGCGGTGTCAGTGCAGTGGTTTGGTCCGCACCACAGACTGTATAAAGCAGGTAGATGTAGACACCGTGATGTCACCCGCTGGTTTGTGGACCTCCGCTTTGGAGCCTTGAGTTTGATATAGTGGCCGTCGCCATCTTTGATTTTTGGAACCAAGTGACCATATTAGGACAAAAGGGTGGAGCTGTGGGATATGCATTACTGTGCCTGACAGGTTGCCGTGGTAGCGACTTGTCAATCAGCTTGTAGCCCCGCCCTAAAGCCTCCCCTGCTCTCTGGTCTATGTTCCTCTAAATGGGACCATAATTTACTAAATGAACATCATGCTGTGTTGAAGAAGACTTGAAACTAGCGACTGAGACCATAAACTCGTTAGGAAAGTGTTTACTGGGGTAATAAATCAGCTGAGAAGTTTGATTTGATTACATTAATGTTTAAATTGAGATTTACTAGAAATATTGTATTGCTACTGTGTAAAGGGGAATACTGCTGGTAAAAAGCACATTAGGCTATTTGTTTAAAGTTTCTGCAAACCACATGTTATTGCACTTTTGGGTATATAGCAGTACATTTACATCAAAAGTGCGCAATACACTACTTTAGAATTCATTATTAAATTTTGCGCGTAACAATGCGATTAATTGTGATTAAAAATTGTAATCGTTGCCCAGCACTAATATTTATATATTTCTACATGTATTTATGTCGACTGTATGTTTGTCTGCCTGTAGCACCTCATGACCAAAGCAAATTCCATTAGTAATAATTAAGTCAGAGTGCAGGGCCGTGCTCGACCACAAGCCAACCTTCACTGCTTCAGATATGGATGTTCCTGCAAAGAAGCTACAAGATCTAAAACCTGGATGCTTCACACACATTTTAAACCCCAAAGTTAACCTTTGACCTTTTGCATATAAAATGTCATCCCATAATTCACCCTTGAGTCTAAGTGGACTTTTGTGCCAAAGGAAGTTCCATCAAGGCGTTCCTGAGACATTTCTCCAGATACCTTTGGTCTGACGGGAGTCCTTCATGAAGCATGTGTTCAGACAGTCCTCTGAGGCGGTGCAGGCCAGCGGTGTCGGGGCGGAGATCCTGCCACTCATCTTTCACCTCTGAAACAAACATGTCATACTGGTGTGTAGGTGTTCCTCGTGCTTATTGGCTGACGTCTTTATTAAGATGACTGTTATATTTCAGCAGCTCAGTGAGTGTCTCCTGCAGTATTAACCCACACTTACTGTGACTGCATGAGTTAGATTGGTGTAGGAGTTACACGGTTTCCTCACAGTGTTTTGGTTAAAACAAATAAGGGCAGTCCATGGTCATGTGCAACTGTGTTCTGTGGAAACTCATATGCCTCGTACAGAAAGATGCAGCCTCGTGCATATTCAATCATTGTAATTCAAGCCTCAGTCATAGTTTACATCAGAAAACACTGTTACTGACAGCATGTTGAACACATCGACTGATAGACCAAACACACATGTTCACTGACACAAAGCTTTACTCTGAGAGAAGACTTTGGGCTTTAGCAGATAATCCCCTGTTTGAACACATTGCTTTGAGAAACCCTCTTAGTGTTAAGGATGATTAATGAAATGTACCAGAGCCACTGAGGAAAACTGTAATACACTATTGATTTCACACATCAAGCTGTTTATTCACCTTATTCACCTCGGTAACTGCTGGAGTTGCCAAATCAAGAAGAGAGCCTGAACGTGTTAAAATGTAAAATATTTCTTACCCAATAGTTCAGTGAGGCTGAGGAAGATGAGGAGGATGAGGAGACTCAGTGTCCTCCGGCTCTTTATCCCACCTGCCATCATTCTGCAAAACATTGAACACTTCTTATTATCACAGTAGTGATGCACCTTTCCAGTTACTACTGCAGCTTAACGTGTGGTGTCCCTCTGCTGTCCTCCGGCTGCTCCGTCTCCTCTCCTGATAGACAGAGAGCTTTACAGTAACCACCTGCTGCTGCTGTAGTCAGACCGTTATAGTTACGCAGAGAGAAAACTAAAGTAAAACTATCTTAATGCAGGGCATGTATCAAAGGGTCAGAGGTCGGACTCAAACCCATCCAGCACCCACGAGTCAGCTGATATAAGTGAACAAACTGGAGCTGGCTCCCGTCTGAGACCCAAAGAACACATCACCCTTACACTAATTACTTTTACTAATTGTTAATTACAGTGTGTCCGTACAGAGTGGTGATATTATTTATTAACCATACTATTTCATTTCATTAGTAGGGTGTTATTTTGTAACCATCTTGTATTTTGTTTTGCAGATTAATTTCCAGCAAAAGCTGAGACTCTAACTCAGGCAGTGAGCCGTGCTGAAAGAGCAGATCTCTGGAAGGACAGATCTATGAGATCCAGATCCCTTATAAGAGCCATAATGATCCAGTACCTGACACCATAACCCAGACTAAATACCCTTAACCCCTTTTAAACAAGAATTTTCTTGTTACTGGGAGGTGTGCGGCCTCCAGGTTGCTTTAAAGGGATAGTTCACTTTCAACTTTGGCATCCAAGATGTAGGTGTCTTTGTCTCCGCAGTAGTTTCAATTTTGATATTTTTAGGTCAAACCGTTCTTGTCTGTCAGTCATATAATGCAGGTCTATGGTCACTGGCTCAAAGAGCATGCAAATTAAAACAAATTAAAACAATTCCCCATCGTCCAAATTAAACAATTCCCCATCGTAAGCACACATTGATGGCCTAAGACACGACTCGTTTCGTGTCTTAGGCCATCAGTGTGTGCTTACGATGGAGAATTGTTTTAATTTGGACTCTGTGCATGCTCTTTGAGACAGTGACCATAGACCTGCATTATATGACTGACAGACAAGAACGGTTTGACCTAAAAATATCAAAATTGAAACTACTGCGGAAACAAAGACACCTACATCTTGGATGCCCTTGAGGTAAGCTAAAACATACCAAAATGTAATTTCAAAGTGAACTATCCCTTTAACATTTATATTTACGATCATTTGTGATGTTACTGCAGTTTTACACATGCTCGATTAATACTTTTATTACCACTGTGGAAACTGTATGGTAGTTGTGCTCTTTATATATTCTAATAAATCTTAATCAGAGCAGTCATTCAACACTGAACAAAGAAACATCATTAACTATATCCACTAATATCCATAACTTACCCAAATATTGCGTCCGGTGCTCAGCCGACTGGGAAAGACGGGCAATATAAGGTGCAGTCGGACTCTCTGCAGCAAACACAGGGACAGACTGAGCAGGGCTTCATCCAGGCCTCTTATATGCTCAGGTGTGCCTGACAGGTGAAGGCTAAGTCCCGCCCCCTCGGACTGGGCAGAGTCACTGCTATCACCAGTCCATCTGTTATCTCACTCGTACAGCTACAGCTGCTGTGTGCTGTCCTGCGGCTCCTGGGCTGATACAGGAGGGCTGTGGAAGGACTTTCATCAACTCATTCACATCTGTGATGAGGTAGAAGACACTATACGCATCTTCTGAAACTGCTGGTCCTGAGTTTGATTCAGGAACCCAATGACTGCATCAGTCCAACACACCATGTCACTCTGCTTCCAGACCATGCAACATGTAGACACAACACGACACAACAGCAGAAGCCAAAGGGACTCTTCTTTCTTCCAGAAGGGGTTCATCAACACACTCACAAATAAAAATGTGTATTTAACATCCACAACTTGTGTGAGAGTATACTGTAATGCAGAGATAAAGTTATGCTCCCAAACGTTTATTAATAGTAATAACTCGCTTTATAAAGCACCTTTTATAACACAGTTACAAAGTGTCTCACAATAAAACACATTTTAAACAAAGAGAAAGTAATTTGAGGTGACGTTCCCTTTAACTGTCTCCTAAACTGTACAACTAACATACTGTACATGGTGATAGTCGTGGCCATTGTGATTCCTTTGGCATTTTGAGCAAACCTCTGAAAGAAAAGACTTCATGAGAGTTAAAATATCAGTAAATAGTCAAAGTTATTTGAGGTTTAATCTTCTCCTAAAGGGTCCAGTGAAACACACACAGGGATGAAAGATTTCGAGATCTTATCTAACGTTAAATAAAACAATAAACGAGAATTTAAATATTTTTTTTTGCACTATTCCTTTAATAAACAGTATTTCAAGTTATTTTCCAAAACAAAAAAAATACAATGTGAAGGTTTTAAAATATTCAAATGTTATTTATTGGAACAATTTCTAGCTGACGAAATCTTTACCTCTGCTACATTTATTTATGCATGTTTACAAAAACAATTCAGGACAAATGGCATCTCCCTCTTAGATACATAATGGGCAATATTATATATAATTATATGAAATATTTTTGTAAAAAGTGAGTTAACTTTTGACAGGTTTGTTTTTATCACACAGAGATCCTATAGCAGTTGATGTGACTGTGATCAGCTGGTCTGGTGCTCGTGTCTCTACGCCGGGGTGTTTCTCACAGGAACATTTTCCAGCTGACTTAAATCTCCAACTCAGAAACAGTGTGACGGCTTACTTTGGAAACCAGTTCAGGAAAATGGCAACTCCCCCTGAATATTAGGTAACATTATATTTTATACAATATTATAATAGTATTTGAAATAGTTTTATAAACTGTGAATTTGAACTAGAACACATCTAACAGAGGTTCGTTTTCATAAGAGCCGTTGCACAAAGATATCCTAACAGTTCATGTAAATGTGATCAGGTCATCTGGTGCCTGGGTGTCATTAAAGACCGTACACATTTAATTTTACATCTCCAATACCTAACAGAAGTTATCTCATTGTGCTTTACATATAGAGCAGGTCCTGACTGTACTTTCTGTCATACTACTTACAGAGACCCAACAGCTCACAGCAGGTCCTTGGCCACGGAGGCCACACACAGTGTGATGTAAAGAAGTACTAATGGTAGTGGTAATAACACAAATATCAAAGTTATAATCATAGCAATGAGATCCAGACTCCACCGCTCCAGAGCCAGAAACCCCTGCAGAAAGCGACAGGAGGAGAGAGGAGAGGGACGAGGAAGCACAAGATTACGGGAAGATTTGCTCTCACTTGACTGGACTGTAGGTCCACGGCCACTTCATCCAACGCTCTTGATGAGTCGAGTGCGATTGAAATCGCTTCAGATGATTCAGTGCGTGCAGGAACTGAACAGATCATTCAAACTGATTCGCGAAACCAATTTAGACAGATCTGCCAACTTGTTTGATGAAGTCTTTGAACAGAATCGACTCAAAAGAGTGATTCATTTGTAAATTGAGCATCGCTCAAGCCCAGAGAAAAGATACAGCGCGCTTGAAATAAACTACGCATTTAACAACATATATTGCATTAAAATAAAGTAACGAGAGTAACTTCGCCCAACGTGACGAAGTAAAAGTAGTTTTTTCATTAGAAATGTACTTGAGTTAAAGTAAAAGTACCCACATTCAAATCTACTCTTAAAAGTACAATTTTTCCAAAAAAATACTCAAGTAAATGTACTTCGTTACTACCCACCTCTGGTATTGACACACATTTCACAATTCGATTCGATTTCGATTCACAAGCTTACAATTCGATTCGATTTCGATTACGATTCAATTCAATACTGATTATTTTGGATATCAGGTTCAATACATTGCAAGTTTTCTCTAGGAAAACAAATCTCTTCACTAATGCTGTAGACTGTGGGAGTCAGTGGTAGCTATAAGCTTCATTAGCATACTGTAATACTGAAGGTAAATTTTAAGTGTTGTATACAAACACTTAAAATACACTTATTTATTTTTATAATAATAAAGTTATATGAAATTATATAAAAATGTAAATGGTGGCTGTCATAAAAAACTGCCAGATTTATTCAAACATGCATTGAATATTGTTAAACATTAAAAATAATAATGAATATGTAATATGGTGCATATATTTAACAAAATGCTCCTCTCTAGAGTTAATCTTTCTAGCTGACTAACTAGTTTATGTTCACTCGTCTTTCCACGGTTGAAACACTGATTGAGCGATGCCACATGATACGGACTTCGATAAGTTGTACTCTATCATTTAACACACTTTCAGATGCTCATGTTTATCTCGCGCTGTAACTGGTGTTATTAAGGCGGAAGAGAAGATCATGTGCTTCTCCTGAGCTGAACCAGAGCGATCTCACGCCACAGCGACAAAACGCTATTTATGTTTTTGATTTTCGTAAGAAAATGGACGTGATTTGAAATCTGAGACTTTGTTTCATATTAATAGTAACAAAGCACAAAGATTATTGTGATTTATTGGATGGGATGCGCACTACAATGATCCATTCATTCATCAGCTGAAAACAGGATGACTAATCGATTCTTGGGATTTAAGAATCTATACTGGTTTAGTAAAAATGAGAATCGTTTAAAATCGAGAAATCAATATTTTTTTACCCAGCCCTAAAAGATAATGATTTTATAGCTGGGAAGGAATACGTGAAAAATCATGAAGATTGGGCACTTCTGGAAAAGTTTTAGATTTTTGGCAGGGTGTTAGGTATGGGCCTAAGGTTTTTAAAAAACCATGGATACAAGTTGGGGTGGTCCCCTTAGTGGCCGGTATCGATAAAAACCAGAATGGTGCCTGCATAAAAGAGAACTCTACACCCCCTCACTACACTCTAGCTCAATATCTTGACTTTGCCATTCGGATAAGCTCTGTTCTTCACGTCACGCCCGTCCAGCCTGCTCTTCACATCATGCCTGCCAAGTCTGAGTATCTTCACGTCATACCTGATTATCACGTCATTCACGTCATGCCTGTTCAGCCTGAGTCTCGTCCCGCCGAGACCGCCCTGCCAGAGTTTCTCCCTGCTGAGCCTGAGCTCCACGTCAGCCCTGCCGAGCCTGCACTTCACGTCAGTCCTGCCGAGCCTACGCATCACGTCGTGGCCATCGTACCTGAGACTGTTCACGTCGTGCCTGCCACACAAGAAACTGTTCACGTCGTCACCTGAAGGGTCGTCACCTCCCTGGCCGCCTGAAGGGTCGTCACCTCCCTGGCCGCCTGAAGGGTCGTCACCTCCCTGGCCGCCTGAAGGGTCGTCTCCTCCCTGGCCGCCTGAAGGGTCGTCTCCTCCCTGGCCGCCTGAAGGGTCGTCACCTCCCTGGCCGCCTGAAGGGTCGTCACCTCCCTGGCCGCCTGCCCCGCCCTGGTCGCCTGCTCCGCCCTGGCCGCCTGAACTGCCTGCTCCGCCCTGGCACCCGTCCTGCCGCAGTCTCCAGGCCCTCCATCCCGCCCCCGGGTCCGCCTCCGCTCCACCACCCTCCTGGACTATTCTTTCCTGGGGAGTGGTTGGTTATGTCATGATTCACGTCTGTGTTCCCCTGTCTTGTCCCATGTTAGCAGTTCCCCCAGGGTTCCCGCGGGGTCTTAAAAAGTCTTAAATTCTGAACTTTAAATTTAAGGCCTTAAAACGTCTTCAAAACAGCCAGATTTTCATCCGCGGTCTTAAATTTCATTTAGTCAGGTCTTAAAAAAGATTTTACCCTCGTTCATTTCCAGAAACACTGGATGCAGAAAGTTATTACAAAGTAGCAAAAAAGTATCGAAGTCGCTCGCCAAGAGGCAGTTCACATATCGCGTCTTTTTCGCGCTCAAGTTCATTCAAATGTAGGCGCGCGGACGGCGCGGACGGCGCTATAATTGAAGCGACACGCAGCGACATGAAGAAAGACATGAAGGATGCGGGTGCACCCAAACACTACGGGTGTTGTTCTCTTCTCCGTGAATAAATCTAGTATCAGAGCTACAGCAAGCGTTTTTCGGCGGTGGAAATCCATTAGCCACTAAAACGTGTTTGTCATTGTGGAGAGCCGCAGGGCATGGTTGCATAGCAACGACAGACGCCACGGGAAAAGCGGACCGAATTTTACTATTAATAATAAAAGATAAGCTAAAGTGTATTGTAAATGTCAGTAAATCATTTTTTATAAAAAGAATGAGTCAAAAAAGATAAATTAAAGTCTGAAATATGTGAGGTTTATCTTTTTATAAAAACCTTTTTTGTCAACTTTATTTGAACTTGTACATGTTAGTATATCACGTGTTGCAGGACACTTTTAAAATCTGGCTATCATTTTTAATCGTATTATTTTAATGTTTATGTTAGTGTGTATTGATGCTAATTTTATTTGTTTTAACTGTTCTTCGACATAAAACTTGGTGAATTGATTTCATTGTGTAGTATTAGTACTTTTTGAACAGGATTCTGTGATAACACTGGTAATTTGTGGCACTATAATAATTAAATGAAATGTTCATGCCATTTTATCACTAGTTATGATCAACTATGATCAACTAAAATCAACTAATAATTATGTGTTTTTACAGTAGGCCTATAATATGCAAAGTACAATGATATCTGATTCTGTTCTTTTCTCTGACACGCGTTGTTGTGTCTGGAAGGTTACTAATGTGATTGCTTTATCTGTAAATTAAGTTAATGCTTTTTCAATTACTGAATTCATTGAAATAAAATGAATTCTTTGATTTGAATATTTTTTTTTGGCAATGCAAATTTAATGTAGGTCTTAAATTTCAATCTTTATGGTCTTAAAATGTCTTAAAAAGGTCTTAAATTTGACTAACTGAAACCTGCAGGAACCCTGTCCCCGTTATGTTGATTACTCTCCCCAGGTGTTTCTTATTGGCCACGCCCCCTTGTTATCTTGTTTAGCTTGTTTGCCTGTGTATTTAAATCTCTGTGCTTCAGTTGTTGTTTGTCGGTCGTTGTAGATGTAGCTGTTCCTTGTTCCTGTCCTGAGTTTGGTTGTTTGCCCTGGATTTCCTGTTTGTTTCATTAAAGTAGTGCTTGCATGTGGGTTCTCTCTCCGCTTCGTCTTTGCCTCACCGTTACACCTTGTATCAAACAAAATAGAAAAAATTACATTATACAACAATTTAAGACTAAAGGAAGCTGAGATATATCCTTTTATCTTTTCGGCGGGGGACAATTTGGATTTTATGGATAACTGCCACTAGGGGGACCACCCCAATTTGTATCCATTGATTTTTGAAAACCTTAGGCCTATACCTAACACCCTGCCAAAAATCAAAAACTTTTCCAGAAGTGCTCAATTTTCATGAATTGCATCCTAGCTATTAAAGATGATGTGTGAAGGGAAATAGCAAATTGGCGTATATATCAAGCTTCAGCTGTCTGACGTCTTTGTTTAAACTTCCAACTAGTCTGGATTGACCTGCACCCATCAGGGGTAACACAGCAGGATTATCAGGATAATCAGGATAATCAGATGGCTTTTAAACGTGCTACAAATGATCTTCCTAAAATGTGCCAACCCCGTCTTCTGGTAACAATTAGAGAATAAGATATCCAAACACAGGGACTGATTTTTTTCTCGTCTATTAATACAGTTTTGCTCGTTTCTGCAGTTTCCCATAAAAAAGTCAACTCCTGAATATAACATTTTCACTTGTCCCTGTACTCCTATACACTTCTCATTCCTGTTTTGCTTCAACACACAGTACCACTTAGTAGCTTTTGAATAGCACCCAAAGCAGTCTAGATGGTGATGAAGAGCAGGAAGAGGATGGTGTTGAAGTCTAGATGGTGAAGAGGATGCAGGGCCAGCGGAGCCGGGGTCTGTTCATGGTTGAAGTGAACAGTGCTGCAGCTCTCAGGCCAGCCGAGGCAAAGAGGAAGACCAGTGACAGCATGCTGGAGGAGAACCTGAGGAAGAAGCAGAGAGAGAGAGAGGAGGTCTTCTCCTTTAGGCATCTGCCCCCAGACCAACACCATCCCACTCCCAACTCGTCACATGTGGACGCCTGGTCAAGACCACTCTGGGAACCCTTTAGCTTTGTTTTTGGGCTCTGTGATTAAGTTAGCTATAATAAATATGCAACATCTGGTTACACTTTCAAAAATAGCAATTAGGCACCAGAACTACTTGGTTGGGTTTAGGAGAAAATCAGTCCAGTTTCTGATCCAGTGCTCCACCTCCTTACTTGGACTTTTCTGTTATGTTCATACGTTTGTTTAATTTATTAACCAAACTCTCACTGTACAATAACCTGTCTGCATTTGACTGACCAACTGGCTTTTATCATTTATGTGTACAAAAAACTGTTAAACCGTTTAAAGCTTTACATATTTATCAGAGAAATGTTTGACATGAGGTTTTGATATCTAATGTTCTCCTAACAAGTCCCAACTCCCAAGTCACAGGACCTTTTATATAATAGTATTTGGGTTGTATTTGTATGTAAAACTGGGATGAACATGAACGGATCCGATGCAAATTGCTTTAGGCAGCACTGGTCCGGCTGGCTGTAGCTGAAGGTGTCCTGTGCTGTTCCTGAGTGGAGATAAGGCACCACGGCTTCTCTCATGTGTTCCCACATGCCACTGTAGGTTTCCCACACAGCTGAGATATACCAGGATGAAAACCTGTAGTAGTCAGTTTTACTGCAGCTGATATTTAATAAGTAATAATTCTGCTAAAAAGACCAAACAAATGCTGAGTTGACCAAACCAGGAGTTTAGTGATCTGCTGCACTCCTACTATAGACTTCAAACTAAACATCAAGGCATTTCCTTCTCTTGACTCTTTTCTTTGTGGTTAACAGAGATCCAACTATTTATTTTGGAGTATAATTCAATTTAATTCAGTTAACAGGTCTATTTGAAATTACTTTCTATGCAGGTAATGTTTATATTCTAAGATGTATTCTATAATATTAACTGCAGCTTTACAGTTTTTCTCGACTGTTTTTGCCTCTTTTTCTCAAAACTCTAAACACAAATCCACAACTTCTCACCCAATTCCCCAAACGTCCTGTTTTCAGGTCCAAATGAAGCTCTCCGCTCAAAACCATTCAATCTTGCTGAAAAATATGGAAGTAAAATAATGCCAAATGTTTTTGAAACAAAAAGCCTGTTGAATTGCACTACTTGAAAAAAATAGGCATTGCATTAACCCTGCTTGCATTTTAATGCATTGTATTTTTAGGGATTGCATTTTTATGGGCTGAAGTTCAGCATGGTTGAATATTTCAATTCAAAACATTTCAAACACATTTTCATTATTAAAAATTTCAATAATCCATATTCACCTTTCATATTTCACTTCCAAAATAGTCAAACTGTTTAAAAAAACAACCTACAATATAAAACAGGCAATTTTTGGTCTATTTTATTTCGCTTTGCAAATACGTTGACATCCAGGAACTGCAGGAAAAGCAGTCGATTACCGAGCATTCTCTCCATCTGCTGTTAGTTGACCTCACCAGCAGGGGGTGCAAGTTTTGTTGAGCAAAACACATTCACACACTTGTATCAAAACATTTGAAGTCAGGGACAAACATTTTACATCTTCAAATCAGTATGTGAATTCATGCAAAGAATGCCCTGTAGAGTATTTTCTCACAAATCTGCTGCTACGAGCCTCAAATGCTGTTTCTTTTGCTCACAAATGACAAGTTACACGCCTCTGGAGCAACTAGGGGTTAAGTGTGTTGCTCAGGGACACACTGGTGGATGTGTCGCAGTGGGAATCGAACCTCGGTCTGTACGCTCCTCACATCTCATATCTCAGTGAAATGTGGAGCAAAAGAGCTGTGTGCATCTGGAGAGCCAGGGGCGGGCACTGTTCAGAGATCAGAGAACCCTTCTGGCCAATCAGAGGAGCTCATCCGCACCTGCCGGCCCAGTTGAGGTTAGACCACGCCCACGCTCCAGTAATCTGGAAAACTGCAACAGGAGGCACTGAGTTTGATGAACTGACTGCTTATCAGCGTCTGATCTATTTCTGAAAAGACACAGATACAGAAGTCTATTTTACTGAAGATAAACTCATGGGCAAGTTTTCCCAGATCCTGCTGAGACTCAAGCTTTTTAACCCTTGATATCTTCTTCAGGTGACAGTAAGCTGACTTTGTTATTGTCTTAATGTGGCTGTTAAAATGTAGGTCTGTCCATGAATACACCAAGATTTCTGGCTTACAGTAGTTTGTGATTGAAGGTGAGCGCTGACGTTTAATCACTCTATGTTGGCTCTAAAAACAATGACTTCAGTTTTATCTTTGTTTACTTGATGACAATTCTGTCACATCCAACCGTTTATATGTTCTACAGATGCACACATCAGCTCTGCTCTACATTTCACTGAGATATGTGACACAAAAGTGAGAGCGTGCAGAACTTCTGTGAGCATTTGAGACTCGTAGCGGCATATTCAAGCAGTCATTAGTATTTAGTTACTGGCTTGTGTTTGTGTTAGAATAACATAACTGATTGAGAAAATGTTCTACATGTGCAACTCTCACAGCATGAATCCACACGCTGATCAGTGCGTCAAAGGTTTGTCCTTTGGTTTTATACGTGTGTGAGAAAGAAGGTGTTTCGCACCATATTCGTTGCAGCAACAAAATGTGAGCGTGTGAGTTTCTTCATTTGAGATTCATGAATAAAATTTGTACACCTGCAATGAAGAATTTCAGAAAGGGTAACGTGTTTGTGGGAGCAAAAAGTATTTTTCTCTGTGACTTCAAATTTGCTGTTACTCATAATGATACTAGACTGCTTGATTTAGACTCTCCACCCACATCTGCACCTCAAGACTCCCTCTCATCACCTGCAGAGGGTTAGACTCGGCTCCCACATCTGCACCTCAAGACTCCCACTCATCACCTGCAGAGGGTTAGACTCGGCTCCCACATCTGCACCTCAAGACTCTCACTTATCACCTGCAGAGGGTTAGACTCGGCTCCCACATCTGCACCTCAAGACTCCCACTCATCACGTGCAGAGGGTTAGACTCGGCTCCCACATCTGCATCTCAAGACTCCCACTCATCACCTGCAGAGGGTTAGACTCGGCTCCCACATCTGCACCTCAAGACTCCCACTCATCACCTGCAGAGGGTTAGACTCGGCTCCCACATCTGCACCTCAAGACTCCCACTCATCACCTGCAGAGGGTTAGACTCGGCTCCCACATCTGCACCTCAAGACTCTCACTTATCACCTGCAGAGGGTTAGACTCGGCTCCCACATCTGCACCTCAAGACTCCCACTCATCACCTGCAGAGGGTTAGACTCGGCTCCCACATCTGCACCTCAAGACTCCCACTCATCACCTGCAGAGGGTTAGACTCGGCTCCCACATCTGCACCTCAAGACTCTCACTTATCACCTGCAGAGGGTTAGACTCGGCTCCCACATCTGCACCTCAAGACTCCCACTCATCACGTGCAGAGGGTTAGACTCGGCTCCCACATCTGCATCTCAAGACTCCCACTCATCACCTGCAGAGGGTTAGACTCGGCTCCCACATCTGCACCTCAAGACTCCCACTCATCACCTGCAGAGGGTTAGACTCGGCTCCCACATCTGCACCTCAAGACTCCCACTCATCACCTGCAGAGGGTTAGACTCGGCTCCCACATCTGCACCTCAAGACTCTCACTTATCACCTGCAGAGGGTTAGACTCGGCTCCCACATCTGCACCTCAAGACTCCCACTCATCACCTGCAGAGGGTTAGACTCGGCTCCCACATCTGCACCTCAAGACTCCCACTCATCACCTGCAGAGGGTTAGACTCGGCTCCCACATCTGCACCTCAAGACTCCCACTCATCACCTGCAGAGGGTTAGACTCGGCTCCCACATCTGCACCTCAAGACTCCCACTCATCACCTGCAGAGGGTTAGACTCGGCTCCCACATCTGCACCTCAAGACTCCCACTCATCACCTGCAGAGGGTTAGACTCGGCTCCCACATCTGCACCTCAAGACTCCCACTCATCACCTGCAGAGGGTTAGACTCGGCTCCCACATCTGCACTTCAAGACTCCCACTCATCACCTGCAGAGGGTTAGACTCGGCTCCCACATCTGCACCTCAAGACTCCCACTCATCACCTGCAGAGGGTTAGACTCGGCTCCCACATCTGCACCTCAAGACTCCCACTCATCACCTGCAGAGGGTTAGACTCGGCTCCCACATCTGCATCTCAAGACTCCCACTCATCACCTGCAGAGGGTTAGACTCGGCTCCCACATCTGCACCTCAAGACTCCCACTCATCACCTGCAGAGGGTTAGACTCGGCTCCCACATCTGCACCTCAAGACTCCCACTCATCACCTGCAGAGGGTTAGACTCGGCTCCCACATCACCTCCAGCACCTCACTCCTCTACTCCCTCTACACACACCACTGACCACCAGTCCACTCGTCCAACAGGGAGGAGGAGTCAGCATACAGAAACTGTGTGAGTGGTGGTACAGTGAACAACCTGAACTTGAACTCTAACTAAACCAAATAACTCATATTGGACTTCAGGAGGAAGCATAACAGAGACCTGACCCCGCTCTGCATCAATGGAGCACATGTGGAAAGAGTGCTGTCTTTTACATTCCTGGTAGTGCTCATTTCTCATCAGCAAACACTAGGTGTTTCCAGACCAACAGAACAGGGAGCGAAGTTGGAGTCAGCGAGGCTCCTCCAGGCTCCTCCCGCTTCACAATAATGTTTTATACTGAGTTCATAGGTTTGTTGTGTGTGTGTGTGTGTGTGTGTGTGTGTGTACCTAAGAAGAGTGGCTGTGATTACTCCATGCATTTTGTAAAGACAAGATGCACACTGTCACAATTGCATATTAGTTCAAAACTAGATATATTCATGTAAAGATACAAACTTAACATTGTATTGTTAATATCAAATATCAAATATTTAATTACATTACATTACATTACAACATTTACTCCTACTTGGAATTTGGTGCAGTCTTAAATACGCTTAATATCTTATTAAAGGGATAGTTCACCCAAAAATGAAAATTCTGTGATCATTTAATCTTCCTCAAGTTGTTCCAAACCTGTATGAGTTTCTTTCTTCTGCCGAACACAAAATAACATATTTTGAAGAAAGTCGGTAACTTAATGTCTGCTGGTCCCCATTGACTTCCATAGTTTTTAGTGTTTTTCTCCTACTATGGAAGTCAATGGGGACCAGCAGACATTAAGTTACCGACTTTCTTCAAAATATGTTATTTTGTGTTCGGCAGAAGAAAGAAACTCATACAGGTTTGGAACAACTTGAGGAAGATTAAATGATCACAGAATTTTCATTTTTGGGTGAACTATCCCTTTAAGGTTCTTAAGGCATATATAACTTGTTAACAAGTTTCTAGTAAGTGCTCATAAGGATGCTAATAAGAAATAAGAAATGTGTTCATTCATATTTTGAGAAAACACGTATAAAGTCTTATCAATGTTAATAAAAATGTATTTTATAAGCTGCCTATTAACATTAAGATTTTAAGTGTCTTAAAAGGAAATAACAACTCTGTTACTTTCTCAATAACCAACCCTTATAAAGTCTAATAAATGTTAATAAACATCTTATTAATGTTAATGACAGGTATATAAACCAGATAGCAGACGGATGTGGGCCACTTCAGGCAATGATGCGGCACTTCAGGCCTACTTATGGCCCGGACCAAATGTGTCTGAGCCTGAAGTGGCCCACATGTAAAATGGCAAATATGGCCCAAATATTTTAAATCACATGTGGGCCTTTTTAGGCAAAGATGCGGCACTTATGGCAATGTGTAATCTGAATGTGAGCCTAAAGTGGCCCATATGATAAATAATGAATATGGCCCAAATATCACAAGCCAAATGTGGGCCACCTATGGCAAAAACGTGGCAAAATCGACAATGACTAATCTGGATGTAAACCAAAAATGGCCCACATATGTTTCAGCAAATGTGGCCCAGTTTTCTTAAAACATATCTGGGCCAGTTTTGGCAATGATATGGTTCAGTGAGCACTGGCTCATCTGGGTGTGAACCAAAAGTGGCCCACATATGATGATCCAAATGTGGCCCAGTTATCTTAAAATAATAATAATAATAATTTGTTACATTTATATAGCGCTTTTTCTGAGACCTCAAAGTGCTTTACATAGATGGGGGAATCTCCTCAACCACCACCAATGTGCAGCATCCACTTGGATGATGCGACGGCAGCCATATTGCGCCAGAACGCCCACCACACACCAGCTTACTGGTGGAGAGGAGACAGTGATGAAGCCAATCAGTGTATGGGGATGATTAGGAGGCCATGATGGACAGAGGCCAAGGGGCAAATTTGGCCAGGATGCCGGGGTTACACCCCTACTCTTTTTCGAAGGACATCCTGGGATTTTTAATGACCACAGAGAGTCAGGACCTCGGTTTAACGTCTCATCCGAAGGACGGTGCTCTTTTTGGCAGTATAGTGTCCCCGTCACTATACTGGGGCATTAGGACCCACACAGACCACAGGGTGAGCACCCCCTGCTGGCCTCACTAACACCTCTTCCAGCAGCAACCTGGTTTTCTCAGGAGGTCTCCCATCCAGGTACTGACCAGGCTCAGCCCTGCTTAGCTTCAGTGGGCAACCAGTCTTGGGCTACAGGGTGATATGGCTGCTGGCCAATCACCCTGTAAAACACATCTGGGCCAGTTTTGGCAAAGATATGGCTCAGTGAGAACTTGCTCATCTGGGTGTGAGCCAAAAGTGGCCCCCATTTGACATGGCAAATATTGCCCAAATAATTAATTACAATTTGGGCCACGTTTGGGAAATATATACGGCACAGTCAGCATTGCAGGGTGTAAGTCTAACTTGGCTCACATTCGACGTGGCAAATATTCTTTGTGTTTCCCAAAATTAAAACCTACAGATGGTGGACAACCAGAATGAGACTTTTACCGCCGCCGTTCCCGCGGCGGCAAAATTGGGATGTGTATTTGCTGCCTTTTACCGCTGAGTGGCGCTGTAATCACAGACTTTGAAAAGTGTCAGTTTATTCTCTTTATGACGTAATCTGCCGCGGCAGTAATCTGAGCTGAGGCCACAGATAAATTCAAGATAAATATTGTGGTTAAACGAATTCAAATTCATTAAATTTAAACAAAGTAGACACACGTTAACATTGTGTGCCCAGTTTTTCTATAATTTAGAAAGGCTATGTCAATAGGTTACTTGTCATTTACTTACATAAAATTAAAACATTTTCAGGACTTGCAGTTACTAACCGATGTTAGTCGGTTTAAGCATTCTTTGTTATATTCAGGCTTACATGTTGTTATGATTATCAATTGAATTATTTAATAAATAATCAACCACAATGCCTATTACTGCCGCAGCAAAAATAAACCAGTCGAATTTCAAAGTCGTTCGCGAAATGACTAGGCTATACCGGGTGGCGCAAGTGACAGGGCAAAACAGCAGCAACTGCGGCATTTTAAAAGGTACGTTTCCTATCTGTTTATTTAAAAAAAAAAAAAAACTTTTTTCATTATTTGAACAAAAATGAGACTGATTGAATATGTAAAAATATAAACAAACAAAGCAGAGAATAAAACAAACTTTTAGGGAAAAAATATAGGCCTATTATGCTACAACAGAATTGGTTAACATTAACGAAAGCAAAATATGTAAAAATACATTTAAAACAAAATAAAACAAAACAAATTCGTGGCCGAATTCAAATCGGTTCAAATACCGAACAAACAGTAGTAGACCTAGGCTATTCAGACAATAGCTCTGTGGTCAATGCATTAACAATAGCCTCTCGGAGCTTCAAACGATCTGAGATCGAATCTCAGTGTAGCCGACAGTGTTTATGTTTTTCCGTTCTTGATGCTTAAATATGCATCTGTTTATTAAAGTCAATCATCTTGTTTAATTATCAATTGTACATTACAACATAAATTTGCAACATTCCAGTTGTGCCGCTGCAAAGACGACACATCTGATGAAGGAAGACTGTCAGTCAATCGCACCAGAAAATGAAGATGATGAAGCTCGTCTTTAATCTGCTAAATTATTTTTTTTGTGTGTGTGAATCATTCACGAGATTGAGATGACTGACAGTGATACCCGGCCATAGCAACGGAAGACATTTTTCAAAACAGATCGAACAAATCAGAAAAATACTTTCAATACAGTATTACTTTTAATTAAAAAATAAACAATGAAAATGTAAAAGAAAAAGAAAATTAATTAAGTTTGAAAACCCATCCCACATTTCAAGGTATGAATAAAGTGTCGGGACAGTTTATTTATTTAAACAGGGTTGCATCGATAGAGTTTATTCCCTTTGTGATGCAAAATAAGAAACACAGAATCTTATTCTTGCAACATTTTAAATTTCTATTGTCAAAGAAATTGCAGCTAAATAAAAAAATTAAAACGGTACAAAACGAAAAAAGTTCAAAGCAACATAAATTAAGAACAGGCGTTTTCCTTTGCCTCTCTCGCGCTGGATATTTTTTTAGTAAGTTTGGTCTCCCTCACTGCGCGCGGCGGGTCTTTCTCGAAATTAAGCATTAATAATACAGCTGATAATACTGTATATGTCGCTGTGTGTCATCCACACAAATCACGAAAGAAAAAACTGTAACAAATAGCTTTTGTTCCTTCAAAGATACAACATGCCTTGCTGAATTCACCTCACAATAAAACGAGGTGGGTCGCGAATTAAAGAGCTCTGTATCTGCTAAATTGAAATTGTGTGTGGAAAACCTTTAAATACAATCAATAAAACTACAATATATAATTTAATAAGATATATGGCCTACTGTACATAGGCTATGGACTTTTGGAGATTTTGAGATTAATCCTTAAAAGAATTTAGCCTTTGCCTGCTCATCAGGCTGGCTCCGACACTCTCCATATGAAAGACGGAACATTAACACCTCTGTCCTGCACCCCCACGATAAAGCAACTATTGCCTTCTCCAAACCCGCCACAGGCTAGCTGAGTTTGCAAAACAAAACAAAGAGTTTGCCACTCGTCGTGGTGTGCCAAAACACTTAATTATAAACTTCAATATTTCATTCAAAACAATCTCAAAACGCTTTGTGACATTTTGAAAAGCCGTGGATGCATTACTGCCACTGAAACCATGAACGCAACAGAATACTGGTTCTGATTTTATTGTTTGTCGTTTAAACGTCATAGGCTATATACATATATATATATATATATATATATATTAACAGAACTGCTTTTGAAATTACGATTGGAATTATTATAGGCTACAGAAGTAAAGTCATTGTATAATATTTGTTCCTTAGTGTAAAATGGAAATGCATGGTGATTTTATTTTGTAAATAGGCTATAAGCAAAAAACTATGTTTTAGAACTAGACAAATCTCTCTGCATCAACAATAGACTATAAAATGCATTAATAGGCTAATTTAAAAATATCAGTAGTCCAAGTTAGCCCGGGATTCGAACCCGTGTTATCTAAATGATCGTGACGTAGGTTCAACCACTCGGCCACGATTCACTCGTTGCAACATGGCCTAACGTTCCAGTGTGTGTTCGCTCAAACGCTCTTCATTCAAATGAACGCGCCGCCGCGTTTGTCGAACACTAATTCAACATGCCAGAATAAAACCTGGCTTTAGAACAATGCATAGCGCCACTCGTCGTGGTGTGCCAAAAAATTTACAATAATTTAGTTTCATTTATTTCAGTGTTAATGTTTGAGTTAAAAAAATCCTCTACAAATTAAATTAACACAAAGTCGGCTATAAGAGTCCTTTATAGGCTACGTAAAAAAGCAAAGGGCTTACAGTCTTAACATTTAGGCTACTTTGCTTAAATTCGATACATTTATTTTCAGTAGGGCCTAATAAATTTGTAGGGATGTAATTTCAGTATGCTTTACCAACGCTATGTATTCAATTAAAGTTCCAAGAGGTCTGGTCTCTATATTTCCTTCCCAGCTGACACTAATATGCAAGTAGACAGCAAAATTCTATTCTAAAAAAAAAAGTCTATAGGCCTACTATACTGTTGTAGCCATTAAATAATCTCATTTAGTATCATATTTGTTAAAATATTATAATGTTATTTTTTTCCATCTATGTTGAATATGAAAAGTGAACAGCACGAGTAAGATAGGATGCATTATATCGAGAAATGGATATGGAGTGGGTCAGACATGATTTTGACCACTTCATTAAGTTTTGGTTAGTAGAAAACCTTTCTTTTAAGTGAATTTCGTTTTCTATAAATTGTATCTTAATTTTAATCAATTTTTCATCAACCAATTGCCTGGATTTAAATAAGTAAGAGAAGCAAATATAACAGACACTAATCATGGAGACGCCCGCGCGGTCACTTGCATTGCACGTCAGCTGCAGCGCATCTCATCCTCCTAACTTAACGAAACTCAGCGTATGCCTCACCCAGACATGATAAATACATCAAATACACAAAGCTTGAAATGTCTTCAAACGAAATAATTCAAAACGAAAAGAAAAAGGCTACTCTCTGATTATGTCTTTATGTGCATTTCTCTCTAGGTGCGTTCACTACAAATATGGCGATCGTCAACGTCATCTTTGCAGTCGACACTGTCAGAAAACACTAGTTTATTGATAAAAATCAATGCACGCATCACCGGATTTACAAATACACATCTTGCTTGTTGCACGCACACATGTCGAAAAAACGAAATAACATTATTATTATTAATACATCTTTTAGAATATTTGATTAAATGCTGATTGTTGCGCTTGTTCAATTTAATAAAATTAAAACTTTAATTGTGATAATTAAAATAATTGAAAATTAAATATTTAGTGGCCAAGTTTTGCTAATTTATTATATAGGCTATTATATGCCTATTGCCTATATTAAGTAGGTCATATTAAGACAAGGCATATATTAGTTATTTTAGCTGTTGTGAGAAAAAAAAATCTAACGAAATCTAAAATCTAAATCTAATAAATCCAAAAAAAAAAAATCTAACGCCAATTCAACATGCCAGAATAAAACCTGATTTTTGAACAACGCGTAACGCCACTCGGCCTGGTGTGCCAAAACACTACCCACTGCGCAATGTGACGTCGTAGTGACGTCATTTTCATGTAATTTTTGGACGTCCAAATTTGGTCCATTGAAGGGGTTGTTTTGTAACGCCAGGCGACGTCTTTTTTCGACGTCTTCCGCACGTCATTTTTCGACGTCCATCCACAAAAGTTTGTTTACAATAAATCGCGCTCAGTGCTCTCAAACAAAACAGCGGCTTCTTACACACACACACACACACACACACACACACACACACACACACACACACACACACACACACACACACACCTTGCTTTACCTGGGACTCGAACTCGTGATCATCTGCTCCACGTGCCAACGCTCTACTGTTTGAGCTACAGAGAGAGTGAGATAATTTATGATTATTGCGTTTAGGCTAAAAATAGGTTCGGCGCTTGGATCACGAGCATCTTGCAGTACATTTAAAATATTTTAAATATAATATTTTAAATATTTTAAAAATATATTACATTTTAAATATAGCGATTTGGAAACGTGGATGGAGCAGTGAATAGGTTCATTACACAGCAAAATGACACGACAAACTCGCGTTTTGGAAAAGAGCTCTTCATTTGTAAATTAAAAAAATTATAATAATCATGTAAATTTCCTGCACCTGTCATAGACGTCCAAAAAATTACCCAGTTCAGGTCCAATGTTGAACGTAAATATGACGTCCAAGTTGGGTCATGGTTGGACGTCCAAATAGTGGACCTAGTTTGGACGTCGAAAAAAATTACCCAGTTCAAAGGTCCAATGTTGAACGTCAATATGACGTCCAAGTTGGGTCATGGTTGGACGTCCAAATAGTGGACCTAGTTTGGACGTCGAAAAAAATTACCCAGTTCAAAGGTCCAATGTTGAACGTCTATATGACGTCCAAGTTGGGTCATGGTTGGACGTCCAAATAGTGGACCTAGTTTGGACGTCGAAAAAAATTACCCAGTTCAAAGGTCCAATGTTGAACGTCTATATGACGTCCAAGTTGGGTCATGGTTGGACGTCCAAATAGTGGACCTAGTTTGGACGTTGAAAAAAATTACCCAGTTCAAAGGTCCAATGTTGAACGTCTATATGACGTCCAAGTTGGGTCATGGTTGGACGTCCAAATAGTGGACCTAGTTTGGACGTCGAATAGATGTCCAGAATTGGTCATGGACCGACGGACCCAATATAGACATGATCTGCACGTCTATCCGACGTCCAATGTTTAGTGGGTACATTTTAAACTTCAATGTTTAATTCAAAACAATCTCAAAACGCATTGTGACATTTTTTTTAAAGCAGTAGCCTAGCCTATATAGATTAAGGGCATTGGAACCAGGATCTTAACTAAAACGCGTTCCGAGTAATCTCTCAAAAATTATGCCACACTACTCCATGTATTATTTTTTTTTTAAGGACTGCTTTTGAAATCACTATAAATTACTATGCAATTGTATCGCTCACGAGAGCTCTTCATTTATCTAATTCCTCAATAGAATAGTAAAAATATTCAGCGTCATTGCTCCTAATATCGCCTCTATTTTTAACTTTTGATTCTATTTTTTCAGTTCTAAAATTTATTCTATCTTTGGTTCTATTCTGTTGTAGCCTAATAGGCCTATTTATATATATGAAAAATATGCCTATTAGGCTTAGGGTTTTTTATTTAACCCACTTACATTTTAAAATGCGGCAATTGCTGCTGTTTTGCACAATGTCCCTTTGCGCCACCTGGCGGTCATTTCGGGAACGACTTTGAAATGCGGCTGGTTTATTTTCGCCGCGGTGATTTCGCCGCGGCAGCTGGCGCGGCGGTAATAGGCATTTTGGTTGTCCACCATCTGTACGTGGTAAGTCCATTTCTGGATTGGATGCAACACTTCTGAAAATGGCTAATTTAGCTTAAAAGGGACAAAGATTGAAACTGTAATGGCCTGAATATTTTTAAAACATTTTTTTAACAACATTTAACAATATTTTTTGGTATGGATGGAGTAGACACTTAGGCTGGATGTGAGGCTACATGTACTTACATCTATGACATATATGCTATTGCTAACATATGTTTTGTAGGTACAGTGTCTAGAAAAGCGAAGTGTCTAGGTTCAAACTTATGAAGACTTTTTATGGTTTTGGGATGTGCAAGAAGATACTTTAGTTGTTGTTTGTGCAACGCTTGGGGCACAATGATTTTGCCAAGTACATGCTCCTGTATGGACATTCCTGTCCATAAAATCCATGGACATTCCAACCTTCCTGTCCATAAAAATAGTCCTAACCCTAACCCTAACCCTAAAATCAGAGGGAAATGATAATAACATTGATCTAAAAGCATGATTGTAAGCCTAAACTTGGCATAACTGCAAACTTCAAATCTAATTGGTCGAATGCTGTTCCAGGATCAACAAAGATGTTGAGCCAGGAACATGTTGTAGCCTACTCGGTGTAACCTTGCTTATCTTGCAAGCAGTGTCATCTAACTTCTAGAGCAGACCTGGACAAACTTCCACTGGGGCCTCAAGATGACTTAAAATTATGACAAAACTAAATCCACCAAAAATCAAGATATTTCTCATTATTTGGCTATTTTTATAACAAATGTACAGGATTTGTTGTGGAGAATATAAGGGGACATTGAAGTCAAAAAGGTTGCGATTCACTGTTCCTAGGTGTGTCAAAGTGACCCCACAAAGGGTAATATTTTAAACTCCCTTAAAATATTTAAATATGTAAAAAAAAAAAAAAAAAAAAAAAAAAAAATTATATATATATATATATATATATATATATATATATATATATATAAAATATATTTTATTCTAAATAAACCTTACATTTTTCTTACATTTCTGGCTAAATATAATTTACATTTATACAACTGTCATCTTTATAAACAATCTTTATTAAAGATTAAAAAATTATAATACTAATTGACACTATAATTGATGAAATACAATTAAATGAAGATGACAAATCAGCAGAACCTGCTATGAGAAAATATTATTTTGATATGTTTTCTTGAATACTTTTTCAAAGCCCTGCATTAATGACAAAATGTTCCCACTTTTTTGCTGATTAGAGATAAGATCTATTATGTTTAAATATAATATTTACTGCATTTGTAGTTGTCTGTGAAGAAGAAAAAATCTAACTGACGATTTTCCAGTTCACGGCCCTTTAAATTTAAACGTTGCCGGAAAGCGCGAAAAAGGCGCTCAAAACCAAAACGTCAGAGGATTGTCAGGAGGACGGAGGACGGATACCGGTACTGCAAAAAGTCAAGGTAAGACATAATCGATAAATGTTTCTTTTTGTTAGCGATTGCTTCGTTATATCAAGTTGGAGTCTGCATGTTGTGTTATATAGAGTCGATGGAATCATTTCTATTTGAAGTTACATTATTTTGGCAGTTCAACTCTAAGCTAGATCTATTATGGTTGTCACGAATGCGAAATGAACAAGTATCGATTGCTCGGCGCGCCATTAACGTTACATTTAGATTTGCTCATGTTGCTCCCTATCACTCTCCCAACCTTTAGTCAGTTCTGCACGGTTAAAGTATTTGTGTCTTATTTTGGCACAACAATGAAAATTTTTTAAAATAATATAGTGTAATTTGACATTCATGTTTATATACATTGGACATAATACTGCACTAGTTGTATTACTTTGTGACAGCAATGTTTCATTAACCCTAGGAATAATGCACAAATAAATAAAAAAAACTACATGCTTTTTCTTACAATAAAAGCTTTTATGAGATGATTACAAAGTAACAATAATAGATGTTTTGGGTTCAGGTAGACTATTTAAAAGTTGGTTCAGGTATTAGGCTATTCCTCTATGTATGTCACATTTTTATTATACCCTAGTAATTATACAATTATCGTTAGTTGGCCTGCTTTATGTTTTTTTTAAGTTTTTGTCTGTTTTGAGTCAGGATGTTTTAACCTTAATAACATGTGTCAATGTGATTTGCTACAGAAAACTGCTGGTGGGAATAAAATAGCCTACAGTTTAAAACACATCTAGTGTGTTTGCTGCCAAAAAGCCCCTTTTTTTGTTTCATCTGACCATAGAATCCGGTCCCATTTGAAGTTCCAGTCATGTCTGACAACTGAAAATGCTGGAGTTAAATTTTAGCGGAGCGAGGAGGATTTTTCTTGAAACCCTCCTGAACAACATGTGGGGATGTAGGGGTTGTTTGATTAGTAGGTTTTTTTTTTAGGCTTTCTGACCCCAAGACTCCAGTAATCTCTGCAATTCTCCATCTGTGATCCTTGGAGAGTCTTTGGAACACTCAAACTCTCCTCCTCACCGTCCATTAAGACAATATAGACACACGTCCTCTTCCAGGCAGATTCGTAACATCATTAGTTGATTATAACTTCTTAATTATTGCCCTGATAGTCAAAATGGGGATTTTAAATTCTTTAGCTATTGTCTTACAGCCACTTTCTATTTTGTGATGTTCAACAATCTTTTGCTGAACATCAGAACTATATTCTTTGGTTTTACTCATTGTGATGGATGATTCAGGGAATTTGGCCTTTGTGTTTCCTCATATTTAAACTCCTGTGAAACAAGAAGTCATAGCTGAACAATTTCATGTTCCTAGTCACCCTGGTGTGCTAAAAAAGATAAATATTAATGGGAATATACTTCTGAGATATTTTACTCGTAAACAAAATCTAGAGGTGCCAATAATTGTGGCCAATGTGTTTTGGAGATAAACATTTATTTCATAATTTGACGCAGTCCGATCTTCCTAGCAGGCATCAGACTTGTTCCTTTTGGGCATCTGGAAGCAAAGAGTGTCCTTGGCCATGGCCAAAATGTTCTTTACATTGGCGCTGGCTAACTATGCATTAACTATGCGCTAATGCTTGTGTTACCTAATTGGGTCCTAAGATTGAAGTTGTGTAGTCCATCCTTGCATTTACAATGTTATATTTTTTTAGGAACTGTCAGAAACAACAGATTGACAGCTGCGGCCACCGATCAAGAGATCGAATCATTTATTAAAAAATGGCTTCATCTTGCAAGTGACCGAGACGGAGGGAGAAGAGAAAGAGAGAAATGGAGGAGGGTCCAAGACACCAGTAAGTCAGTTACATTGTGTTTTTGCTAGATGTGTATAATACCATGGTCTGTCTGAATACTTTATTTTTGATTGGCTGCAAGGTGTAGCCTAGCCATTTCTAACATTTTACAAGTTAACATTAGTTAACATGTGGCATGAACAATTCTTCTTCAGTATTTATTAGGGGTGGAACGGTACATGTATTCGTATTGAACCGAAGCGGTACGGCGTCACAGTTCGGTGCATGAATATACACGGAGAATACACGGTATAAAAATAAATAAAACTTGCATGCAAATTAATTAATGTAAAGCGGGACTACTGTTAAATATGCAGGTTCTTTAGGGACACCTAATCTGTAGCTCCGCCTTAGCTCTGAAGCTCTGTGTCTATAAAGAACAGGCTGCGATGTCAAGATTGCAATGCTGGAATATGTTGTGTGCGTGCGTGTGTGAGAGAGAGAGAGATCGAGGCGCGGGCGCGATCGAACAGTGGAAACATAAAAACATACTCCATCATTTTGTTCATACAGGACATCATTCAAACTGCAAAGTGTTTACTTATATTTGTGTACACTCGCAATAAAACACAACATTGTGCTTTTGTCAAACTGTAAACTCTTGTCAAACTGTAACCTACAACTGTCACCCAACCAAAATCTCTCTCTCTCTCTCTCTCTCTCTCTCTCTCTCTCTCTCTCTCTCTCTCTCTCTCTCTCTCTCTCTCTCTCTCTCTCACACACACACACACACACACACTGTTTAAAAGCAAAAAATATATGAATAAAAGTGATGTTAATTCAGCCTGCGCACATACCTGTATTTACTTCCTGTTACTTCCAGTCCACAGTAGTCGATTGTTGAGTTAACGCGCGTGATCATAGGTAACTAAGCAACAGTGGAGAACTCGACAATCGACTTCTGTGGACTTCGACCGAAAACAGGAAGTAAATAAATGAGCGCTGGCTGAATTAACATCACTTTTATTCATATCTTTCACATCTACTGCAGTCAGATTCACCGTGTTCACTCTGAAGGAATCACTCACATGACCTGTGCACTTGTAATGACACATCAAGGATGTTAAGAGGCTAAAAGCAGGTTTAAAACTTGCCCCATTGAAGTCAACAGGGTGCAAGTTTTAAAAAGAGGATAACACGGTGTAGGCAACACCGATTTTTGTCGTTGTTCTCTGTACTGACAGCATCCAAATTTACCAATTTTTTTTTTTAAATTGACCGGAGTTCTCCTTTAAGACATTTATTTTCCTTTGGTGGTACAGCCTACAGACATGCACAAGAAAAAAAAAATTGCCTTCTACATTTTTGTTTTGCTTTTCCCTCCATTGTACAGAACTCGTACCGAACCGTGATGTCCGAACCGAGGCATGAACCGAACCATGACTTCTGTGTACCGTTTCACCCCTAGTATTTATTAATCGTAATTAATGCTAATTGTGATGCTTACTAATGCATTACTAAAATCAAAAGTTGTATTTGTTAACATTAGTTAATGCACTGTGAACTAACATGATCAAACAATGATTGACTGTAACTTTAAGAAACCTTAATAAATAATGTAGTTAATGTTAGTTACTAGTTAATACATTAACTAATGTTAACAAATAAGACCTTACAGTGTTACCAAACCGTTTAATGCACTGGTAGTTCCAGTCCATTTATTCAACATTCAGTATTAGTGTGCTGCTTGGATTAAAGCACAGAGACAGCTGTTTTTAAAGTTTTTAAAACTTCCAGCTTCACTATTAGTGTAGTAAATAGACGGTGTAGAGACGCAGGTAATTCCTGAACGCATCTCTCACTACAGTGCCTGCTTTTTTTGTTTTGTATTTATTTATTTTATTTTTTTATTATATTTTGTTTAGGGCTTTTTTTATTTAATTTGGCTTCTAAGTAGTTGTGTGTGTGTTTGTTTTGTACTTCAACACTATTGTATTATCAGCGTTCTGTTACTGATTCAACAGTTTTTTTTTTTCATTCGTGTATCCAGTAAAGGCTTGCAAGATTGCCATGATGCAGATGGGCCCAGTCAAGGAGGTCAAATTCTATAATTTTGGATGGTTCCATTTGCCAAGGTTTTGTAGTGTGTTAACTTTTGTGTTGTCTGTTTTTTTTTTTTTTGGACAAAGACTTGAGACCTGAACTAAGATTAGAATATGGGGAGTGGAAGATAAACAACTGAAGTAATGCAGAGCTGAGGAAACAAGCCCTGAGCCATGAGGACAGACTGAAACAGATCAGAACACAGAGAAGGGCAAAACAAACACAGACTCAGACCAGGATCAGGACAGACTGCAGCATTATTTCACAATGTAATATTAAATTCAGACCCACATGCATTTATAAATCCATTTAAAAGTTCGCACAAATAAAACCAGTCGCAGGAAAATGTGATCCAAGTAATTCCAAAGAGTTCACAGAATTGTTCCTGCGACTGTGTTTACCCGCGACGTCTTCAGTGGGAACCGATGGGCCTGGAGCTGAGAGCCACAGACAGGAAGTCTGAAAAGACTGACACACTGTTGGTTTTGCTCTTTTCATGTTGAGAGTGATAAAAATTGAGTTTATAATGTAATCTAATAATTCCAGCCGTATTGTTTAAAGGGAACCAAAATCCTTGCAAAATCCTTGACTGAGCTGATGGTGGGTTGTGTGTGAGCTGAGATACTGCTACTCTGCTCCTCTTCAGGCGGCCCTACTTCAGCTGCACAAACACCCAGGTTATAATAATCCAGCTCAGTGATCTCCTGCCCCCTGCTGGCCTGCAGAGACATGTGAGTTAGTGCATCACTCCTCCTCTTCTTCAGGTCAGTAACTCCTACAGCTAGACCGTAGTAACGTTACTGTACGGAGTGGGGACATTAGTTAGCAAGTCTTCCACTGTGTGTTGTCCTGCTCCGTTATGCAGCTTTATTGTACATTATGTGGGTCACATAAGTCACAGTGACTGAGTTTGGTGATGAAGCTGTGTAAGGGCCTGTTCACATATCGCGTCTAAAAACGCATAGAAAACGCTAGGTTCTCCTTTTTCCAAAGCGCTAGAGCGGTTGCGCTCCGGAGGCGTCTGTCGTTGCTAAGCAACCATCAGCTGCGCTCTCCGTTACAGCAAGGAAATTTCAGCAATGGATTTCCACCACCGAAAAACCCTTGCTGTAACTCTGTTACAAGATTTATTTACTAAGAAAAGTAAAAAATGCCGCAGTGTTTGGGTGCACCCGATACTACAAAAACGCAAAAACCATGGGGAATTTCACCAGCTGATTCAGGAGCTCTCCTGGACAATGGGAGGTTCAAAGCCTATTTCAGAGTGGACAAGGACCATTAATGATGAGATGCTCCTCCATTTTTCTGCAGAGGTTTCAAAGTAACAGAAAAGATGAGGAAGCTGATTGGTTGGTTCTTGTCACGTGACCTGCGGTGCGCTTGCGGCATTCTGAAAATATTGAGATGTTTTCATCTCGATGCGGGGCGGACGCGCTTGTAAAAAACGAGTGCGTCGCATCGCGACCGCGTCACTTCCAGTATGAGCGTGTATACCGCGCGCCTACATTTGAAATAACGACCTTGAGCGCGCAAAAGACGCGATATGTGAACAGGCCCTAAAATAGCTGTAACTGCCCTCTGGGATTAAACCATGATGCAGAGTCTTGACTGATGCCTTAACGGTTTCATTTCTTTCTTTCTGATGATCCGTGTCCAAAATACCATAGCACCGTGAAAACTACAAGCATACAAACATGAGTACATATATAAACACATTCAACAATAACCCACATGAACCACCTCACTCCTGCTGCACCCGCACATAGAACTGTACACGCCTCGCTCCACTTCCCGAGGGCGTTGAACTTAGGAATGGCAGTTTCCTTCGTCTGGCTTTGTCACTATCTTCAACGCGTCGCCGTTTCTACCGTGTGCTCGTGCCTGCTGTTGATTGTGGTTAGCGACCAGCCGTAAATCGACAAGTACAGGGTTTATTTCAAGTATATCCAGCTGCAGCCCGCAGACCTGACGGAAGTTGACGGAAGTTGAATGACGTTAATCTTGTCTCTCGCACAGTACAGATCCTAATGTAGGGCTGCAGCTAACCATGATTTTAGTATTCAAAGCTTCTATAGATTATTTCAACGATTCATCGATTAAGAAGTACAGGATCAGCTGTGCAGGGGGTCACACACTACACGAGCTGACAGCGGCTGTGTCACCCGACACTGGTCTCCAAAACACGTTTGGTCAGAAAACACACGGGAAATGATGCGAACCTACACATGAAACAGCTGTTTGTTATTATGAAGATAGAAATGATAAAGACAAAGAATCTGGGTGAAAGAATGGATTAGCACACGCAGGTAGCAGGGATTGTCTGAGCTACAGAGAGAGCTGGAGGGGAGTTCCCCGTTAGGTTACAACTCATGGCCCAAACAGGAGAACAACAAACACACATGTGCACATGTTCAGCTGAGGACTGCGGCTTACTTTGGCTTCAACTCAACAATCAGTCATGACTTCAGTTAAATGCTAAGTCGCTGTTACTGTTCCCTTGTCTGTGGTCCGCTGGCAGAACACCGGGTGCTCTCTGATCAGGTGCCGTCGTGCTGTTGCCGAGGCGACATAAGTCTCATTTTATGGTGGATGGACTGCAACATTACAGAGTTGTTGTTTTCTTGTAGCTTGAAATAATCCCATACTTTGGACACTTTCTTCTTCGTCCCTCGCTATTTTCTCTCTCTTCCTCCACTTTGCAAACAGCTCCATTATAATCACGTGTTCACAGCGTAAGCGCGATGTGCGACAGTAATAAATGTCCCTGCGAAACACTGTGCTGTATAGTTAAATGGATTAAACCAAGCATTGATGCATAGAATTTGTGTCGAAGCATTTTCTTAATTGATTTAATCGATGAATCAATTCAGCCCTATCCTAATGCAAACCGTTTTATTCTTTAGAGGCCAACAACAGAACTTTAAATACACTTCTGATAAGTTTTTAGGTGAGAAATCAACTGTGTAGATTTTTTTACAAAAATTGACAGCGAATAGAAAATGTGTTCAAACGTTTTCAGAGTTGAGAATCTCCGCAAGTGCCGACCACGCTGCCGAGGGGTGTCATATAGATTACTGGAGGCTGCACAGCAACACAATGGAGCAAAGACATTAACCCTATCTGCTAACACCGGTCAACATGTATACAAACAATAACTTTAGGCACACACCCTGTAATGGTTAGGGGGGGGGGGGGGCTGTCAGGAATGGGTTGGCCAGCTAGCTCCGGTTAGCTCCCCCAGGCCCAGTCACACAGAACACAGCAGACGTGTCCAGCAACAGCTCAACGATAGTGCTAATGTTCCTACCGCTGTTATTCTATCATGCAATTCTCAGTAATGTTGTAAAGTTTTAACCTAAATCAAGAAACATCTGGCACGTTATGTACAGAATATTCTTGGTCCGTGAAACGTAAAATCACTTTGGAAGAAATAAAATATAGGCCTACAAAAACAACAGTGGTATTGTCACAGTGTCTGGTTTGTGTATTCCTGGTGTCCACTAGAGGTCCTCTTCCCCACGGTGTCATCCACATTCATGAACTGCATTCCCCACAATTCCTGTCTGTCACTGAGTGTTCATTGTGTTCAGCTGTTCCATGTCATCATTGTTCCCAGCTGTTCCCTGTTTCATTGTTAGTTCTGTGTGTGTGTATATATACCCTGGTTGTTTCAGTGTTTGTCACGGAGTCCTTGTTTGATGTCAGCGCACTTCCATGTTTCCATACCTGTATTGTTTTGTGTTTTTCTGGACTGCCTTTGTTGGATTTTGACCTTTTGCCTGACTTGGATTACGATTACGGATTACCCTAATAAATTGCTATTGGATCTTACCTACCTGTTTGTGTGCGTTCCGTGACAGAAGGACTCCGTCATTTAAAGATCCAGCATTATGGGGTTTCATATCCTTCCCCCCAACACGGAGAAGGAGAGGAGGGGACGAGTCAAGAATTTGATGGTCCTACGCCAGCAGGGCCAGACGGTGGGTTGTCTGGCTCAGACATTTTTGACTCTTTCAGGAGGCATGGGATATAGTGATGCAGCTTTGAAAGATTTTTTTAATTGCTGCCTTGATGATCCCTTGCCAGCCTGGGAAATGAGGGGACTGGAGATATTGGACTTTGAAGGCTTTGTCGGGTATCTTCATTCCCGCAGCAGGTGGGATATTTCAGTTGGGCTTAGATTTCCAGAAGGAGTGGCCGACTCGTCGCCGGTGTCACCAGGCAAGATGGCTTCCACACTGGAGCTTCCAACCGCCATTCCACCACCTCACCCTTCCAAATGTAGGCGGAGGAGGAGGAAGCAGGCATCCACCGTCCCTCAGAACAGGGAGGTTGTCACGTCTGCCGAGCCAGAGACTGTTCACGTCACGTCTGCCCAGCCAGAGACTGTTCACGTCACGTCTGCCCAGTCCGAGCCTGTTCACGTCACGCCTGCCGAGCCTGTGTCTTCGGACAAGATGGCCGCCGCCGAGCCTGTTCACGTCACGCCTGCCGAGCCTGTGTCTTCGGACAAGATGGCCGCCGCCGAGCCTGTTCACGTAATGCCTGCCGAGCCTGTGTCCCCGGACAAGATGGCCGCCGTCAAACCTGTTTCTGTTCCTGAGCCTGAGCCCTCAGTGACCGCGACACTGGCCATTATGGCCACAGCCATGTGGTGTGTGTGGGCTACGCACACACTTGAGCCGGTGGCGTCTGTTCCTGAGCCGGAGCCAGTGTCTGTTCCTGAGCCGGAGCCAGTGTCTGTTCCTGAGCCGGAGCCAGTGTCTGTTCCTGAGCCGGAGCCAGTGTCTGTTCCTGAGCCGGAGCCAGTGTCTGCTCCTGAGCCGGAGCCAGTGTCTGCTCCTGAGCCGGAGCCAGTGTCTGCTCCTGAGCCGGAGCCAGTGTCTGCTCCTGAGCCGGAGCCAGTGTCTGCTCCTGAGCCGGAGCCAGTGTCTGCTCCTGAGCCGGAGCCAGTGTCTGCTCCTGAGCCGGAGCCAGTGTCTGCTCCTGAGCCGGAGCCAGTGTCTGCTCCTGAGCCGGAGCCAGTGTCTGCTCCTGAGCCGGAGCCAGTGTCTGCTCCTGAGCCGGAGCCAGTGTCTGCTCCTGAGCCGGAGCCAGTGTCTGCTCCTGAGCCGGAGCCAGTGTCTGCTCCTGAGCCGGAGCCAGTGTCTGCTCCTGAGCCGGAGCCAGTGTCTGCTCCTGAGCCGGAGCCAGTGTCTGCTCCTGAGCCGGAGCCAGTGTCTGCTCCTGAGCCGGAGCCAGTGTCTGTTCCTGAGCCGGAGCCAGTGTCTGTTCCTGAGCCGGAGCCAGTGTCTGTTCCTGAGCCGGAGCCAGTGTCTGTTCCTGAGCCGGAGCCAGTGTCTGTTCCTGAGCCGGAGCCAGTGTCTGTTCCTGAGCCGGAGCCAGTGTCTGTTCCTGAGCCGGAGCCAGTGTCTGTTCCTGAGCCTGTGTCTGTTCCTGAGCCTGTGTCTGTGTTTGTGTCTGTATTTGTGTCTGTGTCTGTGTCTGTTCCTGAGCCTGTGTCTGTGTCTGTGTCTGTGTTTGTGTTTGTGTCTGTGTCTGTGTCTGTGTTTGTGTCTGTTCCAGTGCCTGAGCCTGTGGTGCCAGTTCCAGTGCCTGAGCCGGTGGTGCCAGTTCCAGTGTCCGAGCCGGTGGTGCCAGTTCCAGTAGTTCCAGTGCCTGAGCCGGTGGTGCCAGTTCCAGTGCCTGAGCGGGTGGTACCAGTTCCAGTGCCTGAGCCGTTGGTGCCAGTTCCAGTTCCTGAGCCATTGGTGTCTGTTCCAGTTCCTGTGCCGTGGCCGCCCGAGGGGTCTTCACTGCCCTGGCCGCCCGAGGGGTCTTCACTGCCCTGGCCGCCCGAGGGGTCTTCACCGCCGTGGCCACCCGAGGGGTCTTCACCGCCGTGGCCGCCCGAGGGGTCTTCACCGCCGTGGCCGCCCGAGGGGTCTTCACCGCCGTGGCCGCCCGAGGGGTCTTCACCGCCGTGGCCGCCCGAGGGGTCTTCACCGCCGTGGCCGCCCGAGGGAAAGTCTCCACCCTGGCCGCCCGATGGACGATCTGCTCCGCCCTGGCCGCCCGATGAATGGTCTGCTCTGCCTTGGCCGCCTGAAGGAAAGTCTCCGCCCTGGCCGCCCGATGGGCCGTCTGCTTCATCCTGGCCGTCCGATGGACTGTCTGTTTCGCCCTGGCAGCTGGCTAAACCGTCATCCTCTGTTCCTGTTCCCCTTCATGGACCTGGCCCCCCATCCCTCCCCCTGATCCTCCACCAGTCCACCTCCCTCCTGGACTTTTTGTTTTGTTTTGTAGTGTGTTCTTGGAGCGTCTGGTAGCCGCTCCGTAGAGGGGGGGTTATGTCACAGTGTCTGGTTTGTGTATTCCTGGTGTCCACTAGAGGTCCTCTTCCCCACGGTGTCATCCACATTCATGAACTGCATTCCCCACAATTCCTGTCTGTCACTGAGTGTTCATTGTGTTCAGCTGTTCCATGTCATCATTGTTCCCAGCTGTTCCCTGTTTCATTGTTAGTTCTGTGTGTGTGTATATATACCCTGGTTGTTTCAGTGTTTGTCACGGAGTCCTTGTTTGATGTCAGCGCACTTCCATGTTTCCATACCTGTATTGTTTTGTGTTTTTCTGGACTGCCTTTGTTGGATTTTGACCTTTTGCCTGACTTGGATTACGATTACGGATTACCCTAATAAATTGCTATTGGATCTTACCTACCTGTTTGTGTGCGTTCCGTGACAGGTATGGATTGAAACATTGCTTTATTATTATCATTAGGCTATTATAAATAAATATTTTCAGGAATTATAGTATTAATATACTATATTAATAATATATAATTATAGTATAGTCAATATTAAAGCTTAACGTACACTGATTACTACGTTGACACTTGACACCTCTTTTTTAACGGCTCTTTTTTTAAATTTAACAGCTATGCGTGGGCGGAGTGGTCGAGATAAACGTCGTCACGTTTTGTGCGTGGGGGCTTCTGGGACAAACCACGGTAACACTTTATAATAACTGCACGCTATTAATCATTAGTTAAGCATTAGTAAACAGTTAATTCATCATTTATAAAGCATTAATAGACATTAACAAGCAGTTTATAAATACAGTTATAAATGCAGTATTCTTAATTTATAAACATATCTATAATGTGTTTAATAATTGTGTTTTCATACTTTATTAATGATCAATTTATCATTTCTAAATGAAGTATTGCATTATTTACAAACCGGTTATTTAGGAGTTGTCAGTGGTTCATAAGATCACTTAGAAAGTATAAGTAAATGATTAATAAACTGTTTAAATACATATTATTATTCAGACATATAGTAATAGTTACTTAGTGTGTTAATAAATGGTTTACTAACATGTATTTCTACTGTAATTCAGGGTTAATTCGGGTAATTATAAAGCATTTAGTAGTGGTCAGTTAACTATGTTTGTGAGCTAAACTAAAGTGAGGACTAGTTATGCTTTGTAAAGCATTTATAAAGAAGATTTAAAGGCTGTTAATATTTCTATGTTCTGTATCGCTGTGTTGTATTTGTTTACTTTTTCTGTTTAGAAGAAAACTGAGTCTTTAAATCTCCTTTATAAATGCTTTACAAAGCATAACTAGTCCTCACTTTAGATGAGCTCACAAACATAGTTAACTGACCACTACTAAATGCTTTATAACTACCTGAATCTACTACATTTACTTACACTTTCTAAGTGATCTTATTAGCCACTGACAACTCCTAAATAACCGGTTTGTTATTTGCAATACTTCATTTAAAAATGATAAAGTGATCATTAATAAATTAAGAAAATACAATTATTAAACACATTATAGATATGCTTATAAATCAAGAATACAGCATTTATAACTGTATTTATAAACTGCTTATTAATGTCTATTAATGCTTTATAAATGATGAATTAACTGTTTACTAATGCTTAACTAATGATTAATAGCGTGCAGTTATTATAAAGTGTTACCCAAACGACATATGGAAGTTCAACTTCCGTCAACTTCCGCCACGTTTGTCTGCGGGCTGCAGATGGACCCTTCTCGTTTATTTACAGCCTCACAGGGGTCAGTTTAGCCCAGTGGCAGAAACTACCTGGCGCATGCGTTAGCTGCGACGGCACTATCGGTGCGTTTGTCTGTATGTTTTCTGTTTGAGTTTATTTTTTGTTAATTCTGAGAGTGTACTACAGCAAAACCATCATGGGAAATTGGACAAGTTGGTTTTGGACTATCCTTATAATTACATGGATTGTAACTGACTCCGTGGTATGGACTATTCAACTAGATGATGCCGGAGCAGGGCAAGGACTCACCTATTCCCGGGTTGAACTTCTATCTCTGCGCAACTCTATCCACTGCCAAATGATTCCATCTATGATCATTCCCCCTGAGCTAATTTCAACATCAAGCTTAAAGAGGAAAAGAGGAAGGCGAGGAGGGGTGCGATGCAGACTTAGAAGACGTCCTTTTAAACCTCCGCTACCTTCATTAATTCTCTCAAATGTTCGCTCATTGAGAAATAAAATGGACTTGTTGCATGCTAAATGTCTCACGGATGCATCATTCAGGGAGGCATGTGTTCTTGCTTTGACTGAGTCTTGGCTAGATGAGTCTGTCCCGGACACCGAGGTTAGCCTGGATGGCTTTAAAATCTTTCGGGCAGACAGAACGAGTAACTCTGGGAAAGAGCGTGGAGGTGGGGTGTGTATGTACATCAACTCACGCTGGTGCACTAACATCAAAGTACATGAGAAGATCTGTAATCCTAACCTGGAGCTGCTCACCCTGTCCGCCCGTGCTTTCTATCTCCCGCGGGAATTCCCGACTGTTGTGCTTAGCTGTGTATATGTCCCACCAAGCGCTAATGTCAAAGCAGCGGCTGAACAAATAGCGCAAAATACACAGGCTATGCTTAGCAAATATCCGGATGCTCCAGTGCTACTTCTTGGTGATTTTAACAGCTGTCGGCTTGACTACTCATTGCCAGCCTTCAATCAATATGTGGATGTACCAACGAGATTCAATAAAACTATAGATTTGTGTTACAGTAATATTTCGGAAGCCTTTAAAGCTAGAGCTCTTCCGCCGCTAGGGTTAGCGGATCACAATGTTATCCATTTACTTCCTGTTTATAAACAACGGCTGAAACAACGCAAACCGGTAATACGCAGCATTCCCCAATGGTCGGAAGATGCTATTGCATGCCTTCAAGGCTGTTTTGCATGTACAGACTGGGAAGTCTTTGAGGGAGACCTGGATGAACAGGTTTCAGTTATTACAGATTACATCAAATTCTGTATGGATCTCTTGATACCGGTAAAGTCTATCAGAGCATATTCCAACTCAAAACCATGGATCAATTCACAGATAAAATATCTCTTCCAGAAGAAGAAACTTGCCTTCAGGCAAAAGGACTCTGTTGGTCTCAAAAAAATAAATCAGGATATCAAAAATGAAATCTTTAAAGCGAAAAATAATTATAAGAACAAACTGGAGCAGGATTTTGCAAATATGGACACCAAACAGGCATTCCAGCGTGTGAGGACCCTTACTGGACAAGCCTCTAAACAGACTACTTATGTTTCAGATCCTACCACCTTTGCAAGTAATCTTAATAATTTTTATGCCCGTTTTGACACCTCTGACTTCTCAGCAGAGTGTGATAGCCTTTTGGATTCTTTGCCCTTTCAAGAGTTGAACTATGAGTCCCTTCTAACCAGGCAGGATGTCTATTTCCAGCTCATCAAGTGCAAATCGAATAAAGCTCCTGGGCCAGATGGTATTCCGGGTCAGGTCTTGAAAAGCTGTTCCCCGGAACTAACCCCTATTCTTCATTCTCTCTTCCTTCGCTCACTCTGTACTTCAACAATACCTGTCAAATGGAAATCATCGATTGTTATTCCTGTTCCAAAAAAAACGCATCCATCCGAGTTAAATCATTACAGGCCTGTATCATTAACCTCTATTATAATGAAATGTTTTGAGAAAATCGTCAAAAACATTATGCTCCCATACGTTACACCATCTCTAGATTGTTTACAATTTGCATATAAGCAGAAGAGAGGTACTGATGATGCAGTGGCCTGTCTCTTACATTGTCTACTTCAACACCTGGACATCTCTGGGAATTATGCCAGACTTCTCTTTATTGACTTTAGTTCCGCTTTTAACTCGATTCAGCGTCATCAGATGATAAAGAAACTACAGAGTATGCAAGTCCCATCATCTTTAATATATTGGATTCACATTTTTCTTTCTAATAGGCCCCAAGTGGTTAAAGTGGGCAGTGCATTATCAACAACCATTGTCCTTAACACCGGCGCCCCTCAGGGGTGCGTACTTAGCCCATTCCTTTTTATTCTTTACACAAATGACTGTCAGAGTCAATTTACAACTACTCATTATTTTAAATATGCAGATGATACAGCCATTCTTGCTCTGCTTAATGAGGACAATAGCTGTGTCCCAAAGTGAAGGCTGCGTCCTTTGAAGGACACGTCCTTCGAAGGACCCAGCCTACCCAGCCTTCCCAGCCGTTGAAGGACCCAGCCTACCCAGCCTTCCCAGCATTCGAAGGACGCTCCGAGTTGATTGTAAATGCCACCAGGTGTTCCCAATTATGCTGTCGCCTAGCAACGGTGCGATAGGAGAGCTGCCATCCTACGCGGCATTTATTAAAAATAAAAATGGAGCGAGATTTCGTCATTTTATTTTTTTTATTTTATGTTTTATTGGAGGAGATGGTGGGGATGTTTCATCCCCGGCGCCGCCGGGTGATGTATCTCCGGCTTTGTCAAGACCGTGGCCAGGTAACGTTAAAGGAAACTGGTTTGCTGCATGCCAATTCAGAAGTTGCGTCCTTAATTGCTGGAGTACACAAGTATTGGGTGTACTGTCATGTTATGATAGGCTACAAATACAAAATACACAATTACACATAAACCTGTTCAAATGTTTAGTTATAGGCAACCTTACGAAGATGCGATTTTTATGGAGTTTATTCTCTTGAACATAGTGATCTTATTCAGGCATGTTTGCGCGTGCTTTGTTTTAAAGCAGTTGAAGCATAAAACACAAAATAATACATAAACACAGTGAAATATACCTCTTAAATAAATAAATACATACATGTATTTAAAAAATATATAAAAAAAAAATATATATATATGGTAGGTTACTCCCGCTCGCCTTCGGATGTATATATATATATATATATATATATATATATATATATATATATATATATATCCGCTCTAAACAATTTCTCTTTTGTTTGTTTCTCTAAATCAGACCAGACCCCTGTACTGCAGGATAAACCTGAATGTCCCAGTGCTGGACAGGTTTTTTAATGACATGGACACACGACCTGATTTTCGGCTGAGCAGGGAGGCCCTGAGAGTGCTGCTGGACCTGTTGAGAAGTGACCGGCAACACGGATGGGGTTCCACAATAGAGACCCTGGTATTTCTTTTCTGGCTGGCGTGTGGTACATCCTACAGGGTTGTCTCCAGAGCATTTGATATACCTCGTTCCACTGTCCACCGCATTGTCCACCGAGTCGCTGAAGAGGTGGTGGCCATCCGCCACCAGGTCATTCGGTTCCCCAACACCCCAGAAGACCTGGAGGCAGTTTGCCGTGGGTTTGCAGGGCTGGCCAGACACAGGGCTTTCTTGAAAGCTGCAGGAGCAATCGACGGCTGCCATGTCCGCATCAAGCCTCCAAGCGGCCCTGATGGTCAATGCTACAGGAACAGGAAACTGTTCCCGTCCATCATCCTCCAGGCTGTTTGTGACCATCAGGGCCGCTTCATTGACACCTACGTGGGCTGGCCCGGGTCAGTGCATGACGCACGGGTGCTCCGGTACAGCCCACTGTACAGGAGGTCAGTGTACCCTCCTCCAGGGCACTTCATCCTCGCAGACGGAGGGTACCCGTGTCTCCAACACCCACTCCCCCTCATCACTCCCTACAAGAGGCCAGTACGGGGTGTGGGAGCCCAGCGCTTTAATCTTCATCATTCCAGGGCACGCTCCATTATAGAGCGTGCTTTTGGGATGATGAAGACCAGGTTCAGGGCCATCTTCCTGCAAGCGCTGGAGGTGCACCACACCTTTGTACCTCATGTAAGTTAAATGAAAAATACATTTGCAAAAAACATAATTAACTTCTTTCTTCCAGACCATATAAATTTTTGTTTTGTTTTTTCATTTCAGGTCATCACAGCCTGTGCCATCCTCCACAACATCTGCCTTGGGGTTGGTGACATCATGGCCCCGGAGGATGAGCACGAGGAGGATGATGCGGAGGATGAGGGGGAGCATGTTTTGGAGACGGTCAGTGGGGCTCCCTGGCGTGACCAGCTGTCTGCAGAGGTGTCTGCCCTGGAGGAGGTTCCCATTGACCATGATTATTTGTAACAGGCAAGTCAGAGAACTTTAAAGCTATAATGGCCAAAACCAAAAATGAATGTCCATAGAATGGGTTTACATGTTGAAATTTTTGATGCTTTGATTTGAGGATGTGAGTTAATTTATTTTATTCTTCCCTCTTTTTGAAATGATCTCAGTGAGATGGCAGCCGTCGATTGAGTCAGCCCTGCAAACCTGCTGTTAGACAATGCAGTGGACAGTGGGAATTATGCAGTCAAACACTCTGGAGACAATCCTAGATGATGTCCCACCCACCGGCAGAGAGGCCTTACCAGGGTCTCTATTGTGGAGCCCACCCGGGTCCAGCAGCTCCACCAGGGTCTCCCTGCTCAGCTGAAACCTCATTTTATGTACTGTTCATTTAAATTGTTGTCAGATGATATACAAGTTATGTTGTAAATGGTTATTTATTATTTATAAAATGTTATTTATCTATATAATTATTTATTTTTTCCAAATGTTATTCCAAAATATTGTTTGTTTTCAAATTGCACCTGTCATTAAAAAAAATAAGCACTGTCAATAACTATTCCTTTTTATTTCATATCCCAACAAGTTATTTAAAAAAATAATGCACAAAAATGAAAAAAAAAAATGTTTATTATTCATTTTAAATAAACTGTACACAAGTTTGAAAAAATAAATAACACTTAGATTACAAAAATAAACGGTTCACAACTTAAATTTCCTCTTTTAAATATATATATTGCCTCATTTAATGTAAATAAAAAATAAACTGTAAAGGAGGAAAGTTTTCTCTTTTATATACATAAAAAAAAGAAAAAAAAAACTATTTCTCTACAATACGCTCAAGAAGAGCAAACAGCCTGTCCATCCTCTCCCTGCTCTCTCGAGCTCTCCTCTCCTCTGCATCCCTCTGTAGTGCCATGTCCTCTCTAATGAGGTTCAGCATATCCTCCTCAAAGTCCCGCTTTCTCCGTGGTGGTGCTGCGGGTGCTCCTGCTGGTGGTGGTGCTGCGGGTGCTCCTGCTGGTGGTGCTGCGGGTGCTGGCTCCTCACTGTGGCCACCCACTGCTGAACTTGACCCTGGTGTGTCCTCACGGATTGAGGCGATGAGGACAGGGGGATTGACAGAATGCCTCTGTCCCAACACCTCATCCATGAGGACAAACCAGGGCCAAGTTTCAGCAGTGGGTTTCCCATCCACTCCCTCTCCTGTCCCAGGACACTTGCAATCCTAAGGCAGAGCAAATTAACCATGGCTTGTTAACAACAACAGCACAATTCATTTCAGCAAAGATGTGTGTATTAACTTTCTTACTTTATATTTTGTTTTTAAGTTATCCCACTTTTTCTTTGCCTGCATGGGTGTTACCTTCCCCTGCAGCCTCATTTTCTCCAGAATTGCTCTAAAAAAGCAGAAAAGGGTACTTATGAAACATTATAACACAGGGGTGCAAATGAAATATTAACATTAGTGCATTGTTAACATTGAAAAATGACACATCAGGACATGCATTGAAAATAGTTTAGAAATCGTATTTCTGGATACTCAAATGTGGTTAAAACCTTTTTAGACATAACTTGCATGACAACACTACAAAAACACATAAAAGTGAAACCCATTGTGCATCATCTACTGCTTTTCTTAATGTTATGGGTTTTCTAGGGTGAGTGATATTTATTATAATACACAAGTGAGACAGACTACTGCAAATTTTACAACTGTTGTCTTACCTCCAAGCCACGCTGGCGGAGTTTTTTGCCCCAGTAAATAGATGGTCATTTTCAGACCGCAATTTAATAAATTGAGCAGTCTGCTCCCTGCTCCCTGAAAGTTATTAAAGTAATTAGCACAACTTTTGCGTCTAACGCATCTTAAGGAGTTAAGATGAAGTTTATAAGAAAGAAAAACGTGTGGCTTTTGACTGTGGTTTCGCTAGTTATTTAAGTAAATGAAAACATAATACTTACATTTAAAAGTGAATTTTCCCTCCACCACCGAACTCGAGGACGCCATTTTTTCAAATGAAAATCCTGTCGTCACCGGCGCGCAATGACTTATGGGGTAGGATAGGGTAGGATAGGCCACTAAGGATCCGTTTTTGTATCCTTCCTCTCACTGGGAAACGAAGGGTGCATTTGACGTCGCTTTTAGCCTTCGTCGCGCCGCGATGACGCAAACGGCCTTCGAATATGGCCTTCGGAGGATGCCGAACTGAATTGGGACAGCCTTCATCGCGCCCGCGGTGACGCAATCGGCCTTCAAATGCGCCCTTCAAAGGATGCAGTCTTTGAATTGGGACGTCCTTCGTCGCGCCGCTGTGACGTTTCGTCGCGCCGCGGTGACGCAATCGGCCTTCAAATACGGCCATCCGGCCTTCAAATCCGGCCTTCGAAGGACGCAGCCTTCACTTTGGGACACAGCTACCGACTCTTTTTTGGACTATCAACGTTCTACAGCACATTTTAGCACATGGTGTAAGGATAACTTTCTGCACCTTAATATTCTTAAGACAAAGGAACTGGTCTTTAGCACATCAAAAACACAGATCCATGCTTCTAGCATTATCATTAATGGAGAGATAGTAGAGAGAGTGGAGCATTTTAAATATCTTGGCATTATTTTGGATCAAAATCTCGATTTCAATCAGCACACTCTAGGGGTTTACAAACGCTGTCAACAAAGACTGACAGCTATTCGTAAACTTAGGCACTTGTCTGTTCAGCCACGTCTTCTTCTGCTTCTGTATCGCAGTATTATCGAGCCAGTTCTTACTTATGGTGCCATTTGTTTTTTCCATATGCTTACAGTTATCAATAAGAACAAATTCTTAAAGATAACTCATTTAGCAAGTAAAATTATTGGCATCACTACCCCTTCTCTATCGGATATTGTCTCAACACTCATATTGCGAAAGGCACAAAAAATCTTAAATGATTCAGAACACCCACTTTATAAATATTTTATCCTTTTGCCTTCTGGCCGTAGGTATAGGTTACTGATGTGTAGAAAGGCCAAGTTTAGTAAGAGTTTTGTTCCTGTATCTACACGAGCTCTAAATACGGTACATAGGTAATGGGCCATTGATGTGTCAGGTATGCTCACTCTCTTTTCTTTTTTTTTATTTTTTTTTTTTATTGTTAATATGTTATGTGTGTTTGTATTTGTATTATGTACGCACCTATGGTGGAAACCAATTTCCTCTTGAGGACAAATAAAGGAATAATAATAATAATAAGTACACTGCCCACTGGTGGACACTACTGGTACCTGCGAGGAGTGATGTGCCCATGTTTACGCCGCAATTCTGGATCCACCTGGTTTGAAACACAGAGACAGACAAACAGACAGGTTCCTCCAGGTGTGTCCTGTCAGGTGAAGCTTCCAGAAACAAGCCCACCTCTCTACACTTTAGGACATCATTGTCCTGGAGAACTTTACAGTTCAGTCCAATGGAAACCACTGAGACACTGAGACAGAGGAGAGGTCTCACTGGAGACATTACTGTCATAGATGATGTCATAGATGATGTCACTGACGGGCTTACCTGAACAGGTAGTGAGAACACAGTGAGACCAGTATGTGTGTTTACAGTGAGACCAGATCCTCCACACAGGTCTGTCTGAGGACTCCTCTCTCTCTCCTACAGAAACAGCAGAGCCACAGTCCAGCTCTCTACAGGCAACAGCTGCTGTCTTCAGGGTCCAGACAGAGCCAGAGTAACTCACTGGTCTCCAGTCTCCCTGATGTTTCACCTCCAGTGTTCCTGCACAGCGACTGGCTCCTCCCACCAACCTGACATCATCAGACTCTGAACAGAAACAAGAGAGTCATCAGTACAGAAGTGAATTCAAGAGACTAAACTAAAACTTGATTGCTGATTCTGCTTCTGTGATTCTTTCTTTCTCTTTTCTTTCACTCTTTACCTGTTGAAGTGTGAGTTGTCCTTCAGCTTGGAGTCCTGTGACTGGACAGAAAAAGCACTCAGGTGCAGATGACCAGCAAAATGCACTATCCTACCTGATAAAGGTTCCCCGAGGAATATTCATTAATCCGTCGTCAAGAGTCACTTGGAAAAAGTAAAAAACAACACAGCATATCAACTACTTTGTTTTTAATTAATTAATCAATTGCAGTTTGCAAACAATATGCTAGAACTTTAATTGCCATAGCCACACCCATGACAGAAAACATATTTACAAAATAGTATCTATTCTCATACTCTCACCACCTTTTGATTGCCCTACTTCTGTCCAGTTTCCCCCTGGCTTCTTCTCTGCTCCTCTTACTCTCCAGTCTCCTGGCATCTTCTCTCCTCTCTTCAGTCTCCACAGGTGTGATTTACTGCAACATATGAGTTTATAGTACACATGAATAGGTTAGTATTATTGCTAAATACAGCAATATAATAGCAAGAGGTTCACTTCACTCACTTCACTCACCAGTATTGACAGCTCTTTTGTCCAGTCTCCTCCTGTCTTCTTCTCTGCTCCTCTTAACTCTCCAGTCTCTTCCTGCCATCTTCTCTGCTCCTCTTTTGTCCAGTCTCCTACTGTCTTCTCTCCATTCTCCACAGGTGTGATTTCCTGCAACAATTGTGTTTTATAGCACATTAAATACAGTACAATTTAAACCTGTTAAAATATAATGTAAGGAGTGTACTCACCACTTAAAAGAGAACAATTCGCCTGTTGTTATGATTGGCTGCAAAGCGATCAATAACAACATCTACAGCCATCTCTTTTGTTCTTCTTGAGCTGATTGCCAGCACAGCAAGATTGCTGGTTCGGACATCGCCACTTTTGTTTCTGAGGTAGGATTTTAAACGCCGTAAGCGGGAAAAGCTCCTCTCACAAGCAGCTGTTTATACAGGCAGTGTCATGGAGATGCACACAAGTTTGTATAAATCAATGAAAGCCTCCTTGTATGGCCTCAATAGAATCAGCAAGTCATGGGTGCTGTTGAGAGAGACCCCATTTTGTTTTTTTCTGTCAATGAGGCGTTTCAGTTGATGTAGTTCTGCTGAAAGGTTGTCTTCTAATATGCCATAGTGCCTAGCCATGGGTTGAAGGGCATCTTGGTGCAGGAAGGTCTTGTGTTTGGGATTAGTTGCTGCAACTCCTTTCATAACGTGGCAACTGTCAGCAGAGAAGCGCCTATTCAATTCACTGATTAAACGGTCAAGTACTGGGAAAAAACAGTGGATTTTGTAGTCTTCTGGTGTTTGCAGTATCTTTTTCCTTGTGTGGCTATTGCTGGCATGAAACTTCTGCAGGTGGGAGGGCTGTATTATTTTTCTTTTTGCCTGTTGGCGCTGCATGTCAATGCCCACTCTCTCACACGTCACTTGCGCCCTGCCACAGATGGGTCCAAGTTTCACCATTGCGTTCTTCTTTGAGTGTGTCAACCAGTGCAAAGACCAGATCAATGGCGGATGCCAAATCTAAATCTGTGGCCTGTAGTTGGTCAGAAAGTTTTTGTGAGCCCAAATATGTTCTCCAGCATGTAGATTTGCATAACAAACTGTGCATCAATCAAGCCATTTAGTGATCTAGCCTCAATAGCTCTGTGGCTATTTGTTTGATTGCTGACTTCCTCAAGTGTGGCTAAGATGCTAGGGAGGGTTTGCTTTATTGCCCAAAGACTATAGTACTGACATGCCCATCTGGTATCTGACAGACGTCTTAATTCCACAGCTCTTTTAGTGGGCTCAAGTTCTGTTTGTTTCTCCATGAACGTAGCTGAACTGTGGCAAAGCAGACAGCAACTGGTTTTGCATTATGGACAAAGTCAACTAAAACCAAGTTTAATCTGTGTGCATGGCAGTGGATGTACACTGCATGTGGGACTTCTCTGCGAAATTTTTCCTGAACTGACATTTTTTTTCTTTTTTATCAGAATTTTTTTTCCTGAACTGACATTACAGATGCCCCGTCGTAACATTGTCCAACGCATGCATTTTTGTCTATACTGAATTTAGCCAATGCCCCTTTCACTGTCACAAGTAAAGACTCTGCATCCAAACCATCAGCTGGAACAAAATCAAGAAACTCTTCATGAATGTCATCATTGTGTATGTAGCGCAGAACAATAGATATCTGCTCTTTTTTGCTCACATCTTTTGTTTCATCCACCATTAAAGTAAAGTGCTCTCCTAGTTTAACTTCGTTACTAACCTGTTCTCTCAAAATGCAGGCCATTATATCAATTAACTCGTTCTGAATGTCATGATGGACATATTTTGCATTACCTGGCCCACTAGATAATTTTTTTGATACAGTGCTATCAAACTTCCCCAGCAGATGTAACATTTCAAGGAAATTACCTCTGTTGGTGGACTGTTCATTCTCTCGGTGGCCTCTCTGACCAATGGTTTGACAAGCTGTAAAGCACAGTGACTCAACAACTGCTCGCATGTAGATCCTGTTTTCTTTAACAATTTTCTTATGTCCATCGTCATGGAGCTGCGTCAAAATCCTCGATCCGTTTTTCTCTCTCTCCTTAAATTCACACCACCCTTCCATTGCCACTTTGTGAGAAGCGCTGGTGTTATGTTGCGCCAGTTTCTCTCCTCCTTTTCTCCAGTTTTTAAACCCTTCCTGGGTGAAGCACTTTTCTGAGTGACCACCAGATCCATGCACACTGTGAAAAAAATTACGACAGGCAAAACAAAAAGCCGCGTCTTTTGACACAGAATATTCAAGCCACTGGTACTGTTTGAACCACGAGTAACTAAAAACCCCTGGATGCTAGCTGCCCTTGCAATCCAAAAGAACGACGCGGGTATGATTTTAGTTAAGGCTGTCTTGGTTTCTCGGCTGGGCCATGGCTTAAATCCCCCGTTAAATCCACTCCGCCGTCAGGATTCCCACCATCCGTGCCCGCTGTAGCGCTCGATGAGGCGCCATTTCTTTCCATCTGCTCACCTGTCTCCTCTGCCTCGGGGGCTGCGAGTTGCTCCGGTTGCACCTCCTCATCCTCCAACTCCTCTGTGTCCTCTGTTTCTAGGATCAAGCAGGGCTCGCCCTCCACTGCAACGGGTATATTTTCACTCCTATTGCTATAATTTCCGTCTGCTCTCAATTTTCTTTGAGGTATGGCAAAGCGATCCATTTTTAGCTTCAAGCTATAGCTGTAGCGTAGCAGCTTTTGCGGGCTCGCGGCAGCGGCTTGAACGCAATGACGCAAGGCGCAGCGACGTTCATGGGGAGTCGCAGTGATTCTTATGTTTATATTTTTTTTATATATGTTGAATAAATTAATTATTATTGTTCTGCGTAGTTTGAAGAGAAACATTTTTAAATCTTTATCCCAGATATATATATTTTTTAATCAGGAAGGGGGTGGGGGGTCAAATGGGGGGTCAAGGCGTTTTTTTTGGGAGGGTCTTGAGACCCCCCAAGACCCCCCCTGGCGCCGCCGGTGTTAACAACCTTCCGCTTGCCTCACCTGTCGTACAGAACCACATATTTACTCCTATGACAGATGCAGCGTTTGATATACGGTTAAAAAATGGCATTTGGTCATTGCATGACTTGTATTTGAATGACACATTTGCCTCCTTCGAACAGTTAGTCCAAAAATGTGCTATTCCTAATAAACACTTTTTTAGGTATAGAAGCTTTGTGTCATCAAATTCAAGCTGCTTCCCTCGTTGTCCCGCTCCATCTCTCATTGATTCTATTCTCGAGTACAGGTGTGGAGTAAAACAATCCATAAGTAAAGTCTATGGACTACTCAATCTACACAATCTGACTGCCTTAGAATCTTTAAAACAAAAATGGGAAAAATAAATTGAGGATCAAATATCAGACGATGTTTGGCAGGAAGCAATTCGGAGAATACACTCATCCTCTATAAGTCTCAGGCACACGATTGTCCAGTTTAAAATTGTACATCGTCTCCATTGGTCTAAGGACAGATTGGCTAAATTTAAAAGTGATGTAGACCCTACTTGTGATCGATGTAAACAAGCTCCTGCTACTTTATATCACATGTTTTGATCATGTCCGAAATTGCTAGAATACTGGGGCCCAATTTTTGAGACCTTTTCTAAAATGTTTGGTAAATGTATTGCTCCAGCCATGTCGACAGCAATATTTGGAGTTGTTAGTCAAGATAATAATCTAAGCAGATCCCAGTCTGATGTTATTGCTTTCTGTTCACTTCTTGCCAGAAGGCTAATTTTGTACAAATGGAAAGACTCTTCACCTCCAACATATGGACATTGGATTAAAGACGTGATGTATAACATACAATTGGAAAAGCTACGATGTTCTATAAATGGGTCAAATAAGAGATTCTTTATCACTTGGCAACCTTTGCTGACCTTTGTGGAAAACACTTCTGCTAAAGAATTATTCTGCATGTACATGTTTGTATATTATTATTATTATTATTGTGCTTTTATTTATTATTTTGTATTTATTTATTTTAAATTATTATTTTTTATTTTCTCTGGTCTGACTGTTACATGGGGTTGGGTGGTGGGGGGGGGTGTATAATGTATATTTTTCATAATCATTTAGTTAAATTAAAAATAAACATTGAGAAAAAAAATACTCAACAGATGTTTACTTCATCCCAATTACAAGCAATATAAACAGCATATATGGTTAATATTACCTCTTTAGCTTTGTTAGATCACATTTAGGAATTGCAACCTTGTGCGGGAACAGCAGGGGTAGAAACAAAACTCACTTTTGGACTCACACTCTCTTACACTTACAATGTTTTTTAAACTGTTTGGTTTATGAGGACACAGATGTGCCTGGTGGCGCTATGGACACGTGACCAAGTCCAATCGAACAGCTGCGGCCCAATTGCTATTCCCACAAGACTTGAGCTCGATAGGGGCAAAAATAAGGGTGGTGCACTACCATATCTCGGCGCCTGGTGGTGCTAGAGAGACGAGACCAACTCCATTCGACTGCGCGTGGCCCAGTTAGTACACGTACCGAGTTACACAAAACAAAAAACAAACACACAAAAAACAAACACAAGTCCCATAGCTTCCCATCGTACTTTTGCCCATAGCTCCGCCCCAAAAGCTCAGAACGACATAAGTATTGTGTCAGGTTAAGGGCCTCACCAAGGCTGCGTCCGAAACCGCATACTCAATGAGTAGGTACTTAATTTCAATAAGTACTTACTTAACGAGCGCTAAAAGAGTAGGTACTTTATAGCCAGATCTCGTTGAGTATGAATGCGAACCGGACATCTGCCATGTTGACGTTATCATGTGACCTACGACGCGTTATCACCATGGTTATCACACGCGAAACAACTTAAAAGTTTTAAACGACACGTTTAATTCATCTATCCGTAAATATCTTGATATTGATTAAACTTGTTCATTTTGTGGTCTTTTTGAAGAAACTGCTGCCCATTTATTTATTTTTTAAATGTATTATAATTAACTATTTAAGAAAATATATATTAAGATATTCAACCTTGTAGGTTCTTTTTTCCTGTGTAAATACTCTCATATTATGTATGCAAACCCATGATATATATATATATATATATATATACATATAGGCTATATACCTTATAACATCAGTAACTCGACAGCCCTACCTAGAATGGTTTTCCTCAGCGTTTGTAATGTCTGCACAAAGGGCAGCTGTGCGAAAATTCACCTTTGGAGAAAACTGTTGATTTTATATTATTACCCCAGAATTAATTGCATTGCTATCCCACCCCAAAATATACAATAATAACAATGATAAATGCTGACCAATACTTAATTATATTACTTTTTAATGAAAATGATATAATTCAATAAAACAAAATGTAATGTATGTCATATGACATAGCTATGCATAATTGAATACACTCTAGATGTGTATATAGTGAACATATCTACATTTTCATTCAAACAATTAAATAAAGCATTAATTAAATTATTATATTTTATTTACCTGACAACAATGAGAAATATTAATAAATTAATAAAAGAATGAATGAAAGTCACCATCACACAATAAACAAATGCATACAAGTCAACACATGAAACAAAGCTTTATTCAAACTACAATCATGTATGTAAGTAGGCTACAGGCGCTGAACCCAACATCCTTCTGCCGTCTCAACACAGCGGTTCCCATTCTGCGGCTTTATTCTGATGAATCAGCTGACCGCCAGAGGTGAGCCGTGCTTTCATGCCGGAGGTTGTTGCGTGATGTGTTGTGCTTCACAATCTGAGGCAATAAGGGCAGATGGAGTGATGGAGGGTCTCATAAGGACAGGTGGAGGGTCTCATAAGGGCAGGTGGAGTGATGGAGGGTCTCAAGAATAGGTGCAGTGATGGAGGGTCTCGTAAGGGCTGGTGGAGTGATGGAGGGTCTTGTAAGGACAGGTGCAGTGATGGAGGGTCTCGTAAGGGCTGGTGCAGTGATGGAGGGTCTCAAGAACAGGTGGAGTGATGGAGGGTCTCGTAAGGGCAGGTGGAGTGATGGAGGGTCTCAAGAACAGGTGGAGTGATGGAGGGTCTCGTAAGGGCAGGTGAAGTGATGGAGGGTCTCAAGAACAGGTGGAGTGATGGAGGGTCTCGTAAGGGCTGGTGAAGTGATGGAGGGTCTCAAGAACAGGTGGAGTGATGGAGGGTCTCGTAAGGGCAGGTGGAGTGATGGAGGGTCTCAAGAACAGGTGGAGTGATGGAGGGTCTCGTAAGGGCAGGTGGAGTGATGGAGGGTCTCGTAAGGGCAGGTGGAGTGATGGAGGGTCTCGTAAGGGCTAGTGGAGTGATGGAGGGTCTCGTAAGGGGTGCAGTGATGGAGGGTCTCGTAAGGGCTGGTGCATTGATGGAGGGTCTCAAGAACAGGTGGAGTGATGGAGGGTCTCGTAAGGGCTGGTGCAGTGATGGAGGGTCTCAAGAACAGGTGGAGTGATGGAGGGTCTCGTAAGAGCAGGTGGAGTGATGGAGGGTCTCGTAAGGGCAGGTGGAGTGATGGAGGGTCTCGTAAGGGCTGGTGGAGTGATGGAGGGTCTCGTAAGGGCTGGTGGAGTGATGGAGGGTCTCGTAAGGGGTGCAGTGATGGAGGGTCTCGTAAGGGCTGGTGCAGTGATGGAGGGTCTCAAGAACAGGTGGAGTGATGGAGGGTCTCGTAAGGGCAGGTGGAGTGATGGAGGGTCTCGTAAGGGCAGGTGGAGTGATGGAGGGTCTCGTAAGGGCTAGTGGAGTGATGGAGGGTCTCGTAAGGGGTGCAGTGATGGAGGGTCTCGTAAGGGCTGGTGCAGTGACGGAGGGTCTCGTCCATGGCACCATCTCCAGGATTCAGCTCTGGGCTCCTCATCCTCAGTGCTGACATTTCAGATCCTACAAAAATGCACAAACATAACACAAAAGCAGTCATTTTAACAGCACAATGTCATTTGATTTCAGTATTATTTAGAAGACAAAAACGCTTTTTTTCACAAATGCCGCCATCATCTTCCCTTGCAGGTCCTGCTCCACAAAAGATCTGCAGCAAATGCACAGAAATCAAGAATCAGAAAAGTGCTGTAATAGCTCTGTTTGATATTACAATAATTAAAATAAACTACAACTTAATATTGAAATAGTTGTTGTTATTCATTTCTGTAGTGTCACTCAAAGCCTTTGATGGCAGCATTCAGCTTCATGAGCCACTCTCCACCGGATAAACACACATCTGTTCATCTGTCTCTGTAACACCCAGACAAGATTCACATTACCATTTATGAACTCAACAACATTTACATGTTGAGGTTGTTTTAACTTTTTATTCAACATAAATGTTCCTCAATTTATCAACAGTAATGGACAAATAAAATAGATAACTTATGTTTATTACTTTATAGATTTGTTCTACATAATAGCACACATTCATCACTCAGATGTCTATTTCATGTTGTGATGTGCTCTTCTGCAATACTTACTGAAGATTTTCCTGTCAGATGTAAATAGATATTTAAAATAAGCATCTTTAAGATGTATATGGTTTATGTAAATCCACTTTAGAGACGTAACTTATGTGTCCTTACTGGAGCTCCCCTGTTAGCTAACGGTATACATAATAAAACGTGTTTTTACAGCAAAATCACAACTATACTACACTGTGTAACGTCTTTACACCTTCAACAATTCAACAGTTTACTCTACAGTTGTTCAACACTTGCAATTTTAACACAAGAAACCGTGTTTACTCACATTTGAAAGCACCCGCGTCGCTGATCTCTGCAATGTTTTATAATGACGTATCCTTTCGCGTGGCCTCCTGGGATAGAAGAGTAGCCATCGGTCGAGCACTCGAAAATCTAGCCGAAAGCAGTAAGCCATCCGGGAACTTCTCGCCTACTCTTTCATGAATACTGATGTTTCGAACGTACTGCTTCCTTCATGTACTGTTTTCGCCTACTATATAGTAGGAAAGTAGGCATATTCGGACGCACTTAAGTCCGAATCTCGCGATAATTAGTACGTCATCCAGGTAATTCTCGCCTACTCTTTTGGATTCGTACATACTTTTTCGCTCGCCTACTCTTTTTCCCATACTAAATAGTAGGTAGTATGAAGTATTTCGAACGCAGCCCAAGACTTTCCAATGATACCTAGTTTATGTCGCTGACAGCTTCCTGGGCGGAGGTATATGTTCACTTCCGGTTAGATTTAGAGTGTCAATATCTCATGACCCCTACATCACAGAGGCATCAGAGGGAAGGTCTGAGAAAACCCTTTCGAATGATACCTAGTTTATGTCGCTGACAGCTTCCTGGGCGGAGCTATGGGATAAAATATATTCATGTTTCAAAAATGTATCTCGGTCTAGGAAGGTCCCAGCGGTACAACCAAGGTGTCATTGGAAAGCACTCACAGAGACCTTTCCAATGACACCAATCACCTAGTTACCTAGTTTATGTCACTGACAGCTTCCTGGGCAGAGCTATATGTTCACAAAAAAACACACATGTCCCACCCAACTCAAACACAAGTCCCAGCCCCAAAAAAAACACAAGTCCCACCCAAGTCAAACACAAGTCCCACACAAAACAAAACCCCCTAAAACCTAACCCAAACCACCCAAAACCAGGACCAAACTTCTCTTTCATTCCCCTAATCTTTGTATAAGTGTTTTATCCCCATTTATCCAGGCTTGGGACCGGCACTGACATTACACTGCTTTTTATTGCATGATCGAACCATTTGTTAATCTACTTGCGTTAGAAAAAAAAGGGAAAATAAAATAAAATAGTTTCAAAAAACAAACAAAAAAAATCTTCACTTTGAGGTAGATTATTCTCCAAAACAGGAAATGTAAAATAATTTCAAAAACATAACAAAAAATCTTCACTTTGAAGTAGATTGTTTTGCAAAAACGGAACCATTTGGAACATGAAAAAAAAAATATGTGTGTGAATCACACATCTGAAATCAGACGCTGGCGTTTTCTTTTGAACGCACTGAACGTTCGGACAGCGACGGAATTTTCTTTGCAGCGCCTCAGGTACTCCTCATAGGCTCTGATGTGGCTCATATCACGGCTCACATTGATGTAGCCAGTCTCCAGGTCTGTCCACCTGGCATTCACGCTGGCAGGAACTGTGGATGGCTGGATCCTTTCGATCAACTCCTCTTCAGGTTCCTCATCAACCTCAAAGTCAGCCACTTCTCTTCTTTCCTGGGCTACAGGAGGACGTGGATGAGCCACAACTGGAGGCAGGACCAGCTTTGTAACTTCAACTTCAACTTTTATTTATTTATATAGCACATTTAATAGCAACGTTGTTGCCCAAAGTGCTTCACAGTTAACTAAAACAGTAAGACATTCATATATAAAAACAAATATGAAAATAAGACCACACACTCTTGAACATACCCTCAAAAAAAAAAAAAAAAAAATTTTAACTAAAAGCTAGGTTAAAAAGATACATTTTTAGTTGAGACTTAAAAATTTCTATTGTCTGAGCTAGCCGGATATGAGAGGGAAGACTGTTCCACAACTTGGGAGCCACAACTGAGAAAGCTCGGTCTCACCCTTTGACTTCTTTTTGGAATAAGGGATTGTCAGCAGAAGTTGGTTCGTTGATCGTAATGTCCTGCCTGATTTGTACGATCCTAAAAGGTCAACGATGTAGTTTGGAGACATGTTATGCATTGCTTTAAAAACCATTAGTGAAATCTTATACTCAATCCTGTAATGAACTGGTAGCCAATGAAGACAGCGTAGTACTGGAGTAATGTGGTCCCTTTTTTTAGTGCCAGTTAGAAGCCTGGCTGCAGAATTCTGCACCAGCTGTAGCCGACGCAGTTGACGTTGGCAGATCCCTGCATAAAGAGAGTTACAGTAGTCTAGTCTTGATGTGATAAAAGCGTGGACGACGACCTCCAGATCTTTAAAAGTAAGAAGGGGTTTTATTTTAGAAATCACTCTAAGCTGATAAAAGCTATTCTTTACAACAGAATTGATCTGTTTGTCAAAGCTAAGCGATGAGTCGACTATTTCGCCAAGATTTCTCACACTATCTTTCACCGTCATTTCTAATGGCGCAAGGATATTGGCTATCTTCTCTTTGTAATTTTGTGGACCAAATATTGTAATTTCAGATTTTTTTTCATTTAGCTGGAGAAAGTTTTTAGACAGCCAAGTTTTAAGCTCCTTCAAACAGTCCAACAAAGACTTTAGGGACTGTTCATTCCCGACTTTGATAGGTAGATAGATCTGTGTGTCATCAGCATACATATGATAAGAAATGTCATAGCGACGACAAATGGATCCCAGAGGACACATGTACAGAGCGAACAATGTAGGACTCAAAATAGAGCCTTGAGGGAGGCCATATTTTAAGGTGGCTGCAGAGGATGAAACATTTGCAAAATTAACAGAGAATGTTCTGTCCTGTAAATATGAATGGAACCATGTTAGTGCTCTTCCACGAATGCCGACGTCGCACTCCAACCGGTCTAAAAGAATTGAATGATCAACAGTGTCAAATGCGGCACTGAGATCCAATGTGATTAAAACAACTGCCAGACCAGAATCAGTTGCTATTAGGAGGTCATTTAGCACTTTTACCAGAGCAGTCTCTGTACTGTGCCTAGCTCTAAATCCAGATTGGAAGTTATCCAAGATATCATTCTCACTTAAAACTGATGTAATTTGAAGTAACACAACCTTCTCTAATATTTTAGATACAAATGGTAGTTTTGAAATGGTAGTGAATCATGAAATCTCCAGACTGCAGGAGACTGCACCAAGAGAAGTTGGGACAGGATCCGCAAATCCTTCATGTGCCTCTGGGTTACGGGAAGCTGCCGCTCCAACTCTCCAAGTTTTTGGAAGGAAACGAAGTCACCATTGTGGATCATTCCAACAGAGCCCAGGAAGGCCAGCACCGTCATTAGTCGGTCTTTTGGCAAACACTTTGGTAGCCTCTCAAGACACATCTCCATCCATGGCATCCCATGCTCCCGATACTTTACTTTACTTTACTAAGTTCCTTGAGTAGGAAAGATCCAACTCTTCAATCTTGGCGCACACGTCTCCAAGGTAAGCTGCTGCGTGCGATGCAGCAGATGGAACTTGAGTAGGACGGTAGAGTTCGATGAAGTCCTTGAAGTTCCAGCGTGCCTTCTTGTTCCGGTTCTCATCCCAATACTTAATTTTTGGGAAGAACTTCAGCTTCGACAACCCGAACTCTAAACAACGGACTGGATTTAAGCTAAAGGACGTCACCATTTCCACGGCCCTGCCAAACGTGTGTGGATAGCCGAACCCTTTACTTTCGCAGACCTCCCTTGACAACTCACCAACCGTCTGGCAGTCGGTCAAACGCCCGGTTGGACGGTCAGGCCCTTTCCAAGAGTCCATCAGAATCCAGTCATTCCTCTCATATAGGTTGGTCTGAGAGAAGGATCCTCACCAACTCTTCACCCACCACTTGTGGGCCGGCCAGAAGGCAATCTGACGGCGGAAAGAGGTGCAGAACTCTTAGCCTCTGGAGTTCCTCCTTAATCCATGTCTCCAGGGGAGGAGGACCTTCACCCACACTTGCTGATCCGATCGGATTGAGGCCTAGAAATCCCCTCATGCGTGACAAGCTGTTGGAATTAGTGGAACAGACACCAAGGGGTGAGGCATACTGCCTCGATGTTGCACGCATGGGCCGTCCAAAAAAAAAAAAACTCAACGGCCAGTTCCAGCTGGAAGGCCTTCTATGAACTTTCAAATCCACGAGCCCCTTCTGGTTGTGGAGAAGATCGAAGAGTGTGCTACTCAGGTAGGTAGCAATTGGCTTTACAATATGCCTTAAACCTAAGCCATCCTCGTTGTCCTTAAAAGGTATGAGCATCGGCACCGTCTCAAATAAATTGTCCAACATCATTTGGTCAAAAAAACTGATAGCATCCACAACCTCAGGAAAGCCAGGACGAACAAGGAAAACACCCTCCAGCCTCACGAAGGTCCTTGCATTGGTTTTGAGTGCCAGATCATCCATGTGGTCCACATACGTTTTGGCATCTGCCGATGCTTCTCGATATGAAGATCACATGTCGTGATCACCCTACTGACAGGGTGCTTAGCGGGGGTGGCCTGGTGACAGTGCGGAGTAACTGCATACAATTGCAAGAAATTTACCTTGCAGTTGTCATGACGCACAACCTGGTCAAGAATTTCACTAACATCAAGTGGCATCTGGTCAAGGTTAGATTGAAAATTGGCACTTTCAGCCATGGAGTAGACAGGGAAGAGAGTTCCACGTTGTCCAACCACCTCCTGGAGACCACACCTAGACCACAAGAGGTCAACACTTGCGTCCTGTGAATGTATGTTGCAGGCAACATGATATGACACGTTGATGATGCCATGTTGATGAACCAGCTTGCTCAGATCGACGCATCGATCATCCTTTTGACCAAATTTACTTATGGTCAGAATTATCGCCATATCTATGTCTTCATTGACAGCCAGTAGAGATTGATGGAAGAGCCGGAGGATGAATTTCTGGTCACCAAGCAAAATGTTCATCCTGCCCAAGTTTGTAAGATTATTCTTTTGTATAGTAGGTCACTGCAGATCTTGTGGCGGCAGACTTCTCAGTCTCAATGAGAAGTTGTTGAAGAGTGCATTAACCCCCTGGGGTCGGCGGTATCGCCGGCGATACCAGCTCGCTTTTTTTTTTATCAGTGTAAAAGAAACTCATAAATACTCTGTTGACTTTGATTTTCCATAGGAGTTTCATACATCAATCGATCCTGTTAAATGTGTATTTTTTTTTGTGTATACTCACAATAAAAACAAAGTGTTGTGCTTTTCGCCAAATAAAGAAAAATAAACACGAAGCGAGTTCTGCCTTCTCTCTGTCAGTTAAGTCCATTCTGAAATGCATTCTGAAAATGAACTATAACTCAGCGAATACTTCTCACACTTCTCTTCTTTTAAATGAAGTAATTTATATAAAAAACAAATATTCTCAGCTTATGTAGTCCCTTTAAAAGCAAGGAGAGGTACCGTTTTTTCGTTCTCCCTTCATTATCTCTAATGAGCTGAGGCAGCCCCGCCCCCGGCACTATTCACATGGTAAATAGTTTACTTTAGGTGATCTATGCATCGCACACGCCCCCCGATCAATGCCATACAAACACAGTTTCTTCATCAGATTCACTGATAGTTCATCGCATTTTGAGTATGGCACGCTTCTCCGGTAAAGACGCCCTTCAGATGATTCTGGACAGTGAGGAAGAATGCACCTTTTCCTCAGAGGAAGATTGTAACTCGGATGACAAACGGCAGCATTTTGAAGAGCGAATTGATCCCGCTGAGGATACAATTTCGGAGTAAGTTTTACTGTTATATAATTATTTTTCTGATAATATAGAACTCATATGAATTTTCAGACTATATTTTGCTTAGATTTGGCTAGCTTTTTACATCTTACAGGAAAGATTGCCTTACAATATCCCTAACATTCGTGTATATGCTCAAGTGTAAACTTTTTTAATGTGATAGGCTATTACTCTCTAAACATATTTGTATATTAAATATATTTCACTCAGTTTTGATTAGCTTATAACACTGATTATCATGCTAAAATACTGCCTTATGTTTAATGTAGCTTATTTGCGAATATCTGCTTAAGTGTAATGTGATTTAGTCTAAATATATTTCAGCCTCCGGTAAAATATGTGATAGCCTAGGCCTACTGTCTAAATACTAGACATTTTTTATATATATATATATATATATATATATATAAACATATGGTTTTGGCTAGACTATGACACTGCTTATCATGCTTCCATACTGCCTTATGCACAGATGTTTGTGAATACAGGTGTAAATGTTTGAAATGTATTGATGTGTCGTTCGCGAACGATCCGTTCATTGCGTGCGTCACTAAATACGTGCGGTCATGGCCCATAAACAGATACTCGCAGTGATATTTCTCTGTCCTATGGACCATCAACAGATATATACATACATTGTGCGTCCATAACAATTAATTGCCCATCAGTTTACTTTGGATAATGTATGCTAACAGTTTTTTTTGTTGTTGTTTTTTAGGAATGTGGCTGCAGCTAGCTCTCCTTCTCCAGCACCTCGCAAAGGGGCACGCAGGTGTCGTTCAGTTCTCAGTGTGATGGAGAATCTTCCCGAGTAAGTCCACAGACGGAATATTTACAGATGAAATATAATTGTTTACATCGTCATAATATAAAAGTACATATTCTTGTTTATTTTGCTCACATTTGATTTGCTTAGAGCCCGCATCAACGGGGCATAAGCATTTACTGTGAGATACCTGCCTTTACTTTTGTTTATCGCTCACAATTGCTTTGTTTATAGCAGACAGATTATTTTTTTATTTTGCTCACATTTGATTTGCTTAGAGCAAATTTAGAACATTATGTTCCTCCACATAGAGGAATTACAATAAAACAGATTGAAAAACAAAACCTTTGAATCTCCTCTACTTTGTTCAGGCTGCCTCACTTGATGGCCCATTAGCCACTGGGGGAGTGTCTGTCACACCCCTGGTCTGAATCTCATTAATATTGATAGGCCATTACCACTCCCACGCATAAACCTCTTCTGACAAAATAACTGACTTACAAAGTTTAAATCAATGTATTGTTTTTATTTGAACGATTAGGCAGGATGATTTTCACATCATTTTGAAGAAAAAACTCAAGGCGACGACATACATTAGTCAGAAGTCTTATTGGCACATATTTAGTATGTGTTTTGTGGCCTTATTTCAGAAACTTTAGTTTTTAGTTTTTTCAATAACCACGCATAAACATTATTCTCTCAAAAATACAAACATATACATGCATATTGATCACATATTATGGTAGCCCTGTTTGTGCTATATAGAGTGAATTTACACCTTTGCCATTAACATGTTTATAAATAACTGAAAAAAGCACAAATGTCAGAGCATGTCAGAACACCTCCAGGGCCCAGAAAACCCCTCAGACCCCAGAGGGTTAACCACTGGATTCTTATTGCAGTCTTTTTTTTTTTTTTTTTAATAAACAGTAGCATGGGGAAACTCCCGATAGTGAACACACGTCGGTAATGTTCATGAATGAATGTAGCCAGACCACTATTATTGTTATTGCAAACTTGTAATCTACGCGCTGCCTCAGCACACGCAAGATCCGAGATCGAGTAACAGAATCTTTATTGCAGACCCGTACCTCGCGCTGCCTCAGCAAACGCAAGATCCGAGATCGAGTAACAGAATCTTTATTGCAGACCCGTACCTCGCGCTGCCTCAGCAAACGCAAGATCCGAGATCGAGTAACAGAATCTTTATTGCAGACCCGTACCTCGCGCTGCCTCAGCAAACGCAAGATCCGAGCCAAATAATATTTATTGACTTTCTTGCCTCGAGAAGAATGCCATCGGGAGCAGAGCCAAACTCTCGATAGTGCAAATGTTACACGTCTGGAATTTATGAATGAACACTGTCAGCCCCTTTTACTAGAGCTGACCATGCATGCTCCACTCCCAAACAAACAACACATGAATAGCGTGTGTCCCCACTTGTAATGAAGCGAGGGCAGGGAGGAACACACGATCCAAAGCTGTCTGCTCCCCATACTCCTGTCTAGATATATATTATATGCTTGTGGTTGTGGACATGCATTGATGCTCAGCACTCTACCTCCTCAGAGATAGACTGCTGAAACACCGGGCTCTCTAACCAGGGCGGAAGAAGCCGCGGCGCAGGCTTCTGATCCCAGAGAGAGAGCACTGGATCCCCCGGATAAAGGCAGAGAAAAGGAGGAGCCCGTCTCTAGCCTCTCCGCGAGATCCATTTGCGAACCCACAATACCAACTTCCGTGCTGCCTCGGTAACACTGGGTTGGCACTGCGAGGAACGCGAGCCTGAACACCCTCCTCAAAGAGTGACAAGCGGGAACAGAGCGAGTACGATAGTAAATAATATTTATGCTTGTTGACAGACAACAATAAATAAGACAGACAGTATAACACAGAGCGCTTGCTGAGGCACAGAAGCTAGCGCGGTTCTAAACCGGATGTCCTTTATCCTTTCCTGGTCGTCACGTCACCCGCCCGTGACACCCACTCTCGCCATTGGACTAGTTGATACAAGTGCTTCAGACGCAATCACGCAGAAGCGTTCCCAAAGCGTCATCGATGCATCGCGAGTTCCCTCGAAAGGGAACAACAAGATTATAATCATAGGTGATTTTAATATAAATTGGGATGATAAACATGGTAGGAAAAATCTCAAACGATCCACAGATTATTTTAACTTAGAAAAACTTCTTGAAAAGCCAACTAGAATAACAAATAACTCCCAGACAAGAATAGACCTTCTGTTCAGAAATAAGCCAAACTGAATTATTAAGACTTTTAATTTTTTTACTGGTTTATCAGACCACAACATTATTTTATTTTCTAGGAAGCTTTCAAAAAAAAAGGTATCTAAAATGAAATAGTGCTCTTCATTCCTCCGATGTTAAATTTAAATTTTATACCTAAGAATCAAACACAGAATCTCAAAACAGCCTTGAAAATGGTTGATTGGGAGGAAATATTACGCTCAAATAATATAGAAAGTAGTTGTAACTCTTTTATCAACAAGCTTAAAGAGGTAATGTCCTCCTTCACCCGTAGGGGGAGTGGTGGGGCCAAGAAGAGAAATAACCTACCATGGTTAAATCAAACCTGTAAATATGTATTAAAAATTAGAGATGTGCTGCTTAAACAATATCTGAAATCTGGTTTGTCCACTTACAGGGAAAAATTCACACATGCACGTAATAAAGTTACACAAACTTTAAGAAAACCTAAAGCAGACTTTTTTGTTTCCATTATAGAAAGTACAAGAGGTAATGGGAAAAAAACATGGCAAATTTTAAATAAATTATTAGGTAAACACAATAAAAAGGAAATTAAAGCCATTGAGTTAGCCGTGGATAATGCCCTGATTAGAGATCCTACGATCGTGGCAAACACTTTTAATAATTATTTTATAGACAGTATATCCGAAATAAGGTCCTTCGTTCCTTCTAATATTTTACCTCGACTATTAAATGAAGATCAGCCCATCTTTCAGATACAAAACATAACAGAGGCAGAGGTAATAAAGATCATTGCTGCTCTCAAAAACTCCAAAGCTATGGATGTCCATGGTATTGACACTTTTTAAAAACCCATAACGATGCCTTGGTACAACCTATTACTCTTATGGTTAATCAATCAATCAGTCAAAGGGCAGTTCCGGCAACTTGGAAAGAGGCCATTATTACCCCCATCTTTAAATCAGGATCAAAAACACAGGTCGCCAACTACCGGCCAATCAGCATCCTGCCAATAGTTTCTAAAGTTGCTGAAAAGTGGATAGCAAAACAACTTGTTGAACATCTGGATAAAGGTTTTACCCCACTGCATCGTATGGAGTTCGGTTTCCGGCCCAATCATTCCACTGATTGAACAGATCAAGTATTTATTGGATAAGAGTCCTTGTGTAGGAGCTGTATTTTTAGACCTTAAAAAGGCTTTTGATACAGTCAACCATCAAGTACTGCTGACCAAACTCACACATTTTAACTTTTCTACAGATGCTATATCATGGTTTCAATCATATTTATCAAACAGAGCACAATGTGTTAATATAGATGGTGTTAAATCTCCTTCCCTTAGCAATCATGTTGGAGTTCCGCAGGGCTCAGTTCTCGGACCTCTATTGTTTTCAATGTACATTAATGATCTTCCAGCTGTTTGTCCGGACTGTAATGTGCAGATGTATGCGGATGACTGTGATCTTCATACATGGTAAAGATACAAAGATAATAGCTACAAACCTTACAAATTCACTAACTAAATTTAAAAACTGGTTAAATCAAATCTGTCTCACTCTTAATACCAAAAAGACCGTTGTGATGATGTTCACAAAAAAAAAAAAAAACCTGTGAAGCCTGAATGTAAGACATTCACTGAACAACCACCAACAAGAAGTAGATCTTCTGTGTTTTTGGTAGGGGAGGAATTGGAGTTGTAGCCCAGTTCAAGTACCTTGGGGTTATACTAGATTCAAACCTCACTTTCAAAAAGCACATTCAAAAGGTAACCAATGCTATAAAATGTAATCTACAAAATTACAAACAAATCAGGTCCTACATTACAACCGAGGCTGCTAAATCATATCTCCATTGTATGATTTTTTCCCACATTGAATTCTGCTTCACAGTTTGGTCTTTTGCTGGAGTTATTGCATTAAAACCCATTGTTCAGCTATATAAAAAAGCAGTTAAGGTATTTGACAGGAAACCACAGTCGTTTCACCTTTGTCCAATTCTTGAGAAGTATCAACTCCTACATTTTGAAAATCTTAACATTTTTAAAAGTAGCTGTCTTATTTACAAATCTATGACTGGAATCGCCCCACCACCCCTGGGGGATTTTATCAAACAGAGAAATAGCGAGACTAGGGCTAGATCATTTACCCGGGGGGATTGTGAAGTACCATTTAGAAAATACTCGTTTGCACAAAATGTCCTCTCTATTAAAGGCTGCACAAATCGGAACAGTATGCCAACGGAAATTAGAGATAGCCCCACTTTTGTTTCATTTAAGAAAGATCTTAAAAAATGTCTGAATAACAATCAAAAATGTAATCATTAAATATGAAGGTAAAGTGTGATAGGTAGTTTTATTTATATATTTATAATTAGCACTTTGGGATGTCTATGCACAGGCATTTATGCACTTTAAATAAATATTACAATAAGTACTCTATAAGGTATAGGAACTTTTAATGGTTTTTTTTATCTCTATATGTATATTTGTTGATATGTATATTGTTTGTTTGTTTTTTGGTTTGTATTTGTCTATGTTTGGGACTACGGATGGAAATTAGCATTGTGCTAAATCCGGCGTATTTACGTTCAACTTTGATTGTACGTTCATGAATATGCACTGTCCTATTTAAATAAATAAATTCAATTCAATGTTTACATGGTACAATTTCTGGTAAGCTACGGTGTTTTATTATTGCTTAACACAAATTTCACGATTTCAATTCAATTCTTGTGATTTGATGTAATATTGACTCATTTGGATAAATATTAGGTACACAAGATAGGCCTTAATTTTTCTCAAGAAAAAAAAAAAACTCACCTAATGCTGTAAACATACAGCCCTATCAGCTGGCAGTATTATTTAAGGTTAAAAATAACTCAAATGAAATATAATGCGTGTTTTATTATAATAACAACTTTATTTAATGATGCAAGTAAAAATATAATACATATGTAATATAGTACACATATTTAGCAAAATACTCTCTATAGCTCTTTTTTCTAGCCAACTAACATGCTATAGCCTATATTATGGTCATTAATTGGCTTTCCTGAGGTAAATGTGACATAATTGTTCTCCAGCTGTGTTATTGACCTCTTCATGCTGATGAAAAACACTAATTGGTCGATATTATGTACGAGGAATATACATTTCGGTAAGTTGTACTGTATCTTTCAACATTGTTCATTCGTGTTTATTTACTATTAGCTAGTAGAGATGATCTGTTCACGTGCCGCTAGAACTGAGACGCTAGGGATCGGTCATGTCACATTTACAAGCGCCAAAACTGTGTTTATTGTTTGAATTTCGTAATGGAATTGACAGAATTTGAGAGCTGAATTTTTTATATATATATCAAAAGTACCCAGCTCTTTCTAGTCTGTCGGTCTCTGTGCCCTCTTTGCTTTCGCTATTGTTCTCTGTGTGAGGAAATGGATGTGGGCGTGAGTGCGGGTGAAAGTGTCAATTGCCCGAGTCTCACAGTGAATGTGTGAGAGTTGGCAGGCAAGCAAGCTTGTATCATGCGTCTAGTGAAGTTTCTTTTGCAAGTGTGACATTAAACCACAAACACCTTAGTTGCAAAGCAAGCTTGTGTAACTGACCTCGTCTTCGGTGGACCACGTCTTCAGTTTATTGACAGTGTCAGGGACAGTGTCAAGGGTAATTTTTTGAATGTCCCTTTCAGAGATGATCACTCGAAGAAGCATTTTGAAGTTGGAGTGGAACCTTTACAACCAGCAAAGAAGTAATTCAGAGAAAGGCACCATATAGTGTTAATAAAGTAGTACATTCAAAATTTGTACCTAGTAGAAGTGCTAACAAGCATAAACAGGTTCAGCCTACATAAGTGGAAGCAGTAAAGTATTCGCTACATTCAAAATTTCAACATCTGAAGTCATATTATGGCTATAACAAGTAATAAATAAAAGCCTACATAGATACAATTGCTATATTTGTTTTTTATAGGCTTAATATTACAAATTGTATGTATATGTTTAATTTATAACATATAAATGTACACTGATACTCATTAAAACTACATAAGATATTCAGTCCAGAGCAGTGAATGATTTTCTCTTTGTCTTTTGTTGTTTTATTAACATTTAAAGGGTTATTTCACCCAAAAATGAAAATTCTGTCATTATTTACTTAACTCAAAAGACCCTCGGAACACAAATTAATTGGTCCGTACTAACATTCTGGACCCTGAGCATTGTAGTACTGTTGCTGTCTAAGAAGGGTCAGAAAGCTCTCGGATTTCATCAAAAATATCCTAATTTGTTTGCCGAAGATGAACGAAGGTCTTACGGGTTTGGAACGACATGAGAGTGAGTAGTTATGACAGAATTTTCATTTTTGGGTGAACTATCCCTTTAAGCACACAGAAAGAAGCAGGTCTATTATGCTGCTGTCACAATTTTGACATGAATTTGTGTGTATTTGGCCATATAATATAAATTCAATATATTGCACAGCCCTAACTCCTATCAAACCAAATTATTCAATATAAAAAGGCATGTACAGCCATACTTTACCCTAATAAAGAAGGCTGGTCTTTGGTACCACCATTAATTTGCCTGCTCGCATGTATGGGTAGAAGGGGTGGCTGTCCATTTAGTTCATGTGGTTCCACGACATTTAGTTCAGGGGCAAGTCTTTTTTCCAGTTCATAACACCTTAAGTGCTCAATGCACCATGCATTGTAAGGTTCAATGACGAATGACACTCTGTTGGACACTATTAAAATCTTAACCAACTTGGTGAAGTCAGGCAGTCCACTTGTATGTCCCACAGAGAGGAACATTCCTTCTGCATACTTAGTATGAGAGGAGAGATGCATGACTTGCAAGAGATGATATTTGCAAATTTGTCCTCTATAGCCCGTTTCATAGAGTACTCCAGAGTGTCCACAGAAACAAAAGCAACATGCCCAACTTCCAAGTCAGGTTTAAAAAGACTGGGTAGGTCTAGATAATAAGCTAATGTAAGCTGATGTTTTGTAGCAAGAGTGAGTAAGATATTTTTAAAATTACGAACATCGTGAATCACTCGTTTAAAACAGCTGTGCTTGGCTTCAAAGCGAATGGTTTTAATAATAATATAATAATAATAATAATTTTATCAGAATATTTAAAAGGAAAGGACTGAATAATTGAGTTAAGATCATCAAAAGTAAAATAATGTTTGGAAATGAAAGATTTAAGGCATAAACTCAGTTGCTTTGGTACTACCCCTTCCAATACATCATGCATGAAATCTGAGGGGAATCCTTGTATTGTGTGAACAGTCTATTAAGTACACAGTCTCTTTTTACACCGTCCACAGAAAACACAGACGTACAACACAGGAGCGCTGCGCAGTTATACTACGTGAACTAACTCGAGGCCCAGAGAGAAGGAAATGAATAGTGGAATAAAGTAGTTATTTTTGTTTACTTTTACTTTCTAAGATATACTTAAGATTGAGCCACTGAAGTCACTTGGACTATATTAACGATCTCTTTAATAACTTTTCTGGGCCAGCAAGTTATAATGTCTTAGAAGCCTATGGAGGAGTGATCCAGCTCTCAGATTTAATAAAAAATATCTTCATTTGTGCTCTGAAGATGAACGAAGGTCTTACGGGGTTGGAACAACATGAGGGAGAGTAATTACTGGCAGAATTTTCATTTTTGGGTGAACTAACCCTTTAAGTTACTCACTGTGTTAGCTTGGTGGCTGCCTGAGACACTTGCAGTGAGCTAGATCTACATTAGAATTTATAAATAAAAGCTGTATAACTGGTGTTGCTAAATGGCATGCAATTCATTTTAAAATATATTGTCGAGACAGTTAGTTAGTAAGTTAGAGACAGGCTAGTCGTGAAAATGTTGTAATACTGTTACTGTAAAGGTTTAGGCAACTGAACTTTACTTTCTTTGGTACTATACTTTACTATCCATCCTAAATAGGATGAACAATATAACCATAACATTATTTCATGGTAAGAGACATTTTAATAAACGCATATCAAGAGATTTGGTGAGAAACTACAATTTAGATAATGTTAACTGTAATAAGATGATTACCAGGCCAGTTTAAACGGTGACAAGATGGACTTATCTAAGCAACAGAGCTGTCCATTAAAGATGCAGTTACGACGTACATCCCAAAGCTTGACTACTCTCTTCTGCTACACACATGCAGAAGCATTCATAAGAGAGTAACGTGTTACGCTTTTAGAGCACAGTATAATTTTGCGATTTGTATAGACACAGCTTAGCGGTTGCTATAGTTACATACCCATATGAAAAAAACCTGCATGGTTCATATACAGCAACCATATATCTTCCTTACTTAAATCGGCCAGAATTACCTTCTGTGTTTCATATAAGGCCAATACATGTCCTATACAAAATCAGACCGATTATGGCCACTTTCATACTAAATAGCACACATACAACTTGTAGGGGATTTTTGCGTTATATATGAATACTGTTAAAAGACTTATATGAGTTTTACATGACAAAAGTATGCAAATGCATATGGTATTAGTAGAAATATATAAAACTCATATAAAATTCATATATAAATCATTTAAAGTTCTTATATTGAATCATATGCTAGTCAAATTAAAGTCATATAGAATTTATACACATTTTGTGTCATTTGTTTATGTGTTTCATACAGATTTCATGTTTTGATGACCAACATTTGATTCACTTATATGCAGTTGGCAAATTTTTAAAGGGATACTCCACTTTCATCATATATTCACCCTCATGTTGTTTCAATCCTTTATGAATTTCTTTCTTCTGCTGAACAGAAAGGAAGATATTTAGAAGAATATCAGTAACCAGACAGTTTCTGGTCTCATTGACTTTTTTTCCTACAATGGAAGTCAATGAGACCAGAAACTGTCTGGTTACTGATATTCTTCTAAATATCTTCCTTTCTGTTCAGCAGAAGAAATTCATACAGGATTGAAACAACATGAGGGTGAGTATATGATGACAGAATTTTCATTTTAAAGTGGAGTATCCCTTTAAATTGTACACAGTGCAGAAGCCGGTTCGAGGATTACTAGCTGTCAGAATATCACTGACCTTTATGAAGACTGTTAATTTTCCTACAGGATTTGAAAGAGCAGTTATAAAGCAATGACATTGTAAGACCGTGCATTTACATTAATTGTGAACTGTCTGGGTCTGTTGTTTGTGAACAAATCATAACATATTATTGCAAATGAACAAAGTTGAGTCAAATATGTTTCTAGAACAGTGATTAAAATGTTGAAAATTGGCTGGAATATGCTTTTGTATATGAACTCTGGTGGTGATTCACTCAAAAAACTTTTAATATTATTTACTAAAGATTTTTTGGTGAAACATTTTTACACTTAGAATATTGATTAGATTTTTAAGCAGTGAAATAAATTACATACACTGTATTAACTGAGTAAATGTAAGTAAAACTAATTAAATAGATCTGAGTAACTGCATTTGGTACATTAACAAATAAAATTGAGTAGAAATAATTTGAGGAGAACATTTAAAAACAAATATTTATGAGTAATATTAACTGTGTTTATATGCCAGTAATATTAACTTTTTTATTTCCTCTAAACCTCTGTAAAAAATATTCCATACAACCACCGGTATAACTACATGACATTGGCCTTTATTGTCAATGAGTAGCCTACAGCAATACAGCATATTTTATAATCTTTTTAACACGTATACAATATTTAAACTCATGTAAGAAACATTTTCGAAGTAAAAATTAAACATTTAGGCCTATACATTCAAGTAATTCAAGTGTAATCAACCGGTCTGTTATCCAGTATCCACCGGATCAGCGCTGGTTCCCATGCCGGAGATGGACTCGCCTCTGCGGGGGAGCCTCTAACTTTACACGCCGTCCTGCGTCACTCACAGCCGAGAGATGCTGCGACGCGACTGACTCCATAACCTGCCAATAAACAAACAGTGCACAGTTCTGAGGACATTTTATCATCCAAATTAGTTATATTCATTATCTTTAGGAATATAGTCGTGTGTTTATGCAAGGCGTTACAATCATGCGAATGTCATAATTCACGAAGCGGAAGCAAATATGCAAGTACTCTTTTATTGAGGGTCACAAAAGACTCAAGGCACAATTCACGGGTGGGCTGGTGGCGCAGGGACTAGATGGTCAGCGTGAAGGTGAAGACAGGTGACGGTGAATCCAGTGAAGTGAAGTGAACATCCAACACGACGAACTCCACGAAAACACCGAACAGGAACAGGATCAGGAACAGGATCAGGACAGGACTGGAATGGTACACGACGACACACTGAACACACCAAAACAACGATCTGACAAAGGAAAGGAGAGTGCGATGAGTCTATATAGGCAAATGAATTGGCAGCAGCTGGTGAGGGGAATAAGATCAGCTGGCGCGCTGATCAGCAGAAATGAGCAGCCACGCCCACTCACACACACCCACACACACAAAACAACAAATACACGAGACCTGAAGAAAGCAGTGAATTCATGAACCGTGACAGTACCCCCTCTCCTAGGAACGCCTCCTGGCGTCCCCAGACTCCCTTACCTGTCGATTGTAATCATCGATAAGGGAGTGATCCAGGATGTCTCTAGCAGGAACCCAACTTCTCTCCTCTGGACCGTAACCCTCCCAGTCCACCAAGTACTGGAATCCACGTCCCCTCCGCCTTGAGTCCAGAATACGATTAACCGAATACGTGGGTTCCCCGTCTACGAGACGCGGCGGGGGGGGAACCGGGACAGGCGGGTTAAAATGAGAACGAAACACGGGCTTTATTTTGGAAACATGGAAGGCGGAATGAATCCTCCTGTACACTGGAGGGAGTTTGAGGCGGACTGCCACCGGGCTAATGATCTTGGTGACAGTGAACGGGCCAATAAATTTGGGAGCTAGTTTATTAGAGACGGAACGGAGAGGAATGTTCTTGGTAGAAAGCCACACTTTTTGACCAACGACGTATACGGGAGGCCTAGACCGGTGGCGATCGGCTTTAGCCTTGGTGCGCGCTCCCGCTTGGAGTAGAGTCTCGCGGGCTCTAGTCCAAGTGCGACGGCACCTCTGGACAAAGGCGTGAGCGGAGGGAACCGCGACTTCAGATTCCTTTATTTTTCTTTATTTGGCAAAAAGCACCACACTTTGTTTTTATTGTGAGTATACACAAAAATAATACACATTTAACAGAATCGATTGATGTATGAAACTCCTATGGAAAATCAAAGTCAACAGAGTATTTCTGAGTTTCTTTTACACTGATAAAAAAAAGCGAGCTGGTATCGCCGGCGATACCGCCGACCTCAGGGGGTTAATGAGCCATTCATTCAGGTGAGTCACTGAGCCACAAGAATGCAAGAGCAACAGTTGGAAGCATCTCAATTCTTTTTTATTTTTCCACATATTGTGCTTGCAATTTGGCCTATAATAGCCAAGGAAAACATGTAATTGTGCAGTTAATTCTCATACTGTATTTTCAGTTTTGGAATATTTATCTTCTCCCCAAATTTGTCACTAATAAAACACAATAAAAATTATTTAAAGAAAAGGCTTATATTTACCTTTTAATAGTTTGTTTACATCTACCTTGTAAATATTTAAATAAACAACAATTCAAGTGTAATCTTTCTTTGTACAAACTAAAGTATACATTTTATCATACATATTTCAAAGTTAAGGATTTGATTGATTATTTGATTATTTTTGACAAAAAAAATTGGCAAATAAAAGCTTATTTGAGGTGGCAGATATTTTACAGTAAAAATGTATAATCTATCCAAAACTAATCAACGAAATGTTGTCTTTCATATGTCTGTAACATAGGTCTTTCATTTTTATTATAAGGAATATAAATGCTAAAATGCTAAAAGGAATATAAACGAGAAAACACAGCCCCTCACAGGTTTGCGCCGTGGATTCCCGCGAGTCAGACGCGGATACTGTGTTTGTTTTAGGCTCGCGCAGTCTTCACTCGGACGCGCGCTTCAATCCGTTGTGGAGACTCTCTTTTCGTTCCAGTGAAATTACAAAACAAAATACACACACACGTGTCTCTGCCTGATATACTGATATAATCCAAGATATAATCCAAGATGGCGGCGCGAGTACATCGCGAGGCTCGCGGTCTCTCCAGATTCTGTAATTTAGCAGTATTTTTCTTGCTCATTTCGGGTCTGTTCGTCCAGAACAGTTGTGCCTTAACATCGTACACCCAAGGTGAGCTTTTGGATATTGGTTTGCGAATTTCCGACAGTTTTATGGACAACCTTCGACTCCTTCCTGAGATCGCCAGATCACCCGAGGCTATGCACTCTGCCCGGCCGGGCGGAAGTGCTCGCAGGCGCCGGCGAGATCGTAAACAAAGGCGGGGGAAGCGCGGAGGACTAAGAGCTAAGCTAAAGCTAACACCACACCGGCTCTCTTTACCCAGCATTTTCCTTGCCAATGTACGGTCGCTGTTGAACAAAATGGAGGAGATTCGACTCAACATCACATACAGCAAGAGACTTTTGAACTGTAATGTTCTAATTTTCACGGAAACATGGTTAAACAGCGGAATACCGGACAACGCTATTGAGCTAGCGGGACGCCATACATTCCGGGCGGATAGAACATTAGATGGCTCCGGTAAGACCAGAGGTGGTGGATTGTGCATTTACATTAACAAAGCTTGGTGCACAAACTCTGCTATTGTTGGGAGACATTGTTCAGCTAACCTTGAGTTTCTCATGGTTAAATGTAGACCGTTTTATCTACCGCGGGAGTTCACTTCCACTATTATAACTGCAGCCTATATTCCCCCGGATGCTGATGCCAAGTTTGCTATGAAAGAACTTCACGCAGCCATCAGTAAACAACAGACCGTTCACCCGGAAGCTGCGTTTATTGTTGCGGGTGATTTTAATCATTCAAACTTAAAGTCAGTGCTACCGAAATTTCACCAGCATGTTTCCTGTCACACCAGAGGAAACAAAACCTTAGACCATGTTTACACAAACATGGCTGAAGCTTACGTCGCGACACCCCTCCCCCACTTGGGACAGTCAGATCACCTTTCTTTGTTCCTCACCCCCAAATATGCACCTCTGATCAATCGCGTGAAGCCATCAGTGAAGACCATCAAGGTGTGGCCTGCGGGGGCAGATTTCTCACTCCAGGAAAGGTTTCTACACACAGACTGGAGTATGTTTGCTTCTCAAGCCACCAGTGGCTCTCACACGGACATTGACTGCTACACCTCCTCTGTACTGGATTATATTAATACCACCATTGACAGTGTTACAACCCAGAAGCAGATCACCACATACCCAAATCAGAAGCCATGGATGAACAGGGAAGTGCGACTCCTATTGAAGACACGCAATACTGCCTTCAGATCAGGAGATGCACAAGCCTATAGCACATCCAGAGCAAATCTGAAAAGGGGCATCAAAGAGGCCAAGCACTGCTACAAGCTTAAGATAGAGGGACACTTTTCCAACGCTGACCCTCGGCGCATGTGGCAGGGCATTCAGGCCATCAGTGACTACAAACCCTCTCACTCCACCCCCGCAGCCACTGATGTCAACTTCCTGAACGAGCTAAATGACTTTTATGCTCGCTTTGAAAGAGACAACAGAGAAACTGCCACCAAGCTCAAATCCTCAGCTGACCACCCACCGATCACACTCTCCTCCACAGATGTCTGCAATGCACTGAGCAGGATCAGCGCGCACAAGGCTGCTGGACCAGACAACATCCCTGGACGCGTACTCAGGGCATGTGCGGAGCAGCTCGCTGGGGTTTTTACAGACATTTTCAACCTGTCTCTTGCCCAAGCAACTGTACCAACATGCTTTAAATGCACTTCCATTGTGCCAGTGCCAAAACACTCCAGCCCGAAGTGCCTTAATGATTACCGCCCTGTAGCACTCACACCCATCGTAATGAAGTGCTTTGAGCGGCTGGTCCTGGCACACCTAAAAGACTCTCTACCATCCACATTGGACTCACACCAGTTTGCCTACCGTAGCAATAGGAGCACAGAGGATGCAGTCTCCATGGCACTGCACTCTGTGCTCACACATCTGGACAATAAGAACACTTATGCACGCATGCTGTTTGTTGACTTCAGCTCAGCATTCAACACTGTCATCCCAACTAAGTTAATAGCCAAACTTGGAGACCTGGGCTTCAACACCTCCATGTGCAACTGGATTTTGGACTTCTTGACCAACAGACCCCAGAATGTTCGATCAGGCTCCAACTGCTCCACATCCATCACACTCAACACTGGTGTACCACAGGGCTGTGTGCTAAGCCCGTTCCTCTACTCCCTCTTCACCTCCGACTGCAAGCCTGTGTACGGATCTAATTCCATCGTCAAGTTTGCGGACGACACTACGGTGATTGGTCTCATCAGCAACAACGATGAGACTGCCTATAGGGAGGAGATCAAGCACCTGGCCACATGGTGCACCGAAAATAACCAGCTCCTCAACACCACCAAAACGAAGGAGCTCATCGTGGACTTCAGGAAAGTGTCAAGAGGCACACACGACACCATCCACATCAATGGAATGGCTGTTGAGCGTGTCTCCAGTTTCAAGTTCCTGGGGATCCACATCTCGGCGGACATGACCTGGACAACCAACACCTCCAGCCTGGTCAAGAAGGCTCACCAGCGCCTTTTCTTCCTGAGGACACTGAGGAAGAATCAGCTTTCCTCCACTATCCTGGTGAACTTCTATCGCTGTGCAATAGAAAGCATCCTGACCAACTGTGCTACAGTGTGGTATGGGAGCTGTTCTGTTGCAGAGCGCAAGGCACTGCAGCGGGTGGTGAAAACCGCCCAGCGCATCACTGGGACTCCACTACCTGCCATCGAGCACATCCAGAGGAAACGCTGTCTGCATCGAGCTCGCAGCATCCTTAAGGACTCCTCTCACCCAGCCCACAGACTGTTTTCTCTCCTGCCCTCCGGCAGGCGTTTCAGGTGCCTCCGGACCAGGACCAGCAGACTAAAGAACAGTTTTTTCCCCAGAGCTGTCTCTTTATTAAACTCTAACCCTCATTGATCCCACTCCCCTTATATACTGATTGACTCTCCTCTCCCTCCTCACACCTGCCTCCATTTTGTATTTGCAATACTATAATGTTCATTTGCACTACTGACTGTTATTACAGTAACAACTGTTTACATATGCATCTTGCACTACTACCTTGACTGGAATATGCTCAATTTGCACTGCCGACTGTTTATTTACAGTACCGACTGTTTATATATACATTGCAATATCGTACCTTAACTGTAATATGCAATTACTTTCCACTGCACTTTCACTCGGATAGCTTCTGTCCAACTTTATTTGCACTACTTTAAATCCATTGTTATACTGCTCATTAGCCTAACTTATACATATATCTATTTGTTAAATTCTGTTTATAGTAATAGCCATCTGTATATATGCTCACATTCTGTTTATAGTAACAGCCATCTGTATATATATTCATAGTAGAATAGAATGAATGAGGCATTTATATAGCGCTTTCATATGTACTACTGTACACCCAAAGCGCTTTACAGTCATATCAGGGAATCTCTCCTCAACCCCCACCAGTGTGCAGCATCCACTTGGATGATGCGACGGCAGCCACAGTACAACGGCGCCAGTGCGCTCACCACACACCAGCTACAGGTGGAGAGGAGAGAGAGTGATAGAGCCAATTCAATGTAAGGGGATTATTAGGAGGCCATGATTGGTAAGGGCCAATGGGTGGAATGTGGCCAGGACACCGGGGTTACACCCCTACTCTTTACGAGAAGTGCCATGGGATTTTTAATGACCACAGAGAGTCAGGACCTCGGTTTAACGTCTCATCCGAAGGACGGTGCTCTTTGACAGTATAGTGTCCCCGTCACTACATTGGGGTGTTAGGACCCACACAGACCACAGGGTGAGCACCCCCTGCTGGCCTCACTAACACCTCTTCCAGCAGCAACCTGGTTTTTCTCAGGAGGTCTCCCATCCAGGTACTAACCAGGCTCAGCCCTGCTTAGCTTCCGTGGGCAACCAGTCTTGGGCTACAGGGTGATATGGCTGCTGGCATAGTACATATCTATCTGTAAAATTCTGTTTATAGTAACAGCCATCTGTATATATATTCATAGTACATATCTATCTGTAAGCATTCTGTTTATAGTAATAGCCATCTGTATATTATTATATTCAGTACATATCTAGCTGTAAGCATTCTGTTTATAGTAATAGCCATCTGTATATTATTATATTCAGTACATATCTAGCTGTAAACTCTGTTCACAGTAATAGTTATCTGTATATTATATTCATAGGACAATCTATCTGTAAATTTTTGTTTATAGTAGTATTCAACTCTATATTTATTCAGTACATATCCATGTTCTGCACTTATGGAACCACTGTATATCCTGCACTTGCTGCTATTGCACTTCTGGTTAGACCTAAACTGCATTTCGTTGCCTTGTACCTGTACTTGTGTAATGACAATAAAGTTGAATCTAATCTAATCTAATCTAATATACAACCACTGATAAACATAATCTGATTTGACAAAAAAAAAAAAAACCTATATGAGTGCGGATTCAAACTCAGAACCTCTGACACGCCTGGCAAATGTTCTACCACTAGACCACTTGAGTTCACGTATTTACTCACGTGAAAACTCGGTGTTTACTCGGCGTGATCAATTCGCTCTTGAACATGCTGCCGTTCGTCTGAGTTACAATCTTCCTCTGAGGAAAAGCCAAGGTGAGTTATTCCTCGCTGTCCAGAATCATCTGAAGAGCGTCTTTACCGGAGAAACGAGCCATCCTCTCTAAACGCGATGAACTATCAGTGAATCTGATCTGATGAAACTTCGTGTTTTCAAGGCATTGATCGGGGGGCGGGTGCGAAGCATAGATCACCTAAACTATTTACCATGTCAATAGCGCCGGGGGCGGGGCGGCCTCAGTTCATTATAGAGATAATTAGGCAGAAGGAAAAAACGGTACCTCTCCTTGCTTTCAAACGGATTACATGAGTTGAAAACATTTGTTTTTTTTATTAATTACTTCATTTAAAAGAAGAGATTTCAAGCTTCATAAAGACATATATCACGTGCCTGTGTGAGAAGTATTCGCTGAGTTATGATTCATTTTCGGACGCGTTTCAGAATGGACTACACGGACAGAGAGAAGGCAGAACTCGCTCCGTGATTATTTTTCTTAATTTGGTGAAAAGCACAACACTTTGTTTTTATTGTGAGTATACAGAAAAATAATACACATTTAACAGAATCGATTGATGTATGAAACTCCTATGGAAAATCAAAGTCAACAGAGTATTTATGAGTTTCTTTTACACTGATAAAAAAAAGCGAGCTGGTATCGCCGGCGATACCGCCGACCTCAGGGGGTTAAGACGCAATTAAGCAAAAAAAACAAAAAAAAAAACAGGTATTTGCCATATGTATTTGATGAACTCTTAAAGCCTATCTTCGTGAAAAAAGGTTAAATATTATTATTTTTAATGACATTCATGTGCAATGGGGAGAGTAATACAATATTTTCCTATGAACCACAGCGTGTTTAACACACAAACGATAAGTTCAGTTAAATTAAGTGAAATTAACAGTTTTGTTTTGATAGCTATCTATTTTTGCATCTTTTATCCACACTAGTTCACTTTCTGTTAATTTATTTAAGTGTAGACTAAGCTTCCATGCAGGATCTGGGTGCTTGCTGTGTGAAAAATCGATCGATAAATGAATATAGCAAAGGAAGTGCATTTAAACTCGCTTGCGCGTGCATGCGAAAGAGAGTGCGATTTGTCCGGGGAGTCGGTGTGTGTGCAGTGAGCACAGCCCACCTATCCAAGAAGTGTCAGCTCTTATTTTGAAAAGGGCTTATTGAGGGGGCGTGACATCACATTGAAGCAATACCCCTGATTGGCTGACTACACGTGTGGATCGTAGTCACACTCTCTGCGGAAAGATAGTGCCAAAAAGATCTGTAGACGTGTGCAGAGGGATCTGTAAATGCCCTGTGATCTGCAAACGCGTGTAGAGGGATCTGTGAATGCCCTGTGATCTGCAAATGCATATTCAACACTTGCATGCTGAGCTTTGCACAGAATGTGTAAGAATGTCTTTTTACAGTGGTTTGAAAATACAAGTTAGACTGTGTTTGTTTGCAATTGTGAGGAGGGCATTTGTAGATTTTTTAATGGGAAAAACAGCGAAACAGTTGTGCCAAAATTATGAAAACAAATGCAACACAATCTACAAACAAATAATGACCCTCATGCGCAGACAAATCACTTTGCATTCATTCAAATTCTGGTTGTCAAGTACAAGTCACTGATTTCTATTTGTGAATCATGAAGAGTCTGTTTGTGGATTTTTTATCTATTTGTAGATCTCGTTTTACATTTGCGGATCATGAAGATTGTGTTTGCAGATTTGGAATCTATTTACAGATTGTGTTTTACATTTGCAGATTATGAGGAGTTTGTTTGCAGATTTTAAATTTATTTGTAGATCTTGTTTGTGTTTACAAATTGTAATATGCATTTTTGACTCAGAGTCTCTTCATTTTCAATGATTATGGCATTATTTTGTCACAACAGCGAAACAATAGTGTCAGAATTCTGAAAACAAATGTGACACAATCTACAAACAGAACATGATCTTCACCTGCAAACAAGTCACTTTACATTCATCCAAATTCTGGTTTTCAAGTACAAGTCACTGATTTCTATTTGTGAATCAGGATGTGTTTATTTGTGGATTTTTAATCTTTTTGTAGATCATGCTTTATATTTGTGGGTCACAAAGAGTTTGTTTGAGGACTTTGTATCTATTTGTAGATCTTGTTTTACATTTGAGGATCATGAGAACTTTGTTTGCGGATTTTTAATCTATTTGTAGATTGTGCTTTGTATTTACAAGTTGTAATATCTATTTGTGACTTTTAGTCTGTCCATTTTCAATGGTTTTGGCATCAATTTACCCCCATACTAGAGTCAGACCTTAGTTTCAGTAGTCATGTCAAAGCTATAACTAAATCAGCATACTATCATCTGAAAAATATTGCAAGAATAAGATGCTTTGTTTCCAGACAAGACTTAGAGAAACTTGTGCATGCTTTCATCACCAGCAGGGTGGATTATTGTAATGGACTCCTCACTGGCCTTCCCAAAAAGACCATAAGACAGTGTCAGCTCATACAGAACGCTGCCGCCAGGATTCTGAGCAGAACCAGAAAATATGAACATATCACACCAGTCCTCAGGTCTTTACACTGGCTCCCAGTTAAATTTAGGATTGATTTTAAAGTATTATTACTGGTATATAAATCATTCAATGGCCTAGGACCTCAATACATTGCAGATATGCTCACTGAATATAAACCCAACAGATCACTCAGATCATTAGGATCATATCAGCTAGAAATACCAAGGGTTCACTCTAAGCATGGCGAGTCTGCTTTAGCTATTATGCTGGAACAGCTTCCAGAGGAGATCAGACGTGCTCCTACTGTAGTCACATTCAAATCCAGACTCAAAACACATCTGTTTAGCTTAGCATTTACTGAATGAGCACTGTGCCAATGCTCGTCCGACTGTTTGTACTGTACTGTATTTTATTTTTTATTTTTCTAAACTGTTTTAATTATTCTTATTTCTTTTATTATTTTAATTTCTTCTATGTAAAGCACTTTGAATTGTCATTGTGTATGAAATGTGCTATATAAATAAACTTGCCTTGCCTTGCCTAAAGACGAGCTTCATCATCTTCATTTTCTGGTGCAATCGGCTGACAGTCTTCCTTCATCAGTGTCGTCTTTGCAGCGGCTCAACTGGAATGAAGCAAATTTATGTTGTAATGTACAATTGTTAATTAAACAAGACGATTGACTTTGAATTGATTGACAAGAACGGAAAAACATAAACACTGTCGGCTACACTGAGATTCGATCTCAGATCGTTTGAAGCTCCTAGAGGCTATTGTTAATGCATTGACCACAGAGCTATCGTCTGAATAGCGATTCATTCTGTTGTAGCATAATAGGCCAATATTTTTTCCCTAAAAGTTTGTTTTATTCTCTGCTTTGTTTGTTTATATTTTTACATATTCAATCAGTCTCATTTTTGTTCAAATAATAAAAAAAGTTTTTTTTTTTTTTTTTTTACAAGATCTTGCGCCATGTTTCTTGTTTTTCAATATATATTTTTAAATAAACAGATAGGAAACTTACCTTTTAAAATGCCGCAGTTGCTGCTGTTTTGCCCTGTCACTTGAGCCACCCGGTATAGCCTAGTCATTTCGCGAACGACTTTGAAATTCGACTGGTTTATTTTTGCTGCGGCAGTAATAGGCATTGTGGTTGATTATTTATTAAATAATTCAATTGATAATCATAACAACATGTAAGCCTATTTAATTCTGAATATAACAAAGAATGCTTAAACCGACTAACATCGGTTAGTAACTGCAAGTCCTGAAAATGTTTTAATTTTACGGTAAATTATTTTAATTTATTTCACTGTTATGTTTCAGTTAATAAATCTACAAACACATTAAAATAACACGAAGTAAATGACAAGTAACCTATTGACATAGCCTTTCTAAATTATAGAAAAACTGGGCACACAATGTTAACGTGTGTCTACTTTGTTTAAATTTAATGAATTTGAATTCGTTTAACCACAATATTTATCTTGAATTTATCTGTGACCTCAGCTCAGATTACTGCCGCGGCAGATTACGGCATTAAAGAGAATAAACTGACACTTTTCAAAGTCTGTGATTACAGCGCCACTCAGAGGTAAAAGGCAGCAAATACACATCCCACTCGGCGGTAAAAGTCTCATTCTGGTTGTCCACCATCTGTAAATTCAGGGTCCGAATGTCAGCCGCATAATTGATGGAGATATGCTTCAGTCTATCTATGTGTAGAAAATGTGTGATTATTTATTAGCCAATCAGAATCATTCAACCTGAAGCAATGACAAAGCTTAGACCTTGGTGAAGGGTATAATTGCTGTGATTTTTGTAAATGTACGGGGAAGCGGCCTACTTTTGATCACTGGAGTAATCACTCCTTGTGATTCTTGAAGCTGACTTCTGCCTGATGAAACTGCAAACTATCTTCAAATCTATCAGTAAAATTTCCTTTAATTTATTATAATTCTGACTCTTGTCTTAAATTGACTGTACTTCTAACTCCTGGTCTTAATAAATCATATCTGGTCCTTGGGTCTTTAACTGTAAGTCCCAAAATACAGATATACAGTGGTAATCCATATTGCAACAAGGACAATAAAGCAGAAGTTTCATCAGATATTCTTTAATGATGTTCCACTGTTTAAGGTACACAGTGAGCACAACCATTGGGCATCTTTTCCAGGTAGCTTGTCTGGTGATAGTCCAATGCAGCATACACTGGGTACCATCTTTGGCACTGTTCACATTGGTAAACATGACAAGGATTAATTATGTAACAAACCACTAACAGTCATAGTTATGTGTGTTAACCAATTACATAATGCACTGAATAAATATTAAATAACATGTTCAATTGTTTAAATATTTTTGTTTACCCAAAGTAGTCCTGACTGAAAACATTTGAAAAAATTGTATTCAAACACACACATTTGTTTTACTTAAACTTTTACGTCACTTCAATAAAAGAAAATATAGTAAAGTAAAAAGTACTTGACAAAACAATCAGTTAAAGGGTTTATGATAATATAAGAACAACTTAAACCAAAAGCAATAGAGGATCACGTGATGCTTGCAACTAGATAGACGCACTTTCTACGCCTCCCCACTGGGTTGACGTAAAATAACTATTTGAAGTAACAATTTCGCCGTGTGATTTACAGCAACAGCTGTAATAAGTGTCAAAATGTCCCTGGATAACTTTTTTGCACCGCCCGCATCGAGTAAGAAGAGAGACGGACGAAAGAAAACAGCTAAGGCTAATGCTAATAGTACTGCTAACGTGACATCTGTTGATAGCCAAATTGACACTGAACACGAAAAGGATGCGCGTGATACGGTGCAAGCGGCTATAGAATGTGAAGCGGAGCCGGAGGACGTCAACCTCCTAAGAGATGACATATTAGTTGAGAGAGTGACCACCAACATCGCTGAGATGTTAGACACCAAACTTGCTGCTGTTGTTAAACCAGTTACGGAACTGTCTCAGAAGTTGGACGGCATTTTGGAAAGAATGACGGCTGTAGAACAGCGCGTATCTGATCTTGAGGACGCGTCAACGGTTACTGAGCCGAGACTAGAATCTTTGGAAAATGCTCTCAAAAAAGCACTGGAACGCCTTGATAATTATGAGAATCAAAGTCGTCGCCAAAATATTAAGATCACTGGGCTTAAGGCTGGCTTCGAGGGTGAAGATCCAGTTACGCTTAATTTGAGAAATGGATTCCTGAAGTTTTGGATATGCAGCAGGACAGGGTCAAGATTGAGAGAGCCCATCGCACGGGACCCGCGCTTGGAGGAGGAGAGAAAAGCGGCTCTCGAGCGGTCCTAGTGAGATTACACAATTACACCGATAAACAGAAGATCCTTAATGCAGCGAGGAACAAAGGCAGGCTGACAGTGGACGGTCAGGATGTGTCCTTCTACCAAGACTTTTCGGCTGAAGTGATCAAGAAGAGGCAAGAGTCGGCAAACGCTCGGCGGAGGTTACGGGAAGCGGGCATCAGATACGCCTTTGTGTACCCGGCCGTAATACGGATCTTTCAGCAGGATGGGACTACAAAAACACTTTCCAACATGAAAGACGTCAACAACTACATTAAAGGACTGACTGAGAGATAAGACACAGGTAAATAACTTTGCCTGTGTTCCGGTAATAGCAACGTCTGGCTATTAATAAGCTCCGATGACAAATGACAGAACTTAAAAAGCGTTTAAACGAGTGCTTTGACAAATACTGGACCTCATTCTCTGTTATTTCCATCTCAGAACAGTCGGTCTAGGACAGCAAGGTCGCTTAAAAACGTATTAGAGGAAATCGGCCTGCTAGATATTTGGAGACATTTAAACCCTTCAACACAAAGCTTTACCTTTCACTCCTTACCTCATTCATCAATGTCCCGCATTGACTATATATTTATCTCAAGGCATTTGGCCCATCTAGTGGAGAAGTCAGATATAGGAGTTATTGCCATTTCTGATCACGCTCCTGTTAGCTTAGAGATGCAACCGCCCAGATCACTAAAGCAAACTATTTATTGGAAGTTAAACAGGCTATTACTTTTTGACGACAATTTTATTAAACTTTTAGAAGAACAGACAGATTTGTATCTAAACATCAATGACAATGAGGACGTTGACCCTAGAATGGTATGGGATGCTTATAAAGCCTACATGAGAAGGGTTATAATCTCATATACAAGCTGTAAAAAGAAGGAACGAATAATATTACAAAATAACCTTGAAATAAAAATTAAAAGACTGGAAGAAGAATATTATGCATCAAAATCAGATGAAGTCCTTAAGGAATTAAAGACATCCAGGTACATGTTAAGTGACTTAGTGACAAGGAAAGCTGAGAAGGATATGTTATTTGCACAACAAAGACTATTTGAATTTGGCAATAAACCAAACAAATTCTTGGCGAGGTTGGCAAACAATGCTCCCCCTAAATTCTTTATCTCGGCAGTTAAGGATGAGAATGGTCAGCGCCATATGGATAATAAGCACATTAATGAGTGTTTTAGACAATTTTATGAGGAATTGTATAGTTCTGAGACTGACTGTGACAAATTAAAAGATTGCTACTTTTTAAACAGCTTGAATATACCTGTCAGGCTTCTTGGGTGGGATGAAGTAGGAGGCGAACTCGAAGATGAAGTATTCCAAGGTTTTAATTCTCAAATATAACAGATACACAAAAAACAGGGAGCGTGTGCTCAGAACAGGAACCTAACATTAAACATTGACCGACACAGAAGACTGAAAGACAGGAACTTAAATACACAGATGACAACGAGTGAAGACAGGTGACGGTGATGAAGAACAATGACTAATAACTAAACACAGGTGACAGAGATGATGATGAAGACCAGGTGCAGGTGATGATGACTGGGAACTCTGGGAAGTGTAGTGCAGACAGGACAATGACAGACGGTGAATGTGACATTACTCCCCCCTCCCGGTAGGCGCGTCCTCGCGCCGTAGAAAGACCAAAGGGGTGGGAGGGTGGGCGCCCTGGAGGCTGACGGGGAAGACAAGGCAAGGGAGACAAGGCAGGAAGCCTCCAGGGCGGAGCAGACTGTGGGTGTGGTCACGGTGGAGCAGGCTGTGGGCGTGGCCAGGACGGAGACGACCCCTCGGGCGGCCACGGCGGTGAGGACCCCTCGGGCGGCCACGGCGGTGAGGACCCTTCGGGTGGCCATGGCGGAGAAGACCCTTCGGGTGGCCACGGCGGTGAAGACCCTTCAGGTGGCCATGGCGGAGACGACTCTTCGGGCGGCCATGGCGGTGCGGACCTTTCGGGTGGCCATGGCGGAGACGACCCTTCGGGCGGCCATGGTGGAGACGACACTTCGGGTGGCCATGGCGGAGACGACCCTTCGGGTGGCCATGGCGGAGACGACCCTTCGGGCGGCCATGGCGGAGACGACCCTTCGGGTGGCCATGGCGGAGACGACCTCTCAGGTGGCCAGGACGGAGCCCTATGGCCCCCCCCCAAAAAATACTTGGGAAAAGTCCCGGGTACCAGAGAGGGCTCGGTGCAGGGCAGCGAAGAGGGCTCGGTGCTGGGCAGATCCAGCGACGAGGGCTCGGTGCTGGGCAGATCCAGCGACGAGGGCTCGGTGCTGGGCAGATCCAGCGACGAGGGCTCGGTGCTGGGCAGATCCAGCGACGAGGGCTTTGTGCTGGGCAGATCCAGCGACGAGGGCTTTGTGCTGGGCAGATCCAGCGACGAGGGCTTTGTGCTGGGCAGATCCAGCGACGAAGAGGGCTCTGAGCTGGACAGGACCAGCGGCGAAGAGGGCTCTGAGCTGGGCAGGACCAGCGGCGAAGAGGGCTCTGAGCTGGGCGGAACCAGCGGCGAAGAGGGCTCTGAGCTGGGCGGAACCAGCGGCGAAGAGGGCTCTGAGCTGGGCGGGACCAGCGGCGAAGAGGGCTCTGAGCTGGGCGGGACCAGCGGCGAAGAGGGCTCTGAGCTGGGCGGAACCAGCGGCGAAGAGGGCTCTGAGCTGGGCGGGACCAGCGGCGAAGAGGGCTCTGAGCTGGGCGGGACCAGCGGCGAAGAGGGCTCTGAGCTGGGCGGGACCAGCGGCGAAGAGGGCTCTGAGCTGGGCGGGACCAGCGGCGAAGAGGGTTCTGAGCTGGGCGGGACCAGCGGCGAAGGGGGCTCTGAGCTGGGCGGGACCAGCGGCGAAGAGGGCTCTGAGCTGGGCGGGACCAGCGGCGAAGAGGGCTCTGAGCTGGGCGGGACCAGCGGCGAAGAGGGCTCTGAGCTGGGCGGAACCAGCGGCGAAGAGGGCTCTGAGCTGGGCGGGACCAGCGGCGAAGAGGGCTCTGAGCTGGGCGGGACCAGCGGCGAAGAGGGCTCTGAGCTGGGCGGGACCAGCGGCGAAGGGGGCTCTGAGCTGGGCGGGACCAGCGGCGAAGGGGGCTCTGAGCTGGGCGGGACCAGCGGCGAAGGGGGCTCTGAGCTGGGCGGGACCAGCGGCGAAGGGGGCTCTGAGCTGGGCGGGACCAGCGGCGAAGGCTTTGAGCTGGACGGAACCAGCGGTGAAGGGAGCTTCAGGGTCGACGGAATAAAAGAAAACAAAAGCTCTGCGGGCATGACGCTGTCTGTCACAGGCGCAGCGGGCATAACGCTCACAGTCTCAGGGGCGGCGGGCATGACGCATACTGCCTTGGCTTCGGCAGATCTGGCGTGAAGTGCAGGCTCGGCTGGACTGGCGTGAAGTGCAGGCTCGGCTGGACTGGCGTGAAGTGCAGGCTCGGCTGGACTGGCGTGAAGTGCAGGCTCGGCTGGACTGGCGTGAAGTGCAGGCTCGGCTGGACCGGCGTGTTCAATGGCTTTTCTGACTGACATGAAGGCTGGGTCGAACATCTTCAAAGCCAGGTCTGCACTGTTCGACACCAGCTTACGAGCTCGGGGCCAGAGGATCCCCGCAATCAATCTCCCCATCTTTTCTTTTTTTTTTTTTTATGGTCGGTCAATCTGTCAGGCTTCTTGGGTGGGATGAAGTAGGAGGCGAACTCGAAGATGAAGTATTCCAAGGTTTTAATTCTCAAATATAACAGATACACAAAAAACAGGGAGCGTGTGCTCAGAACAGGAACCTAACATTAAACATTGACCGACACAGAAGACTGAAAGACAGGAACTTAAATACACAGATGACAACGAGTGAAGACAGGTGACGGTGATGAAGAACAATGACTAATAACTAAACACAGGTGACAGAGATGATGATGAAGACCAGGTGCAGGTGATGATGACTGGGAACTCTGGGAAGTGTAGTGCAGACAGGACAATGACAGACGGTGAATGTGACAATACCATGACTAACTGAAGACCAGGCTAACTTACTGGAAGGTCCCATTACATTGTTAGAAATTGATACAGCCATTTCATCACTCCAATCGGGCAAATGCCCTGGAGCTGACGGATATCCTGTTGAGTTTTTTAAGATTTTGAAAGGCAAGATTAATAAATTATTACAGAGAGTATTTAATGCATCTTTTGAACACTCAAGTCTTCCGGGGACTATGTATATTGCCAATATAACAGTAATACCAAAAAAAGATAAGGACCCAGAACTGCCTTCTTCCTATCGGCCGATAAGCTTGCTAGGAGTAGACATGAAAATATTGTCAAAGGTGTTGGCCAATAGATTAGAGCGGGTTGTATCAGACATAGTAAGCACAGACCAGACTGAATTTATTAAGGGTCGTTTGTCCTCAAACAATACAAGACGCTTGATTAATATTATCAGTCATCTCAATTATCATTAAATACCCGGCGCCATTGTTTCAAGGGACGCCGAAAAAGCTTTCGACCGTGTCGAACTGGACTACATGTTCGAAGTGCTAAGAAGATTTGGTTTTAAATCCACTTTTATAGATTGGGTGAAGATCTTGTATAAGATGCCTGTAGCCTCTGTCTTGACAAATGGTCTTTTATCCACACCATTTAAACTCACACGTGGTACTGCTCAGGGCTGCGTTCTCCGAAACTACCTTAACGCTACGTCGTTCTTAAGTTGTACCTTAAGAAGTACCTTATCGTTAATACGTGGTTTCCGAAACCTTCTTAGTTAAGTATACCTTCTGTAAGTCATACGTTCGTAAGGTTGGTCTGGAGCGCTCTTAGCTATACCTTATCGCTGCTGACGGTTCATACCGCTAGTGGCCACCACTACGCAAAAAGCTTTTTTACATCGCTAATTAGGCTACACATAGAAAATCTTATATGAACATTTAATATAAAATCTGATTTAGTATTAAAATTACATTTTTACTTTACTTTAAAATTTTACACATAAAATACTTAAGTTGTTATAGCCTACACCCAGTGTAAGTGTTTTCATTATTAAAGTTTCCATACACTAATGGTTGTTAGCTTTTTTAATTACTATCCTAAGGCACATCAGCTGGCGAACCATTTGACAGAAAAGGCTTAGGAGTCTATAAAGAAAGATGAGTTTACACAAACTTTATAGTTTTAAATCAAAGACGGCGCCGTCCGCGGAGCCAGTTAGTGTATGTCAACTACATGGCTGGTGGATAATCAGCATACGTTGTGGAGAACATTAACACACTTATGGCCGTAAGGGTTTGGGATTGCACACTTGCTAAATTATAAACACATACTCATATTTATTTCTGCATGTACATATTTCAATGAGCCCCGATAAATGCAGTTTGTAGCCTACTATTTCTTTATAAAGAACATTGTTTTCTCAATACTTTACCTATACCGCTGTGAAGGAAAGAGCGCACAATCGATCATCGAGGCATCGATATCAACCTATTCAGCAACTCCACCATGGACAGCGCCTGCTAAGGTCGAACTTAAGAAGGTTTACCTTAAGCAACATTCTAAGGTATAGTTCGGAGAACACACGTAGGAAAGGTATACCTGTAGTTAAGGTGTACCTTTTGAGTCTTCGTAGCGCGCTAAGAGACAACGTTATCGGAGAACGCACCCCAGGGCAGTCCTTTATCACCTTTGCTGTTTTCCTTGGCTATAGAGCCGCTTGCGATAGCCGTCAGACAGAATATAAATATAGAAGGAACTTTAATAGGAACAAAACAGCACAAAATTGTATTATATGCCGATGATATTCTTTTAACTTTAACAGATCCCGATAAATCAATTCCAGCATTGATTGACTGTATTAAAGAATTTGGACAAATATCAGGGTATAAGGTCAATTTTGAAAAGTCAGAAATAATGCCTTTAACAAACAGTGGTCAGGTTGAGCCTGCTTATGTTAAACCCTTCCGCTGGTCGCCTAAAGGATTTAAGTATCTAGGAATAAAAATCACACCCAAAGTTGGTCAGCTGTATGCGGAAATATCAATCCTTTAATTAGTCACATAAAAGAAAAAGTTACAAGTTGGAAAAAGCTTCCTTTATCAATGCTTGGTAGGATTAACCTTACTAAAATGGTACTACTTCCAAAAATTTCTTATCCAGTGTCAATGCTTTTTGTGTTTTTGAACCCAAATGATCTTAAGGACATTAATAAACTGATATCAGACTTTATCTGGGCAGGCAGAAAACCTAAGCTAAAATGGATATTTTACAACTTCCAAAACAACAGGGTGGGTGGGGCTTACCAAAGATTGAGAACTATGTACTGTCTATTCATGCTAGAATTGTTTCAGTGTGGGCAACTGAACATGATGTGACATTGAAAAAGTAATTAGCCAACCCTTCTGTCTTATAAACTTATTAGATAAACGGGCAAGAGAACTGCCACCCGCTGTTAAAGACAATTACCTAATTAATAATGTTATCAAGACATGGAGTATTTTGAAGAAATTATTTGGGAAGTCTCAGGCTCTTAACTTTCTTGCAATTCTGGTAGATATCCCAGACTTAACAGCAGAGGGCGCTGGTCTCAATCTCAAGTCATGGCAAGAAGCTGGTATTAGGAGAATGTATGATCTGTGGGACAAAGGTAAATTCAAGACATTTGAAGATATAAGATCTCAATATAATATACCTGCCAAAGATTTCTACAAGTATCTCCAGATCAGGCATTACGTAAAATCAAAGACTGGATCCCTGGAGCTACCAACAAACTGTTACTTGCTTGAAAAAACTCTACTGGACTGTCGGAAACGTGGACGTTTTGTGTCTAGATTCTATTCTGAGTTACAGACTCTAACAGTAGACAAACTGAAACACTTACGAACAACTTGGAATATGTTGCTTAAAATGTCAATTGACTCTGAGTCGTGGGAGGAAATAGTAATACTGCCCTCTAGAATATCAATCTGTAATAGATACAAAGAAATGCAGTTCAATATTCTACATAATGTTTACATATCACCTTATATATACAGTAAGTACACTCCAGGTGTTTCTCCGAACTGTCCTAAATGTAACGCAGCTAAGGGCACTAGATATCACTGTCTTTGGGAGTGCAAGAACATCAAGGTATTTTGGCAGGCAGTATGCAGGGAAATCAGTTTGGTGATTGGACAGACAGCCCCATTCAGCCCACTCATGTGCCTACTGGGGCTTATACCTGACCCTCTGAGAGCTCACAAAGAGACTGTTCAGTTTCTCCTAATGCTGGCTCGAAAGGCTATAATGATCAAATGGGTTAGTAGCGATGCCCCCTCTACTCAGATGTGGAAATCTCTGATATCAGAAGTTGTAACTCTAGAAAGATTGAGGTATTGTCTCAATGGTAAATCGCACATGTTTAAAAAATGGGAGAATATTCTAAAATGTTTGAAGATTAAAAGGTCATAAACACAAACTGGATAAAATGTAGGTACAATCATATGACGAGATGCTGTATGTAAATTGTCCACATGCCCATAGATATGGTTATTAATATTGGTTTCTGTGCTGTTTTTTTTTATTTTTTATTTTTATGTTTTATTTGAAATAACGAAAATGTTAATAAAAAGAATATAAAAAAATAAAATAAAAAAAAGCAGTTAAGGTATTTGACAGGAAACCACAGTCGTTTCACCTTTGTCCAATTCTTGAGAAGTATCAACTCCAAAATTTTGAAAATCTTAATTTTTTTTAAAATAGCTGTCTTATTTACAAATCAATGAATGGAATCGCCCCACCACCCCTGGGGGATTTTATCAAACAGAGAAATAGCGAGACTAGGACTAGATCATTTACCCGGGGGGATTGTGAAGTACCATTTAGAAAATAATCGTTTGCACAAAATGTCCTCTCTATTAAAGGCTGCACAAATCGGAACAGTATGCCAACGGAAATTAGAGATAGCCCCACTTTTGTTTCATTTAAGAAAGATCTTAAAAAATGGCTGAATAACAATCAAAAATGTAATCATTAAATATGAAGGTAAAGTGTGATAGGTAGTTTTATTTATATATTTATAATTAGCACTTTGGGATGTCTATGCACAGGCATTTATGCACTTTAAATAAATATTACAATAAGTACTCTATAAGGTATAGGAACTTTTAATGTTTTTTTTTATCTCTATACGTATATTTGTTGATATGTATATTGTTTGTTTGTTTTTTGGTTTGTATTTGTCTATGTTTGGGACTACGGATGGAAATTAGCATTGTGCTAAATCCGGCGTATTTACGTTCAACTTTGATTGTACGTTCATGAATATGCACTGTCCTATTTAAATAAATAAATTCAATTCAATGTTTACTTGGTACAATTTCTGGTAAGCTATGGTGTTTTATTATTGCTTAACACAAATTTCACGATTTCAATTCAATTCTTGTGATTTGATTTAATATTGACTCATTTGGATAAATATTAGGTACACAAGATAGGCGTTAATTTTTCTCAAGAAAAAAAAAACTCATCTAATGCTGTAAACATACAGCCCTATCAGCTGGCAGTATTATTTAAGGTTAAAAATAACTCAAATGAAATATAATGCGTGTTTTATTATAATAACAACTTTATTTAATGATGCAAGTAAAAATATAATACATATGTAATATAGTACACATATTTAGCAAAATACTCTCTATAGCTCTTTTTTCTAGCCAACTAACATGCTATAGCCTATATTATGGTCATTAATTGGCTTTTCTGAGGTAAATGTGACATAATTGTTCTCCAGCTGTGTTATTGACCTCTTCATGCTGATGAAAAACACGAATTGGTCGATATTATGTACGAGGAATATACATTTCGGTAAGTTGTACTGTATCTTTCAACATTGTTCATTCGTGTTTATTTACTATTAGCTAGTAGAGATGATCTGTTCACGTGCCGCTAGAACTGAGACGCTAGGGATCGGTCATGTCACATTTACAAGCGCCAAAACAGTGTTTATTGTTTGAATTTCATAATGGAATTGACAGAATTTGAGAGCTGAATTTTTTAAAAAAGTACCCAGCTCTGTCTAGTCTGTCGGTCTCCGTGCCCTCTCTGCTTTCGCTATTGTTCTGTGCGTGAGGAAATGGATGTGTGGCGTGAGTGCGTGTAAAAAAGTGTCAATTGCCCGAGTCTCACAGTGAATGTGTGAGAGTTGGCAGGCAAGCAAGCTTGTATCATGCATCTAGTGAAGTTTCTTTTGCAAGTGTGACATTAAACCACAAACACCTTAGTTGCAAAGCAAGCTTGTGTAACTGACACCAATTCCCCGACACCACTGGCTTCGGTGGACCACGTCTGCAGTTTTATTGACAGTGTCAGGGACAGTGTCAAGGGTAATTTTTTGAATGTCCCGTTCAGAGATGATCACTCGAAGAAGCATTTTGAAGTTGGAGTGGAACCTTTACAACCAGCAAAGAAGTAATTCAGAGAAAGGAACCATATAGTGTTAATAAAGTAGTACATTCAAAATTTGTACCTAGTAGAAGTGCTAACAAGCATAAACAGGTTCAGCCTACATAAGTGGAAGCAGTAAAGTATTCGCTACATTCAAAATTTCAACATCTGAAGTCATATTATGGCTATAACAAGTAATAAATAAAAGCCTACATAGATACAATTGCTATATTTGTTTTTTATAGGCTTAATATTACAAATTGTATGTATATGTTTAATTTATAACATATAAATGTACACTGATACTCATTAAAACTACATAAGATATTCAGTCCAGAGCAGTGAATGATTTTGTCTTTGTCTTTTGTTGTTTTATTAACATTTAAAGGGTTATTTCACCCAACATTCTGTCATTATTTACTTACCCACATTCCAAACTCAAAAGACCTTCGGAACACAAATTAATTGGTCCGTACTAACATTCTGGACCCTAAGCATTATAGTACTGTTGCTGTCTAAGAAGGGTCAGAAAGCTCTCGGATTTCATCAAAAATATCCTAATTTGTTTGCCGAAGATGAACGAAGGTCTTACGGGTTTGGAACGACATGAGAGTGAGTAGTTATGACAGAATTTTCATTTTTGGGTGAACTATCCCTTTAAGCACACAGAAAGAAGCAGGTCTATTATGCTGCTGTCACAATTTTGACATGAATTTGTGTGTATTTGGCCATATAATATAAATTCAATATATTGCACAGCCCTAACTCCTATCAAACCAAATTATTCAATATAAAAAGGCATGTACAGCCATACTTTACCCTAATAAAGAAGGCTGGTCTTTGGTACCACCATTAATTTGCCTGCTCGCATGTATGGGTAGAAGGGGTGGCTGTCCATTTAGTTCATGTGGTTCCACGACATTTAGTTCAGGGGCAAGTCTTTTTTCCAGTTCATAACACCTTAAGTGCTCAATGCACCATGCATTGGAAGGTTCAATGATGAATGACACTCTGTTGGACACTATTCAAATCTCTAACCAACTTGGTGAAGTCAGGCAGTCCACTTGTATGTCCCACAGAGAGGAACATTCCTTCTGCATACTTAGTATGAGAGGAGAGATGCATGACTTGCAAGAGATGATATTTGCAAATTTGTCCTCTAGCCCGTTTCATAGAGTACTCCAGAGTGTCCACAGAAACAAAAGCAACATGCCCAACTTCCAAGTCAGGTTTAAAAAGACTGGGTAGGTCTAGATAATAAGCTAATGTAAGCTGATGTTTTGTAGCAAGAGTGAGTAAGATATTTTTAAAATTACGAACATCGTGAATCACTCGTTTAAAACAGCTGTGCTTGGCTTCAAAGCGAATGGTTTTAATAATAATATAATAATAATAATAATAATAATTTTATCAGAATATTTAAAAGGAAAGGACTGAATAATTGAGTTAAGATCATCAAAAGTAAAATAATGTTTGGAAATGAAAGATTTAAGGCATAAACTCAGTTGCTTTGGTACTACCCCTTCCAATACATCATGCATGAAATCTGAGGGGAATCCTTGTATTGTGTGAACAGTCTATTAAAGGTGCATTGCGCAACATTTCATGTTAAAAATACCCGTTTTTCTAACCCATACATGCTTAAACAATTGCCTGATGGGCTGAATGAGCCCTTCTATGATCACTGCGATTGCCTCTATAATCCTGTACAGTAAAATAAATAAGAGGGATTAGGGTCGGAATCGACTGGGCGTGACGTCATGCGCGTTCACGCTCACCTGGCTATGTCTGGCAGGTTTGTGTATTCGCCGCCATTATCCGCATCAGCGAAGACAACTCAAGCGACTTTTGCAAAAGTAGAAGATGGATTCAAAGAGACCGGCTTCTAGTTCATCCCAAACCCCAACGCAAACTCCACATAACCGCGTGCACAACTCTGGTTGCAGTTTCGCGTGTCGCCAGAAGGGGGCATAGCTCTGCAAAAACTCAGAGACTTGCGCAATGCACCTTTGAGTACACAGTCTCTTTTTACACCGTCCACAGAAAACACAGACGTACAACACAGGAGCGCTGCGCAGTTATACTACGTGAACTAACTCGAGGCCCAGAGAGAAGGAAATGAATAGTGGAATATAGTGGAATAAAGTAGTAATTTTTGTTTACTTTTTGCGCACAAAAAGTATTCTCGTCTCTTGATATACTTAAGATTGAGCCACTGAAGTCACTTGGACTATATTAACGATCTCTTTAATAACTTTTCTGGGCCAGCAAGTTATAATGTCTTAGAAGCCTATGGAGGAGTGATCCAGCTCTCAGATTTAATCAAAAATATCTTCATTTGTGCTCTGAAGATGAACGAAGGTCTTATGGGGTTGGAACAACATGAGGGAGAGTAATTACTGGCAGAATTTTCATTTTTGGGTGAACTAACCCTTTAAGTTACTCACTGTGTTAGCTTGGTGGCTGCCTGAGACACTTGCAGTGAGCTAGATCTACATTAGAATTTATAAATAAAAGCTGTATAACTGGTGTTGCTAAATGGCATGCAATTCATTTTAAAATATATTGTCGAGACAGTTAGTTAGTTAGTTAGAGACAGGCTAGTCGTGAAAATGTTGTAATACTGTTACTGTAAAGGTTTAGGCAACTGAACTTTACTTTCTTTGGTACTATACTTTACTATCCATCCTAAATAGGATGAATAATATAACCATAACATTATTTCATGGTAAGAGACATTTTAATAAACGCATATCAAGAGATTTGGTGAGAAACTACAATTTAGATAATGTTAGCCTAACTGTAATAAGATGATTTAAACGGTGACAAGATGGACTTATCTAAGCAACAGAGCTGTCCATTAAAGATGCAGTTACAACGTACATCCCAAAGCTTGACTACTCTCTTCTGCTACACACATGCAGAAGCATTCATAAGAGAGTAACGTGTTACGCTTTTAGAGCACAGTATAATTTTGCGATTTGTATAGACACAGCTTAGCGGTTGCTATAGTTACATACCCATATGAAAAAAACCTGCATGGTTCATATACAGCAACCATATATCTTCCTTACTTAAATCGGCCAGAATTACCTTCTGTGTTTCATATAAGGCCAATACATGTCCTATACAAAATCAGACCGATTATGGCCACTTTCATACTAAATAGCACACATACAACTTGTAGGGGATTTTTGCGTTATATATGAATACTGTTAAAAGACTTATATGAGTTTTACATGACAAAAGTATGCAAATGCATATGGTATTAGTAGAAATATATAAAACTCATATAAAATTCATATATAAATCATTTAAAGTTCTTATATTGAATCATATGCTAGTCAAATTAAAGTCATATAGAATTTATACACATTTTGTGTCATTTGTTTATGTGTTTCATACAGATTTCATGTTTTGATGACCAACATTTGATTCACTTATATGCAGTTGGCAAATTTTTAAAGGGATACTCCACTTTCATCATATATTCACCCTCATGTTGTTTCAATCCTTTATGAATTTCTTTCTTCTGCTGAACAGAAAGGAAGATATTTAGAAGAATATCAGTAACCAGACAGTTTCTGGTCTCATTGACTTTTTTTCCTACAATGGAAGTCAATGAGACCAGAAACTGTCTGGTTACTGATATTCTTCTAAATATCTTCCTTTCTGTTCAGCAGAAGAAATTCATACAGGATTGAAACAACATGAGGGTGAGTATATGATGACAGAATTTTCATTTTAAAGTGGAGTATCCCTTTAAATTGTACACAGTGCAGAAGCCGGTTCGAGGATTACTAGCTGTCAGAATATCACTGACCTTTATGAAGACTGTTAATTTTCCTACAGGATTTGAAAGAGCAGTTATAAAGCAATGACATTGTAAGACCGTGCATTTACATTAATTGTGAACTGTCTGGGTCTGTTGTTTGTGAACAAATCATAACATATTATTGCAAATGAACAAAGTTGAGTCAAATATGTTTCTAGAACAGTGATTAAAATGTTGAAAATTGGCTGGAATATGCTTTTGTATATGAACTCTGGTGGTGATTCACTCAAAAAACTTTTAATATTATTTACTAAAGATTTTTTGGTGAAACATTTTTACACTTAGAATATTGATTAGATTTTTAAGCAGTGAAATAAATTACATACACTGTATTAACTGAGTAGCCTCCTGGCGTCCCCAGACTCCCTTACCTGTCGATTGTAATCATCGATAAGGGAGTGATCCAGGATGTCTCTAGCAGGAACCCAACTTCTCTCCTCTGGACCGTAACCCTCCCAGTCCACCAAGTACTGGAATCCACGTCCCCTCCGCCTTGAGTCCAGAATACGATTAACCGAATACGTGGGTTCCCCTTCTACGAGACGCGGCGGGGGGGGAACCGGGACAGGCGGGTTAAAATGAGAACGAAACACGGGCTTTATTTTGGAAACATGGAAGGCGGAATGAATCCTCCTGTACACTGGAGGGAGTTTGAGGCGGACTGCCACCGGGCTAATGATCTTGGTGACAGTGAACGGGCCAATAAATTTGGGAGCTAGTTTATTAGAGACGGAACGGAGAGGAATGTTCTTGGTAGAAAGCCACACTTTTTGACCAACGGCGTATACGGGAGGCCTAGACCGGTGGCGATCGGCTTTAGCCTTGGTGCGCGCTCCCGCTTGGAGTAGAGTCTCGCGGGCTCTAGTCCAAGTGCGACGGCACCTCTGGACAAAGGCGTGAGCGGAGGGAACCGCGACTTCAGATTCCAGACTAGGAAAAATTGGTGGCTGGTAACCTAGACTACACTCAAACGGAGATAGGCCCGTAGATGATACTGGTAACGAATTGTGGGCGTACTCCACCATTGACAGTTGTTGGCTCCATGAGGAAGGATTCTTGGAGACCAGACATCGCAACGTTCTCTCCAAATCCTGGTTGGCTCTCTCAGTTTGGCCATTGCTCTGGGGATGAAACCCTGAGGACAGACTAACCGTCGCACCCAGTAATCTACAAAACTCTTGCCAAAATTTGGACACAAATTGGGGTCCTCTGTCGGAAACCACGTCCGTCGGGAGGCCATGTAACCGAAAGACGTGGTTAACGACTGTCAACGCTGTCTCCTTGGCTGAGGGTAATTTGGGCAAGGGAATGAAATGGACCGCCTTCGAGAACCGGTCCACCACGGTCAAAACTACCGTGTTACCCTGAGAGGGTGGGAGGGCGGTGACAAAATCTAGTGCGATATGGGACCAGGGTCTCGAAGGGATCGGCAGCGGTTGAAGGAGCCCATCTGGGGGTCGATTGGAAGTCTTACCAGTGGCGCAAACTGAGCAAGCCAAAACAAAACTGTGAACGTCACGAGCCATACGTGGCCACCAAAATCGTTGCTTAACTAAAGATGTAGTGCGACTGACTCCTGGATGACAAGCCACATTGGAACAATGCCCCCACTGAATAACGTTGGACCGTAATTCCTCTGGCACAAATAAACGGTTCGGTGGACAACCGGGCGGAGGCGTTACCCCTTGTAAGGCCGTCCTGACCTTCGATTCGACCTCCCATGAGAGTGTGGAGATAATTAGGGTCTCCGGAAAAATGCACTCGGGAGTAGACGGGCGATCGGAATGGTCAAAAATACGTGACAAAGAATCGGGCTTGATGTTCTTGGAGCCCGGGCGGTACGAGAGAGTAAAGTCAAAACGTCCGAAAAAAAGTGCCCACCGAGCCTGCCTAGAGTTCAGTCTTTTAGCGGTTCTAATGTATTCCAGATTCTTATGATCGGTCCAAACAATAAAAGGTACCCCCGACCCTTCTAACCAGTGACGCCACTCTTCCAATGCTAACTTGACTGCCAACAACTCTCTGTTACCAAAATCATAATTACGTTCGGCAGGGGACAAACGATGAGAAAAAAACGCGCAAGGATGCATTCTGTCGTCTGAAGAAGAACGTTGGGATAACACTGCACCTACCCCCACCTCTGACGCATCAACCTCCACCACGAACTGACGTGATGGATCAGGGGTAACTAAGATGGGGGCTGAAACAAAGCGGCCTTTCAGTTTGGCAAACGCAGCCTCAGCTGCGTCTGACCACCTGAACGTAGTTCTGGGGGAGGTCAAGGCGGTCAGAGGTGAGGCTAGTTGGCTGAAGTTGCGAATGAACCGCCGGTAGAAATTGGCGAACCCCAGAAACCTCTGTAGGGCCTTACGGGAATCTGGACTTGGCCAATCCACCACAGCCTTAACCTTCTCAGGATCCATACGCATACCCTCAGACGACACAATGTACCCTAAGAAAGGAACAGACTGTGCATGAAAAGCGCATTTCTCCGCCTTGACAAAAAGCCCATTCTCTAGCAACCTCTGAAGCACTCGTCTGACGTGCTGAACGTGTTCCTGGAGAGACGAAGAAAAAATCAATATGTCATCCAGGTAGACATAAATGAACTGATCGACCATGTCTCTCAGCACATCATTGACGAGTGCCTGGAAGACCGCTGGGCTATTGGAGAGCCCAAAAGGCATAACCAAATATTCAAAGTGCCCCCTGGGGGTGTTAAAAGCGGTCTTCCATTCATCCCCCTTCCTGATGCGGACCAAATGATAAGCATTACGTAAGTCCAGTTTTGTGAAGATCGACGCTCCCTGCAACCTCTCGAAGGCTGAAGACATCAACGGTAAAGGATAAGTATTCTTTACCGTGATGTTATTCAACCCTCGGTAGTCAATGCAAGGTCGCAGAGAACCGTCCTTCTTCCCCACGAAAAAGAACCCCGCCCCCGCTGGAGAAGAGGAAGGTCGGATGAATTTGGATGCCAGAGAATCAGAAATATATTTCTCCATGGCCTCCCTCTCGGGAACAGACAGAGAGTAAAGCTTGCCCTTAGGCGGAGACGTACCTGGCAGTAGATCTATAGCACAGTCATAGGGACGATGCGGAGGGAGAGAAGCAGCCCGAGACTTACTGAACACTTCCTTCAGGTCCTGATACTCCGTGGGCACGTTAGACAAATCCACTGCCTCCTCCTGCAACGCAGAAACAACAACAGACGAACAAGCAGACACAAGACAGGACTCATGACATAAACTGCTCCACTCCAACACTGATCTCTGCTGCCAGTCAATCTTAGGGTTATGTTTGATGAGCCAGGGGTGACCGAGAACAATAGGTGCAAGGGGGGAGTCCAGAATGTAAAATGAAGTAGTCTCTGTGTGGTTTCCGGAAACTGTAAGTGTAATGGGTCCAGTGGTGAAAGAAATGGTAGGAAGAGCTTGACCGTTGAGAGCGTGGACTGCAATGGTGCGGGTGAGGGGTAACAGGGGAATCTGAATCTTGTGAGCGAATGTGTAGTCCATAAAGTTACCTTCTGCCCCGGAGTCCAAAAGTGCTTGACAGTCGTGAGTGTTGGCTGACCATCTAAGTCTTACCGGGAGGAGCGTAGATGTTGATGAGGTCTTCTCAGCGGAGATCCCACCCGACAGTAGCCTCAGATTTACTGCCGGGCTGGCCCTTTTACCGGGCAGTTGTAAGCGAAATGTCCAGCAGTTCCACAGTAAAGGCAAAGGCCCTGGGATCTCCGCCTTTCCTTCTCCTCCCGGGAAAGCCGAGCTCGCCCGACCTGCATGGGCTCGTGATCGTAAACGGGGCTGACCGCGTCCCCGCCGCTGGCTCGCGTGGTTTCAACTGCTGCAGAAGCCCGAGCTGGTATCTTCATACGTTCCACCCGGGAAAGTCGAGAATCTACGCGAAGCGCCAGATCAATAAGTCCATTGAGTGTAGTGGGTAAATCCAAGGCGTAGATTTCCTTCAGGACGCGGTCAGCCAGCCCATGCAGGAACATGTCCCACTGCGCCGCCTCGTTCCACTGACACTCAGCCGCCAAAGTCCGAAATTCAATGGCATAATCAGATACAGATTTACCACCCTGCTTCAGGTCCGCTAGGGTTCGTGCAGCTTCTCTTCCCGCGACCGCACGGTCGAACACCATCTTCATTTCGGCGGCGAGTGTCTGGAACGAGGCACAGCATGGATCTTGGTTCTCCCACACCGCCGTCCCCCATAGAGCTGCCCTCCCAGTCAGTAGGGTGAGTACGAACGCCACTTTGCTTCCTTCGGTGGCAAATGTTCTGGGCTGCAGAGAAAAATGCATTGAACAGCGTGTAAGAAATGCTCTGCAGAAATTAGGCTCACCATTATATGGTTCAGGAACCGGTAAACGGGGTTCTGACTGGGAGACGCTCTGTGGTGGTACTGGGGGAGCGGCCGGTGTGGGTGGCGCAGTGGGAGCTCGTAGATGTTGTAACTGCTGGGTGAGCTCGGACACCTGCGCCACGAGTGCTTGAATAGCCCGACCCGACTCACTAGAACTCCTCTCCTGAGCCTCTATCCGAGCAACGGTGGATCTGATAAAATCATCCAGAGGAGAAGAGGATCCACTTGCTGCTTCCATCGCTTGGTCAGATCGTTCTGTCATAATTCACGAAGCGGAAGCAAATATGCAAGTACTCTTTTATTGAGGGTCACAAAAGACTCAAGGCACAATTCACGGGTGGGCTGGTGGCGCAGGGACTAGATGGTCAGCGTGAAGGTGAAGACAGGTGACGGTGAATCCAGTGAAGTGAAGTGAACATCCAACACGACGAACTCCACGAAAACACCGAACAGGAACAGGATCAGGAACAGGATCAGGACAGGACTGGAATGGTACACGACGACACACTGAACACACCAAAACAACGATCTGACAAAGGAAAGGAGAGTGCGATGAGTCTATATAGGCAAATGAATTGGCAGCAGCTGGTGAGGGGAATAAGATCAGCTGGCGCGCTGATCAGCAGAAATGAGCAGCCACGCCCACTCACACACACCCACACACACAAAACAACAAATACACGAGACCTGAAGAAAGCAGTGAATTCATGAACCGTGACAGCGAAAAGGCAGACGCGAGCCGACACTCGGTGAGTAACATTGCATCTCTGTATGTTCTTTCGCATTAAATAAAATGATTTAAAGCACATTAATGATTATACAGATCAAATAAAACATGCACACACCTGAATTTCACAGAGGAAATGCACCAATTCTGCGCCGCTGAGAAGAGAAGAGAAGAACTCTCTGAAGACTGAAGAGAATTCAAACAGCGCGCGCTCACTCAACCGCTGAGCTGTCGTCACGTCAGAGTGGAGGGGGGAGGGGGGAGGTGCGCGCATTGAGTAAACTTAATTTCTTATGCGTGTTAAATATTAATAATATTGATTTTATTTAAGTAATATTTGTGGTTCTTGAAACAGATCATTTTAATTATTCATTCTCAAATATGGTGATGGAAATTTCACAAATATATTAGCTCAGTGTATTTTAAATAAATAATTGGTTAGTCAAATACTAAATTATTTTAGTGAAAACTTCAAACTTAAATATAACTGTAAATTTCAGACAAAATTAATTGTTGGAGTTTTAGTCAATTAGCCTATTTCGGTATGTTCAACTCAAACTATCAAGTAAATGATATTCAGAGATTTTATTAAGTGAATAAAGTTAATTATTGCTGTGATATTTACTAAGCCACTGAATTATTTTTTTTAGAATTTATTTTTTATTTTACCCATAAGAATCACTTCGACATTTAAGAAAGTTATATGTTAAGAATAGAACTGCATGTTGTATACCATAGTACTGTGATAATGTTTAGAGAAATTTTTACAAATGAAAATGAAAACAGGTGATGCAGGATTTAAAATGAAAACTATTTATATGTGAAATATGCAACTGTATCTTGTAGAACACACTCTAATAAATGTGTGCTTGTTAGTGTAGTTTAAATGTTGTGTTTCATCTAAGGCTGATTATACAGTATATACAGTAACCATGATTGACTACAGGCATAGGGCTTGACAAGATAAGAACAAGCATGAGTGAAGTACAGCCTTATACTGATTGGTAAACTGCACTGTTTTATACACATCCATGCTGGACATTCATATTAAATTAGCATTATTTTCCTATGTTTTTACATCATGAAAATCTATATGGCTTCAGTTGTATGTAGGACATATATGACATAATATGATTAAAAATACACTAATATTATACAATTTATATATGTGGTTTTTGCAGCATATATGTCCCTTACAATATTCTGTTGGAACATATAAGAATCACAGGAGTTTTTAGCAAACCTTTTCCATATGGGTAATCTCCCACAGTAAACTAAACATAACTGACCACAGTCTTTTAAACGAGTTCGACATTTAAGTAGTAAAACTAGACAGCTGTACAACAACGTTTCAACCTGCTCCAACACCGGAGGATTCTGATAATCCTGCCGCACCACTCACACAGTTTTACATTAAATTCCATAAATATTTGCCAGCTCGTTGTTATCGTACTCACGCGTTTACGCTGCTTTGCCTGTATGGTGATTAGACTCTCTGATTTAGGCGCAAAGAACTTGAACACGAGAGTGAACATGAAAGCGCGTTGTAAATGACCACTAGCAGTGTTTTATTATGATTATCCTGTTTCATACTTTTATTTCATGTGACTTTTATTTTGACATCATGCTATCTGCATGGGGGACTAATCTCTCCACGCTCACGCTCACGCTCACACTCACACTCACACTCGTTCAATAAAAACACAAGAAGGCACGAGAAGGCACGTTACAAGACGATGCATGTTTAGAGCCAGAGATTGGAAAATATTACTGTAGCCTTCAACTAAAGTGTTCTATGAAGTGTTTATACCACTCTGTGCTTGATTTGTTTTGGCAGTAATAATTTGAGAATAATTTATGAAGTTGCCAGCTAGCTCTCCAACGTCCAAGTTAAGTTAATGGCAGCAGACTTCCCTGGATCACCATTCTCTAGCACCCTTTGATATGCGGAGCGAGGTATGTGGTTCATTGTAATGTACTATTTCATATGAATTCATTTCATACGTTCATGTAAATGGTAATGAGATTCATTTCACATGATGTCTGTTGCCTGCTATGCTGTTATAAATGCGATGCTAGCTTGCTAAAGTGCATTTGTCAAAGGATTATTTTGTATCTGGCTAAATTGCCTTTGTTATTTTCCTTTTAAGTTTTCACGGTGTTGGTGCTATGCACACTCGTCTGAATTAAAGTACACCCGTATGGAAACACTCCCAAGCCTGTTTATTCCAAGTTGAAGGGCTGCTACAGTGAAAACTCGTCGCTCGATGTGGAGTGAAACTCAACTCGACGTTAGAAGGACTGTCTGCCATCCGCCATTCTGTGTACAAGACTGCCACCTTCTGTTCAAACGCCCTCACTTCAACCGACACCCAGGCAAGATCGGTCTATTTCGTTTATGCTGATTGCTGCATAACATCACAGGGACTCTTTGATTGCGAACAGTGATATTTATGTAATGGACTGAAGTCACCTTTATAAACAATATACTGTACATGTTTGATGCTCTGATTTAATCATACATTTGAAAGGTGAATTTAAAGATACAGGAGGATAATTTCATTTATAAAAAAATAAATAAAAAAATTGAACTAATTGAACCTGTTAAAGGTAAATTCATTCATGGGTAAATCTGTATGATAGCATTCATTGCTAAGCTGTTTGTGTGTTAGCCTACATTTTTTGTTGATGATAATCGCCCAGTGCATGTTTGATATTAAGTATTTGTTGAGTTATTAAGCTATATTTCAGTAATTAAACTATAGTTCAGTAGTTCAATATAACCAAACAGCAACACAACTTCAACAAAATGTCACTTAATGGAGAAGAAGTAGCTAGCACACATGACCCACCCATGAAAACAGATAACCCACAGCCAGTCAGGTCTAGTTCACGTGAAAGAACATTTACAGAAAAGGGATTAGAGATGCACAAACAGGAAGCCATTAAACACAAGAAAGAATTCATGAGAGCTTATGGCTCCTGGAAAGAGGTGGCAGGAAAGGTTAGGACCGCACTAAAATCATTCTGTTCTCAAGATGAACTAAATAAAATCAGAGAAGAAATCCATATTCGACACAGTGCAGTAAGTGAATGTTATGAGCCCATTCAACGCAACCACAATGCCACCCCAGACATTGTACCGAAAATGGATGCTTGTATAGCACTCACTGCAGAGATCAGCAAAATAATAGAGATGCAGCTAGAAACTGTAGATGAGGTCTTCAATCCAGAACTTGAGAAACTACGAGTGAGGATGGCACTTAAGAAGGATGAGTATGGATCTGTCTTCGGACACACAAAGACAGATACTGTACTCTTTCTCGCAGAAAATTCAATCCACTCACAGGGCTCAAGCAAACATGTAGATGCGGGAGCAGAACTAGCAGCTCAACAAGAAAAGGTTAAAGCAGTATATCAAATACAAGCTCAAGAAGAAGTTCTTAGCAAGTTAGAAGAAGAGAAGCAGCTAGTTCTTAAAAGGTTGGAAGAAGAAAGGCGAGTAGCTCTTAAAAGGATAGAGGCAAACATGCGTCAGGAAAAAAAAAGACTACAGCAAATTCAAGCAGAGTCAGAAGTAAGAATAGCAGAGGCGAGAGTAAACGCATACGAGAGCCTTGAACATGACTCCAGAGACTGGCTAAAAGAGACTGATCTCACAGTTGAATTCAAAGGCCAGCTTAATCCAAAGGCCAATGCATACCAGCCTCCACAAGCACACGCCAATGCGCTAGCATCTACTGAGAAAGATGGCCTTACCCAAGCACTCATTAACTCACTCAGTATGAATCGCCTGCCTGCTCCTGAGCCACCAAAGTTCTCTGGCGAAGCCCTAAAGTATGTAGACTGGAAAATGTCCTTCATGGCCCTCATAGACCACCAGCCTCTCCCAGCTCATGAAAAAATGTTCTATTTAAAAAACTATCTGAGTGGAGAAGCACGTAAAGCTGTAGAGGGATTCTTCTATAGAAACTCAGAAGAAGCATATCAGGGGGCCTTAAAGGTCCTGGAAGAAAGGTACGGAAACCACTTTATTGTGCAAAAGGCCTTTACAGACAAGCTCATGAAATGGCCCAAGGTTGGTACCAGTGATCCTGCTGCACTTCGAGAGTTTGCTGACTTCCTGCAAGGATGCGTTGAAGCGATGCCTCATGTGAAAGGATTGGCCATCTTGGACGACTGTGAAGAGAACCACAAGTTGCTGAAGAAATTACCAGACTGGATCACACAAAGATGGAGCAGAGTCGTCACGGAAAGGTTGGACGAATCCGGGGATTACCCGAGCTTTTCCTGTTTCACAAGGTTTATCCAGAAGGAGGCTCGGATAGCCTGTAACCCTGTCGCCTCTCCACTTCTGATCAAGGCTACAGATGACAGGCAGCCCAGGAGAGCTAGAGCACTTCACACAAACACTAAAAGGAACAATCCCATGGAAAAGGTTGAGAAAGTGTTCAGCACCAAGTCAAAGCCACCTTGTCCTATCTGCAAAGATGAGATGCACGGCGTCGTAAAGTGCCCTACCTTTGCAGCAAAATCTCTGGAAGATAAGAAGGCCTTCATACGGGAAAACAATTTGTGCTACGGATGTTTGAGAAAGGGACATAACAGTAAGGATTGCAAAACGCGACACTCTTGTGGCATATGCAGCAGACGTCACCCCACCTGTCTACATGAAGAGAGAGAGAACCGATCTGTGGAAGCAAAAGAGAAACAGTCCACTTCCACAGACAAAGGCACTAGTCAGGAGGAGATCAAAGTGACGTCCCATGCAGTGACGCAGCGCATCTTTGCCACATCAAGCATCGTCCCTGTTTTCATGTCATCTGCAAATGAACCACAGAAAGAAGTTATAACGTATGCTCTTCTGGATACGCAGAGTGATTCGACATTCATCTTAGAAGACCTACTCGAAGAGCTGAACGTGGAGACTAAACCAGTACAGCTCAAACTGAGCACCATGACATCTGTTGACACACCCATAGCAAGCAAAAGTGTCTACGGTCTACAAGTTCGAGGACTACAGTCTGGAAAACAGATTCAGCTACGCCAAGCCTTCACTCGTGGCTTCATCCCGGTCGACAAGTCCTACATCCCGACTTCCAAAACAGCGCTGCTCTGGCCTCATCTAAAGCATCTAGCAAACAAACTCCCGCTGCTGAAGGACTGTGAGGTAGGACTGTTAATTGGAAGTGATTGCCCGTTGGCGTTAGCCCCCCAGGAAGTCGTCACAGGAGGCGAAAATGATCCATTCGCCCAGAGAACGGAACTCGGCTGGAGCATCGTAGGCTCATCCAATCCACATCTGGATCGCCAGGGAAACCAGAGGTTCGTCCATCGAGTGACAGTGAAGGAAATACCAGCGCCATCAACCACTGACGTGCTGAAGGTCTTGGAATCAGACTTCAATGAAAGGAAGTATGCAGACAAAGACAAGTATGTGTCACAAGACGACGTTCGCTTCATTCAGCTCCTGAGTGACAACATAACTCAAAGAAAAGATGGACACTATGAAATGCCCCTCCCTTTCAAGAGCACAGAGCCTCCTCTGCTATCAGACAACAAGAAGCTGGCAACAGTTCGACTGCAGCACCTAAAGAAAAGATTGAAAAATAATGAGCGGTATAAGGAACAGTACAAGGCCTTCATGAAAGATATGATAAAGAAAGGCGACGCAGAGCCAGCCTCTCCTGTGACAGGACAGCAGACTACGTGGTACATACCACACCATGGGGTATTCCACCCCAAGAAGCCAGAGAAGCTAAGGGTCGTCTTTGACTATTCAGCGAAGTTCCGTGGTGTCTCACTAAATGATATACTGCTAACAGGTCCTGACCTGATCAACTCTCTCCTTGGAGTGCTCTGTCGTTTCAGGAAAGAGGCTGTAGCCATCATATGCAACATCGAGAAAATGTTCCATCAGTTTTACGTTTCTCCTGAACTACGGAACTACTTACGGTTTCTCTGGTGGGAGGATGGAGACCTTGAAACAGAGCCTCAAGAGTATCAAATGGATGTCCACCTATTCGGCGCCGCTTCGTCACCCGGATGTGCCAACTTTGGCCTGAAGTACTTGGCACGTCAACACAAGGAAGAGTATCCATCAGCGTCAGCCTTTGTTGAAAGGAACTTCTACGACGATGATGGGCTTATCAGCGTCTCCTCCGTAGAAGAAGCAAAGGAGTTGATCGCTGAAGCAAGAGAGTTGTGCAAGAGAGGAGGTTTGCGTCTACACAAGTTCAATTCAAACGAAAGGTCAGTTCTGGACTCTGTGGACCCAAATGAGAGAGCAGTCACATCTGAACCCCTCAATCTGGACCTAAATTGCAGCTCCAGCAGAACGTGCTCTCGGTATCCAGTGGTCCCTTGAACATGACACCTTCAGCTTCAATGTAAACCCACAGACCAGGCCCTCCACACGTCGCGGCATCCTATCCGCCATTGCTTCTTTGTACGATCCAGTCGGATTCGTGGCTCCGTTTATCTTAACCGGAAAGTGCATCCTCCAGGAGCTGTGCAGTCGAGGCATTGGATGGGATGACCCACTTCCCGAAGACTTAAGTCCACGGTGGGAGAGATGGAAGAGCGACCTACAAAGGCTGAAGGAAGTCTCAATACCGAGATGCTACCAACCACAAGGCTTCTGCAAAACTGTCACGAGGGAACTTCACCACTTCTCGGATGCCAGCAATATAGGATATGGCTCGTGTTCCTATCTGAGAAGCAAGAATGAAGATGGTGAAGTTCACTGCAGCCTCGTGATGGCAAAGGCTAGAGTTGCGCCTACAAAACTCACAAGCATTCCACGATTGGAACTTTCAGCAGCAGTGGTCGGTGCAAGATCAAGTGTCATGCTGAGAAACGAGCTTGAAATGCCGATCCATGCCATCCATTTTCTGGACTGACTCCCAAGTTGTCCTGGGTTATATCAACAATGAAGCAAGAAGGTTCCATGTCTTCGTTGCCAATCGTGTGCAAATGATCAGAGAACACACCAGCCCCAGCCAGTGGCACTACATAGACACAACAGAAAACCCTGCTGACCATGCGTCGAGAGGTCTCAATGCAGTAGACATCTCCTCAACAAACTGGCTACCAGGACCCAAATTCCTGTGGGAACAAGAAATACATCCAGAGTCTCACCTCACTCCTGAGTTGCTTGTTGGCGATCCTGAGGTCAGGTCAATGCAGGCGTTTACAACTAAAGTTGAACCTTCCAAGTCAGACATTCTTACTCGTCTAAATCGATTCTCCTCCTGGTCAAAACTCCTGAAAGTCATCGCAAGAATCAAGAGGGTGAATTCAAAGCAAACCCATCCTGGCAAACCTGTGAGTGTGGAAGAACGCGAGAGAGCTGCCGAATCGGTGATGAGGCTTGCACAAGAAGAAGCATTCTCCCAAGAGATGAAGATACTTCAAAAGGGAAAAAGTCTTCAAAACTCCAGCCCTCTGTTTCGCTTGGATCCCATCTTAGAAGGAGGAGCACTTCGTGTCGGTGGGAGACTAGATCAGTCATCCTTAAGCCTAGAAGTCAAACACCCTTTGATTCTACCCAAAGGAGGACATATTACCAAGCTGATCTTGACCCACTGCCACGAGAGGATCTGTCACCAAGGACGGAATCAAACTCTAACAGAACTTCGAGCCAATGGGTTTTGGGTCATTGGTGGAAGTAAGTCAGTAGCTAAGCTGATACACAGATGTGTGAAGTGCAGAAGACTCAGACGGCCTGCAGAAGAACAACGCATGGCAGAGCTTCCTAAGAAGCGTGTAGAAATCTCTGCTCCCTTCACATACTGCGGCATCGATTGCTTCGGCCCATTCATCACTAAGAAAGCCCGCAAAGAGCAAAAGCGCTATGGCTTAATCTTCACTTGCCTTGCCTCTCGATCTGTTCACATTGAGATGCTTGAGGACTTATCCACAGATGCATTTATCAACGCCTTAAGATGCTTCATCAGTCTCAGAGGAGCCGTTCGTCAACTCCATTGCGATCAAGGAACCAATTTTGTGGGAGCTAAAAATGAGTTCAAAGAAGCGCTGAAGCAATGTGACCCCAAAACAATCGAGAGCTTCCTCGCAGAAAGGCAATGTGAGTTCATCTTCAATGCTCCCTCAGCAAGTCACGCTGGCGGCGTCTGGGAGTGCCAGATTCGGACTGTCCGTAACGTCCTTAATGCCACACTCTGACAATACTCAGGCAGACTCGACGACTCTTCCCTTCGAACTCTGTTCTATGAAGCAATGGCCATTGTGAACAGCCGTCCGTTAACCATAAACGGGGTAAATGATCCTACCTCGCTCGAGCCATTAACTCCAAACCATCTCATACTGATGAAGTCCAAGATTGCCCTTCCACCACCTGGCAAATTTGAGGAGGATGTCTATGCAACTAAAAGGTGGCGAAGAGTCCAGTACCTCGTCGAACAGTTCTGGAGCCGGTGGAAGAGAGAATATCTCATGAACATCTCCACACGCCAAAAGTGGCATACGACTCGACGCAACCTTAAGGTAGATGACTTAGTCATTATAAAGGAAGACACCCCTAGAAATCAGTGGCAGCTGGGACGAGTGGTTGAAACCACAAAGGAGAGCGATGGACTAGTGCGTCGCGTCAAGGTGTTAGTAGGAGAAAGGATGTCAGTGAAACAAGATCGCCCTACCAAACCTTTGATTATAGAAAGGCCCATTCAGAAACTAGTTCTCCTCCTCGAGAGTGAGTGATCAGTCTAGTTGTCTACACCTTTATCCCCTTATGACATAGGCTACTCTCTCTTAGTTATTAAGTAGTACTCACCTGCACATATCTAGAAACACTGATACAGACATAGGACTCAAGTATGAGCCGTTCAGCCAGGTTGATCCTTGTCTTCACTCTTCATAACATGAGTGGTGGGAGTGTAAATGACCACTAGCAGTGTTTTATTATGATTATCCTGTTTCATACTTTTATTTCATGTGACTTTTATTTTGACATCATGCTATCTGCATGGGGGACTAATCTCTCCACGCTCACGCTCACACTCACACTCGTTCAATAAAAACACAAGAAGGCACGAGAAGGCACGTTACAAGACGATGCATGTTTAGAGCCAGAGATTGGAAAATATTACTGTAACCTTCAACTAAAGTGTTCTATGAAGTGTTTATACCACTCTGTGCTTGATTTGTTTTGGCAGTAATAATTTGAGAATAATTTATGAAGTTGCCAGCTAGCTCTCCAACGTCCAAGTTAAGTTAATGGCAGCAGACTTCCCTGGATCACCATTCTCTAGCACCCTTTGATATGCGGAGCGAGGTATGTGGTTCATTGTAATGTACTATTTCATATGAATTCATTTCATACGTTCATGTAAATGGTAATGAGATTCATTTCACATGATGTCTGTTGCCTGCTATGCTGTTATAAATGTGATGCTAGCTTGCTAAAGTGCATTTGTCAAAGGATTATTTTGTATCTGGCTAAATTGCCTTTGTTATTTTCCTTTTAAGTTTTCACGGTGTTGGTGCTATGCACACTCGTCTGAATTAAAGTACACCCGTATGGAAACACTCCCAAGCCTGTTTATTCCAAGTTGAAGGGCTGCTACACGCGTTATTTTTCACGCCACGAATTTCCCACTCTGTATTTTGGCATTCATTCATATTACAGTCTTTCTCACACACACACACACACACAAAAAATGAATTTGGTGCAGCTATTTCAACATTACTTTGTGTATTGTGACAAATTATATTTTAAATATGGGAGGATTGAAATATCCTCCATATGAAATTAATCTAACGTTAGCCACCACCGCCTTTTGGCAACTTAATGAAATGTAGCCTACGTTAAATAAATAAAATAAAAATGAGTAATAGTTGGCTAGTTTTATAGATTTTTAGCTTTAGTTTGCTGACTATAAACTAGCTAGGCTACATAACTGGCCAAACTGGAACGGCCATGTGATCAAGAAACGTTAATAGTGTAAACAATACATGGATGATTACTTCATATATGTCATTTTACAAGTCATTACACAAATATTTACTTACCAGAGTTGATGATGGAAGATAAATCTGCTGATAAACTCTCCAGCATTGCCGATGAATGTGACGTGATCTCACGATAAATAATGAGAACTTATACCTTAATGGTTTAGCATTTGTTTTTAAATTGATGTGACACATACTCTAGTTAAGTCAACTTACAGACTAGTTGAGACAGTGAAAACTTAAAGGATAATTCCGGTATTTAGCACTTTGAGTCTCTTTTCTGGTTTGTTTTGGATGAACTAGAGTGGTGGACACAGAAATGTTGACGATGGGTCCTGTCTCGACTTTCTGACTCGTCTAGAATCGCCTTTGACCGCTTCAGAGTGGCTGGCTACCGGCATACACAAACATGTCCTTAAAACAACCCTTAACGCTCGTTTCCAAAACTGTGCAACTCAACGAGTGGTTAGTGGTGTTCGTTGATGATTAAAAACAAATATATCATTTTATGTTCATAATATATGTATGATTTCAATCCGTGTTATTTGCTATAGTGGAACTATTTTTCCAGATACCTCACAACCGCGTGTAAACTTCGGCTCGATATTTGAGTCTGAAGCGCAGTAATATCAAAGTCGTTTTTTTACACGTAGCATATAAGTGATCGTATTAGTGCCCCTGCGGTTGGATTGGGGGGATGTAAAAAAAAATCTTGCATCACAATAAGTGTATTGTGATTGTCAAAACATTTTAGTAACTAAACAGAATTGTATTAGGTTTAGTGACAACGTGTTACAATGTTTACTTGGTACAATTTCTGGTAAGCTACGGTGTTTTATTATTGCTTAACACAAATTTCACAATTTCAATTCAATTCTTGTGATTTGATTTAATATTGACTCATTTGGATAAATATTAGGTACACAAGATAGGCGTTAATTTTTCTCAAGAAAAAAAAAAACTCACCTAATGCTGTAAACATACAGCCCTATCAGCTGGCAGTATTATTTAAGGTTAAAAATAACTCAAATGAAATATAATGCGTGTTTTATTATAATAACAACTTTATTTAATGATGTAAGTAAAAAAATAATACATATGTAATATAGTACACATATTTAGCAAAATACTCTCTATAGCTCTTTTTTCTAGCCAACTAACATGCTATAGCCTATATTATGTTCATTAATTGGCTTTCCTGAGGTAAATGTGACATAATTGTTCTCCAGCTGTGTTATTGACCTCTTCATGCTGATGAAAAACACTAATTGGTCGATATTATGTACGAGGAATATACATTTCGGTAAGTTGTACTGTATCTTTCAACATTGTTCATTCGTGTTTATTTACTATTAGCTAGTAGAGATGATCTGTTCACGTGCCGCTAGAACTGAGACGCTAGGGATCGGTCATGTCACATTTACAAGCGCCAAAACTGTGTTTATTGTTTGAATTTCGTAATGGAATTGACAGAATTTGAGAGCTGAATTTTTTTATATATATCAAAAGTACCCAGCTCTGTCTAGTCAGTCAGTCTCCGTGCCCTCTCTGCTTTCGCTATTGTTCTCTGCGTGAGGAAATGGATGTGTGGCGTGAGTGCGGGTGAAAAGTGTCAATTGCCCGAGTCTCGCGGTGAATGTGTGTCCCTGACACTGTCAAAAAACTGCAGACGTGGTCCACCGAAGCCAGTGGTGTCGACGTGGCAAGACGAGGCCAGTTACACAAGCTTGCTTTGCAACTAAGGTGTTTGTGGTTTAATGTCACACTTGCAAAAGAAACTTCACTAGACGCATGATACAAGCTTGCTTGCCTGCCAACTCTCACATATCAGTTGTTTAGAATTTCATTAATTTAACTAACAAACATCTTAAATTCCAAGTGCACCAACAAAAATAAAACCAAAGTGCATTGTATGGTACAGAATAGAATTATAATAACACAACAGCGCATGGCACTTGCACTTTATCAAGGCAAAACATTTCAAACGGCATTCAACAATAATACCACATCAAGAAAAACATTAAGTGCATAATATGGTGTGAATAACATGTTAATTGCATCATACTGTTCAAAATAGTTTGTCAACATTTGCCATCGAATGAGAGAAATGGCATTTTTTTGACTTGGCAAGAGCAGTGAAGTCAGGTGTATATGTTGCCAGGGCAATGCGCAAGCAGTGTTGCAGATGCTGGTCAGTGAGGGATATGCGATTGTGAGTTTTGGAGTTTGGAGTTGCCTCCATGGGAATTAGTCCAAGCAGATCCTCACGAAAACATTCCCCATCAAAAAAAGGCACATAGTGGCACAGCTGTGCAACTCAACTGTGTTATCAGTCAACTCATCCACGGCCAAAGACATCACCTCAGCCTTCCTCAGCTTGTCCAAAAGCGTCTCGAAAACGTCCGATGCAAGGGACTCGACTCTCCTCATATTTGACGTGTCAGAAACTGGAATTTGCTTGATCGAATCAGTAATGTTTTTTGGGGTTTTCTCATCTGTTACCACCTCCTCAATGGATGCCAGCATACACTCCTTGACTGTCTCTGATTCTGTAAATGGCTTTTTCTTTTTGCCCAATATCCATGCCACTCGTAACGATGCCGCAGTTGCTCTCTCTTGATCCGTACAGGCCCGAAACAAAATGCCACGTCTTTTCTCATAACAAGATATAAGCCCTGTTAACTTTTGCCTCCGAGCAGCAGAGCCCGGTGGGAAAGTAGCATCAAAGTTAGCATGCGTTGTCTTGAAATGCCTTCTCAAATTATACTCCTTGGACACGGCGAGGCACTCGTTGCAGATTAAGCACACAGGATTCGCATCAACGGCAATAAACGTGTATTTCTCTGTCCATTCATTGTTGAACTGCCTGTTCCCTGAGTCAACTTTTCTTTTTTTAAGGTAGAGAGAGACATTTTTTCTTGTTTGCCAAACTTTGTGCTTGGCTTGAAAGAAAATAAGAGCGTTTAGAGCGCGACACTACAGCGCCTCGCGAATGGCCTATTTTGATTGGTCATGTAAAGTTACATACTACCTGTTTTGCCACCATGGCTTAAAGGGGTGCATACTGCCTCATACTGCACGAAAAAATTTACAATTAACCATAGCCATGCGCTGTATGAGACTTCCCATATGTAATAACGTAGCGTAACTTTGTTTTAAAAAATGGGTGGGACATTGCTAACATTATGCTAAATCATAAATCAGATGTATGTACAATAACATTACGATGTCCAGCAATCGATTTAAATAGTACATTGGGTTTAATTTGTCGTTTAATGAGGTCTAATATATATTGTTAGTTGTATATAAATACATAGATCCGACTGTGTTAAGCGTGTATTTAAATGGTCCAGTGGCAGAACTTTTGCCAAGCGTGTCAGAGGATCTGGGTTCTAATCCGCACTCGAATCGTTTTTTTTTTTTTTTTTTTTTCATCAAAACCAATTATGTGGTTGAATATCAGGCAGGGACACGTTTGTGTGCATTTTGTTTTGTAATTTCACCGGAACGAATAGTAAGTCTCCACAACGAATTGAAGACTGTCACTGTGCGCGAGCCACAAGAGAACACAGTATCCGCGCCACTGATTGCAGCGGCAACGAGCACTTTGATCACTTGATTTCAAAAACAACACATTTCAGCGCTAGATCGCCTCCTATTTAACAACGAACAAAATTAGTGCTCTGCTAGTTCACTGGAGATTTTTTATTTATTTGTATTGGTACATTCGTGCGGCGAGATGTTTCAAAAGTGGTAGGGACAATATCGACCACGCCTATGACTACACTTCACTCCAAGGGCCGGTACAAAATCCCTCAGGACCCGGCCCGGGGGCCGCCAATTGAATAGCCCGGCAGTAGGTAGTCAACCAGAATGCCTATTACCAAATGCAAAACCACCGCAGCAAAAATAAACCAGTCGCATTTCAAAGTCATTCGCGAAATGACCGCCAGGTGTCGCAAAGGGACATTGTGCAAAACAGCAGCAAATGCCACATTTTGAAATGTCAGTGGGGTTAATGTCCATTAACAGTAAGGATGAAATACTACTAGTAAATAGTAAACAGAATAGAACATTTTTAGGCCAGAAAAATAGAATCAAAAGTTAAAAATAGAGATGAGATCAATAGTTCATATTGTAGGCCTAGACGTTGGCGACATAAAAAAAAAAAATAAATAAACAAACAAAAATAAATTAGGTGCAATGAAGCTGATCATTTTTACTATTCTATTGAAGAATGAGGCGAATGAAGAGCGCTTCTCGCTCATGTGAGCGAACACACTATCAGCGTTTGGGCATTTCTCGTTGAGGAAATTCATGGACGAGTGGTTGAACTTACGTTACGATCATTTATGACACGGGTTCAAATCCTGCACAAACATGGCCTACAGAGCCTACTAATGCATTTTATAGCCTATTATTGATGCAGAGAGATTTGTCTCTAAAACTGTTACACCATAGGCCTATAGTTTTTTGCTTATGTTTATAAAATAAAATTACCATGCTTTACACTAAGGAACAAATATTATCCAACAGAATGAATTTACATCTGTATAATAATTCCAATCGTAATTACAAAAGCAGGTCTGTAAAAGAAAAAAGAAATCAATGCTATAGGCTACTTCACCAATAGACCACATCAAATAGGCTATATAAAATGAAGATATGCAACAGGCACGTTTAAACGACAAACAATAAAATCAGAACCGGTTTCAGTCATGGTTCCAGTGGTCTTAATGCATGCACGGCTTTTCAAAAGGTCACAAAGCGTTTTGAGAACGTTTTGAATGAAATATTTAAGTTTATAATGAAGTGTTTTGGCCCACCACGCCGAGTGGCGCTATGCATTGTTATAAAGTCGAGTTTTATTCTGGCATGTTGAAGTGTTCAACAAACGCGGCGGCGAGAGTTCATTTAGATTTTTTCTTTCTCATAACAGCTAAAATAACTTAATAGGCTACTCCATAATTTTTTGTCATACAGATAAGAGTAGAGTAGCCTACATCGTTCAAAACTGTAAACTTTTATTCACATTAGGCGACAAAAGTTTATCTGTTGTCTCTGTCTCCGGGACGAAAGCCACTTGCCTCAGCTCAGTCACGATAAGAAATCGGCTGTCTAAAGCCTTTAAATGTCTTAATATTTAATAAATGTTGTCTGATTATGTAATCCATATGAAACCGAGAGGTAGAGGATCAAACATGTTTAGCTATGATGCGAGTACTTCAAATGAGAAAAGGACAAGGCAATTTAATATTGAGTTGATTGACAACAAATGAACATGCGTTTGACGATTGTATTTAGTTTTGCTTGAAAGCTGGCCCAAACCGAAGTAGCGTTTTATTTCTTCAGTTATTGAAATAATGAAATATTTATTAATAAACTTTTATGACAGAAATATCACTGTATGTAGCCTAAATTATTTAATTCCTTAATAGCCTAATGATAATGTCTAGAATAGCGTGGGGGGTTTGGAGGAACAGTTAAGTTGCTTTCGTGTGGGTGCAGGGCAAAAGGTGTTAATGTCCCGTCTTTCATATGGAGAGTGTCGGATAGCCATCCTGATGAGCAGGCAAAGGCAAAGTTCCTTTAAAGATAAATCTCTCGATGCATGTGTCCAAATGTAGGCCACATAGGCTATCTTATTAAATTATAAATACTGTAGTTTTATTTACTGTATTTAAATGTTTTTCACACAAAATTTCAATTGAAGTGTTCAATCCAGTTGTTTCAACTGGTTTTGTAGAGTTTTAGAATGAACAGTCTGCCCTTATCTAAACATGAACTCTTGACGAAATGCGTTCATGCAATGAAACGAATGGGAGCGAGCAGATACAGAGCGATCAACCTCGTCTTATTGTAAGGTGAATTCAACGAGGCATGCTGTGTCTTTGAAGCAACAAAGGCTAAATAATTTGTTACAGTTTTGTATTTGTGTGGATGACACGCGGCGACATAATAGCCTACAGCATTATCTGTTTCTACACTGTGAAATGTTTAATTTCGAGAGAGACTCGGTGGTGGGGGAAACAAAAGAAACTTGCCAAAAAGAGATCCAGCGCGAGAAGAGGCAAAGAAAAACGCATCTTTACGTTGCTTTGAACTATTTTCGTTTTGTACTGTTTCATTTATTTAATTCAGCTGCAATTTCTTTGGCAATACAAATTTAAAATGTCGCAAGAATAAGATTCTGTGTTAAACTGTCCCGACACTTTATTTAAACCTTGAAATGTGCGATGGGGTTTTAAACTTAATTTTAATATTCTTTAACATTTTCATTGGTTTTTATATTGAAAGCAATAGGCTACTATTTACTTAGTCCATTTATTTGTGTAGCCAAGTCAACAAAATCAGTTTTTTTCTGATTTGTTCAATGGATCTGTTTTAAAAAATGTCTTCCATTTGCCATCCAACATTTGATCTCCTCAAAACAGTCACACAGTGCTTCCAGGGGATAAGACATATCAGGTTTTGCCGGTAGATAAAACTGTGTATCGTCAGCGTAGCAGTGGTAGGATATCCTATGTTTCAACATAGAGCAACACCCATCAACATCATCACCCTACCCCTTTAGCACCACAGTCCACCCTGAACAACTGAAAATGCTTCTCGGCAAACTGTGCAGAAAAACCCATTTCTTTCTTTAGAGCTTCTTTTGTTTGAGGTGTGGGTTTGAGCTCGACATGGCTATAAACAGAGCGGGTTTACAGCGCATGATCTCGAGACTCGCCGCTAAACTCGCGGAAATGAGCTTCGCTTCTACTTTATTGTGAAACTGATTTCTTTATATTTGTTATTGGTATTCTCCACACTGCAAAATGTGGGCCTAAAATATGGGACAAATTGCATCCCGTATAGATTTGATACGGGACACATAATTTCACCTGTAAATACAGGACGATCCTGTATTTTATGGGACGGGTGGCAACCCTGCATCTTTTTCACTGGTAATAATTTACTTGTGTAATATAGCAAATTCTGTTTGTAGGCATATTTAACTAGATTTGCACAAAAACACAAACGGGTTGGACACATCAATGTTTAATTTATTCATTTTTATTTATTACCATCACTGAAACTGAGGACAATCACATGGGTATCAGATTAAGATGCAGGCAAGTGGAACATCTTTGCATGTGAATTGATGCATATAAATGTGAATGGTCTTTTTTAGCATCTTTCGTGTACAAGTTTACATAGATTAATGCATGTTCTGAACACGTAATGGATCTGGATGAAATCCCTGTTAGGGCTGCACATCGCCCAGCTGTATGTCTCCCCAAACTCCCCAAACATCTATATCCTCCAGTTTAGTGAAGCGATGCTTGTAAGTGTGAGTTTCTTCACCATTGACAAACACCTTGTAATGATCACGATGGCAGAAAATGGTCACCTGAAAAGCACAATGAGAAAGATTTCATGAACTTCAAAAACAGATTTCCCCATCCTCTACTGTACAGTCTTTGTCCAGCATATTTACAGTCTTATCGACACTGTTCATTTGAACAGAAAGTGAAAAACAGGCAATAATAAATGTGCATGTTTACCAGAACCTGTTCCCCTCTTCTAAATGGCATGGGTCCAGATAGTTCCTCCATGCCCCATTCCCCATTCTCAAAAGTGTATGCGGACAACCACATTCTCATCAAAACGAATGTTGTAGTGAAATGCAATTCCAAGATCGTGATGCAGGTCAAGCTCAAATCTGTTGGAGAAATAAAAGCAAAGGGAACTGTAAGAGCCTCCTGTAAGTCTCCCATGTGTTCTGTGTTTATGGTATCATTCATAATATTCACTGCACTCGGGAGTGTAGGTGGTGGGCGTGTCCACCGGGGTTTGGGCGGGAGTGATAGTGGTCTGTTTGTTTGCTTCACCTGTTCACCTGAGTTCAGGGGCTTTGACAGAGAGAGGGAGTGAGCCTGGGAGCGAGCACTTTCGCACTCACACAGCACTTTTATGACCTGGTGACTGCAGTACCAGTTGTATCTTTACGTGTTGAAGTGTAATAAATGATTGAACTGAGTTTCTGCGCGTCGCAAGTGTTTCCAGTCTCTCAGTGTTTAGTCCCTCGCAGCTGCAGATTTTCTTTTGCCTTGTCTACAGCCGCTAATAGGAATTATACTGTTTAAAAAACATCTCAGGGATTCAAGGATCAGGTAGATGTGTCATTATGATGTTCCAATAGTGTTAGTTTAAAGCACAGCACATGGTCAAAAATCTGAGTGTGATATTGCAGTATATTCCACGTTAATAATTGTAACGTGACGTACAACACAGATGCGCTACGCTAAAACACTACGTGAACTCACTAGAGGTCCAGAGAGAAGGAAATGAATAGTGGAATAAAGTCGTTATGTTTGTGTGTTTTTTTGTGCACAAAAAGTATTCTCGTCGCTTTATAAACTTAAGATTGAGCCACTGGAGTCACTTGGACTAAATTAACGATGTCTTTAATGCATTTTCTGGGCCAGCAAGTTTCAAACCCTTAGAAGCCTATGGAGGAGTGATCCAGCTCTCAGATTTCATCAAAAATATCTTAATTTGTGCTCTGAAGATGAACGAATGTCTTACGGGGTTGGAACAACATGAGGGTGAGTAATTACTGGCAGAATTTACATTTTTGGGTGAACTAACCCTTTAAGAACAACAACAACCTACTTAACTTATCTAGTCAACATTTTCTTGCCCTCATTCAGTCTTTCTTGACAGAAAAGGGGATGAGCTGTTTGTTGTTTTTCATTTCAATTATCTTTTCTGCCAGTTCACCAACATTTTTTTTCTGACAGAGTTGTGCTAGTTGCAAAAGTGTGTATTTACCCTTGAACTGTTCTAGGACACTTTTGTCTACCATATAAATCTCTGCAATTGCTGCCGTGTCTTTCACAGCATTTCTAGAAACACAAGCTTTCTTGAAAGCTGCGGTCATCCTGAAGCCTCTTTGCACAAGTTTGAGGACACGCCGATATCTTTTCACCACATCTGCGATTGAGGCAACTGAAAAAAACAAAACAATAATGTGAATAAATCACCAAGGACTGTTGTGTTGTGTCTTGTTTGGTTTCTTAGTCGCAGGGTGAGCCAGTGTTTCCCACATGTTTTCTCTTTAAAAGGGAGGCTACAACTTAGATAAAGGTGTGTGGCTTATTCTTTGATTTTGAACATTTAATAGTCAGTAGTGTGAGGGCAGTGTGCCAATAAAGACTATTTGAGGAGTATTGCTATAAAAATACTGAGGTAAATAGTGTTGAGAACATTCTTTATATTGAATTATTGATTACCATAATAGGTAAGCACATGTTGTGTCTTTATTTACTTCATTCCTTACATAAACTTTGTAAGAAATCTATAGTAAAAATACAAGTTAGATACAGATCATCACTGATATTCACTGAGAATTCTGGGACACTGGCTGTAACAGAACAGTTAAGCTTTTGACATGTTGATTTCATGTCATTCAAAAAAAGAGATGACAAGAGTGATGATTATTGGGTTGCAGGATAGTGTGCACTAAGTATAAAGCACTAAAATAAAAACAATCACCTAAATACTCCATACCTCGCTCTCCTTTTCCGTTTGACCTCTTCACCTTTTTGTTTTCCTTCTTTCTTTTTTTGCTTTTCTTCTTGCCATTCTTCTTTTTACGCTTCTTTTTCTTCTTTTCCTCATCTGAAGAGTCAGAGTTAGAGCTGGAGCTGGAGTCAGAGCGAAAATTCGAATATTCGTTTATTCGTTTATTTAAATGACATTTAACGAAAAATACATTATTTTTTTAGGTAATTATTTTTTTACGTTTTGTCACCATTTCTGAAGAAGCTTACGATTAGGCAATATACACAACAAGCTTACAACATGTGTTAAAGTTTTCTTTTAATTGAAAACATTAAACAGTAGGCCTATGTGTAAACAAAAAAATATAAGAACAAAAGGATATAAGCTCAAGCAGCGCGAACGGAAAAAAACGCCTAATAAAGCAGAGTAGCAGATTGCGCCAGTTATCGTACAGAACGTACACATACACTCGAGTCAGCATATGATCATCGTGTTTATATTGTTTCACGTTTATGTTGAGAAAAACAATAATATCCACATGGAGGGACGCCGCGAGCAATTTATGCTCGAGTGAGAAAACGCGCTGCGCTGACAGACGTTTCAGAGAAACAAAGATGACGGTGTTCTAGTTCTAAGTTTCTAACAGCACCTTTTCTGTTCTTAAACCTCTCTCTCAAAGAAAACTTAAAGGAAGAATATACCTCAATATCATTTTACTATTATTAGATAAGTTATCATCTCGGATCACTCGCACTACAGCTGCGCTTACCTGCAGTCGTGATGCAGTGATAGACAGCTGTCTTTCCTCAGTCGACTGCTGTTTGGATTTCATGTGATTTCTCATTGTGGTGATGATATTATAACTCCAGATTAATTAATTAATTTGATCAAAAGTAATTCCATTTTGTAAAATCATTTAGCAACCTAATTTTCGACTAGTAATTACAAACTTCGCGAGGCAGACCACGACGACATTATGATAAAATACAAACAACTTGTTAAACATGCGCCACAGTGCCACCCAGTGCATTTTATTATAACTGCGAGTTAGTGCTTGGGATTTATCAGGGATTCACTGCATTTACGACCCGCTAAGTATTTACGGCTTCATAAATTCGATAAAATTCGAATAGTATTTTATTTTTCGAATAATAATTACAGATCGAATATTTGAAAATTCGAATATTCGTGCACATCCCTAATGGCAAGGCAGCAGTCTACAGGCTATACACAAGTGAAGTCAGTTCAATCCTTACAAATGACTTAACAGCTAAAGCTCTAAATGTTGTCACCCAAATAAGAGACTATTTTATTTTCACTATGTACCTTTTTGATCACACTTTAAAGGAACACTTCGACTTTTTGGGACTTTAGCTTATTCACCGTATCCCCCAGAGTTAGATAAGTCCATACATACCTTTTTCATTTCCATGCATGCTGTAAGTGTTATTTGACGCACCCACCGCTAGCCTAGCTTAGCACAAAGACTGGATGTAAATGGCTACAGCTAGCATACTAATCCCAATAAGTGACAAAATAACGCCAACATTTTCATATTTACATGTTGTGATTTGTATAGTCACAGTGTGTACAAATAACAAGGTCATATGAGACACAGTCATTTTTTAAATGTTTAAATACTGGGAACTATTTTCTCAAGGCGAAGCACTGCTACTTGGGCGGAGTGATTAGCGCAGCACCCGAGAAGCGCCGTGGTGAGGAGCAGAGAGTTCGCTTAGAGTTGGAGTAATAGAGTCAGCAATTACTAGATAGTAAATGCAAAGTTTACAATCATGAGTATTCACTGTATTGTAAAGAGCTGCAACAATAAACATGGGAGACCAGGTAATACCATGATGTTTCATAGAATTACAACCAAAAACGCTGACCTGATGAATCAATGGCTCTGGAAATAGATCCAAACACACCTGTAGACATCATCAAGGACTATCGCGTTTGCTCAGAACATTTCACTGAGGACGACTATTTAGAAAAAATGGAATTTGCCACACGGACCATGAAACGTGTGCTGAAGGATAACGTTACGGCCATCCCATCGATAGTAAAGACAGGACAAAGTGGATCACCTGCGGCTTTGGCCGCTCTGAAGTCTGTGTTACACCATGAAATGTAAATAGAAAAACAAGGAATATATTGACACTAGAAACCTTTTATAATGACAGCATTTTTATAACCGATTTGGTCGGGAAAAAAAATGTTTTGATTATATGCGCGAGGGAGAGAGAGCAAGACATGTTGTTTGAAAACGGTGAAGGTAAGTGCGCGCGCGCGGCCGGAGCTCTCTCTCTTTTGTAACTGGTCCCTATATAAAAATAATGTCATATCATAAATGATAGGAAACCCAGCAACAGCGATTATCAGTTTATCCTCCATTACAGTTGTTCCCGGGCTCCATGTATCCCCTGTAATGTTAGTATAGTGTTGTCACAAACGCGCTCTATCGCCCCAGTAACAAATAAGCGGCGCTAAATGTAACTTTCAGGACTGTAGCCTTCAACTTGCTAATGAATTGGAGGGGGGGATGGGCAGTTTTAATTTTTGAGAAACAGTGACCTTGTTTGTGAAATAGCAGGCTTCTCCCGTTCTGATTCTCCCCTCGACCTCAGTCTGTTCGGCATCTTGTCTATCAGCTTCCAAAGTTTGTAACTCCTCGTCTGTGTATTCTGGCTCAAAACGATATGGTTCTGGATCTTGGTTTGATACCAAATAAAAATCCTCTGACAATTCCTCAAAGTCAGCCATGATCACGAATCACGTTCGCTACTAGTTAGTCACGTTGGTTTTGTTGACAGAACGGCGCTTCTCGGGTGCTGCGCTAATCACTCCGCCCAAGTAGCAGTGCTTCGCCTTTTGAGAAAATAGTTCCCAGTATTTAAACGTTTAAAAAATGTCTGTGTCTCATATGACCTTGTTATTTGTACACACTGTGACTATACAAATCACAACATGTAAATAGGAAAATGTTGGCGTTATTTAGTCACTTATTGGGATTAGTATGCTAGCTGTAGCCATTTACATCCAGTCATAAGCTAGGCTAGCGGTGGGTGCGTCAAACAGACTTACAGCACGCATGGAGATGAAAAAGGGATGTATGGACTTATCTAACTCTGGGGGATACAGTGAATAAGCTAAAGTCCCAAAAAGTCGAAGTGTTCCTTTAAATTAGGTGTCCTTAACTACTATGTACTTACATAAAAAAATAAGTACAATGTACTTATTGTGTTCATATTGTATTGCAAAACACTGCTGCTTTTGAGGTGGGATACGGGTAAGGTTAGGGACAGGTTTGATGGTATGGGTAGGTTTAAGGGTGAGTTAGGGTGTACTCGCACTGGGCACGAATGCCTTGTACCGAGCCTAGCATGATTGACTTTGATGGAGTAATTTGCAGCTTTACTCACAAACTACAATTCCTGTTCATCAATAAGGTGAGAACCAGACCTGTTATAAACCTAAATGTACTCAAATTAATTGAAAAGTGTAGTACATTACAGAATGTAATTACAGAAATTAATAACAGCTGTAATTACATGCAGATATATATTTTTAAAATATAAGTACAAAATAAATGCATTGTATCAAATTATTAATTTAAATGTTAGTTAGAGACACTTAAAATAAAGTGGTAACAATTTTTTAAATATTTATTTTTGATATGATTTTTAATTAAAAAAAATATATATAAAAAATAAAAACAAACATATCAATAATAATATAATATAATATCAATATCAATAACAAAAACTCCAAACCCTAGAAAAATAAAACATAGGTAGCCTATAAAATAGTGTTGTTATTGTAAGAGGTGTTTAGGGGTTATAAAAGAAAGAATGACTTAATGTGTTTAATCAACTTCAAAAGGTTGTTATTTAAATAAATGTGAGCGCTACACATTTCAAAGTAAAAAAATAAATAAATGTATATATATATATATATATATATATATATATATATATATATATTGCAGGCTCTATAGTGGTGCACTGTTTCAGAGCAGTTGGCAAAGAATAACCTACTGCACACCTACGTCAAGTGATTGCTTATGATCCACTATTAATGAATTATGACAATGTATCTTATTGTGTTTATATTGTAATTTAATGTAGATCGTTGTAAGAGTGCCAATTTATCATGATTATATTTCTATTTTATCTATCAGTTTGAATAAGCAGCTGGAAGTAGTAAAAACATATTTCAAGTAAATAGATTTTACTAGTATCAGCACAATAATCAGTCTGTCTTTTATTTAAACATTATTTTATTTAAAAAAAAATGAAATATTGCTCAACATCTGTATTGACATATTAGTACAGTTTTACATAAGCTTTTGTTATATTCATTATATATCCAACCTATTGTGTGTGTGTGTTCCAAGACATATGTTAAAAATTTCAACTTATCATACAATCTTATGTCCTGAAACTTCCAGGGAGTGTCGACGTAAAAGATGTGGACGGTTGAGAAGAAGTGTTCGGACAAACTCACTTTTCACACAATCACACTGCAGTCTGTTCACATTGATGAAGTATATACATAGGTAAGCAATGCAAATATATTACATAACTACAGTATTTGACATATTACACTATTTGTATGGTGTATTTTGAGTCCATAGAGCACAATTGCATTACAGCATGTTATCATAATTTATGGTGGCATAAAAAATATGATGGTCAATCTATAGCATATCCTATTGCAAAAGCATTTCCTGTAATATACCCCACCATACTTTGCCAGGTATATTACAGTAACTCAAAAACAAACTCTTTTTAAAATTGTATCAAGTTTACTATATTTGTACCATATTTTGAATTAGTATTTAGGATGTCTTATAAAACATCTAACAGAATAGCTTCTAACAGAAGATTATGGTGGTGATTATAGATGTTTTCACTTTGATGCTTTCAAGTTTAGTCAGTTTCTGTACAGCACTACAGTATGTTGTACTGTTTAGCCAACTATGTATGACAAAATGTATTAATATGCTGATGTTTTGTTATGCGTAGAGTCAACAGTAAAAAAATAATACAGGATACTAGGTACAAATTATGCTTTGTGGCCTACTGGTTGATAAAGCACACATTCTCTTTTTGTAATAATGCAATGTTCTTATTTAATGATGATAATTTTTGTAGATTTGCTCAGGGTTTACATCTACGGCAAGTAGACATGCTTCAAGATGGCATTGCAAAGAGCACAGCAACACTTTCCATGATGTCAAAGAAACTCAGAAGAATTTGTGTACAAAGCCTGGAGAAGCACCGGAAAAAAAAGAGACAGAAAGTTGGTGGAGTTAATGTCCTTGTTCACATTGATGAGAGCAAGTTTTGCCACAAACGCAAGGTAGTGTAATCTGAATGTGCAATTTTTACTTTCACTGACATTTTATTTATTTTGTTTAACCTAAAGAAGGGTTATAGGAAGGTTACAGGAATGTGTTCTAAACACAAAAATTAAATTAATATTCAATGTTTAATGTAATGGCAAAACATATCTCGATATTTTGTTACTTGTTTACAATACATTTTATTAAAGGGTTAGTTCACCCAAAAATGAAAATTCTGTCTTTAAATCCTCACCCTTATGTTGTTCCAAACCTGTAAGACTTTCTTTTATCTTCGGAACATGAATGAAGATCTTTTTTATGAAATATGAGCGATTCCTGTCCCTCCATTGACAGCTACGCAACTACCACTTCAAAAAATTCATGAAGAAATCATAAAACTAATCCATGTGTCTCCAGTGGTTTGACCTCAATTTTATAAAATGACGCAAGTGCTTTGTTTCCAAAAAAAAACAAAACAAAAAAAAAAACCAACATAATTTACCACTTTATTTACAAAATATGAATCTTCAAATTTTCTTTTTTGGGTGAACTGACCCTTTAAAGATTTTCTTATTATAAGCATAGTTATTATTGTGTTATATGGAATTTAAAAGAGTTTTAGGCGAACGTGGGTGTTTGGTATACTTGAAATCAAAGCTGCAAGCAGACGCCCCATTCTTCGCCTTGTGAAGAAAAGAAACAAGGAGACCCTTGTTCCCATCATCAAGAAACATGTCAAACGTCAAAGTCTAGTGGTGAGTGATGAGTGGAGAGCATATGCCAGTCTTTCCCAGGAGGGCTACAAGCATGTCAGAGTCAACCACAGCCAGAATGATGTAGATCCACAAACAGGACTACATACTCAAAACATTGAGAGAGCATGGCAGACTTACAAGAGGGAAGTTTGGCGTATGCGGGGGAATCGTTCTGAGAAGGCCTTCAGCTCAGCTTCATAGAGTGGACCTACTGGTTAGCAAGAAGATATAAACATGGAGTACTTGGAAGACTTCTCAAGGACATAAGGAATGGTAACCACAAATAAGTTTAGAAACTTTCTGTCCTTTCTGTTTATAACTTTTGTTCTTGGCCTCGGGCATTTGAAATGTTGTTGAAGTATTGAGAGTTTTTTCATTTTGAAATGCTCAATATAATGTTTGTCACATAATCAGATGGTTCAGATGTGATCCTGATACCCTAGTAAAGAATGGGTTGTATTATTTGGAGTGTTTTTATTTAATAAAAGTGCATTTTTTTCTCTGGTGTGCTTCCTATAGTGTTTGTTCTACTTCAGTCAGGTATGCAAAACTATTGTTTTAAATGGTAATTGTGTTGCATATAATGAATGGAAACCTGTATGCAATCTGTTGATAGGTTATAGACTTTCTACTAATATAAACTGTTTTTCACTTTAATTAGATAGTCCTAAAAGATATCTACTAACGCTTAGTGGAGAATGTCTATTAATAGTCTACTGATCATAAACAATATATTTGTTGACAAGCAACAGATAAGCAACTAATCTTTAGTTGACTATCAACAGATTATCAACAAATGGAAACTACAGGTTTTTTTTTTTTTAAACAGTTAAAATAATCATTAATTTGATGCATTTGAGACCCCTTGAGTTGGATATACAGTATCATATACAGATCAAATGCTGACATGACTGTTGACTTTCAACTGACATTGATTTTGAGTTGTTGGTAGACAGCTTAGAAGTTAGTGACTCAGTCTACAGAAAGTTAGTTGACAATTGGTTAATAACCTGTTGCAAATTAACATTGACAGTCAACAGGCACTTTTTGTAAAATCTGTAGATTAACACTTGAATTGTACTTTATAGTCTATAGGCAGTCAGTTGAACGTATGTTACTTGTCTGTTGAAACAGTGTTGTTGAATGTCAACTGATGCACTGTTGACAAGCTACTGAATGGCTACTAATAACTAGTAGAGTCTCAACAAATGGACTATCAAAATAAAGTGTTACCAAATGTTCTTTCTTGCAGCAAAAGTTAAAATACTAAAAAGCCTTTTATGATATTTATTCAAAACAATACCAGCTGGCAGACCTAGAATAAATGAACAAGGATCAACATCAATTGCCATTCCCAGAATGTTGCCAATGTGGTCTGCGATTTTCTTCCAAAACAACTGAATTTTGTGACAAGACCAAATACAATGAATATAATTACCAACTGATATTTTACATTTTGAGCAATTGGGGGAAAGTTTTGGGTCCATTTTATTCCTGATAAAAGGGGTGATATGTAGCCGACGTATTATTTTGAATTGAATAGCACGTGCTCTGTTACACACTGATATTCTTTTAACATGATCCCAGACTAAATCCCAATCCTCTCTGGAGATATTTACTACCAAATCATTTCCCCACATCTGTCTAAGATTATCTGTGTCCCCTGGGAGAGTCAAACTCAGTGTAACATAAATATGAGATATCTTTTTTTGTCTCGTGTCTTCTAGTAGTATTTTCTCAATTTCGGTTCTGGAACTATCAGTATGTAAAGTGGTCTTTTTACCAATGAAGTCCCTTAGCTGCAAGTACCTAAAAAAATGATGTCTTGGCAGATTAAATTTAGCAGACAACTGTTCAAAAGACATAAGTGATGAACCCTCGAATGTATCTTTCAGCCTCACAATACCTAAAGAATTCCAGAGGTTGAACCCAGAGTCATCAGTACCAGGAGGAAAATCTGGATTATTTTGAATTGGTGTAAGAGCTGATGACAAATTAAACCTACCCTCTAACTTGCGCGACTGCGCCCAAGCTTTAAGAGTGTTCCGTACGATTGGGCTATGGCCCCTATTTTTGCCAAAGAAATTATTTGTATATACGTAAAAAAGTTGGGGAAAATGGTCTGTGCTATAGTCTTTATTCTAAAATATTAAAACCACTTTACAGTCTAAAAACATTAAATTATAAAATTAAATGGCTCTGAAGGAAAGAAGTGTCAGATACGTTTTTAAGTAACACCACAGATGTAATATTGCACAAAATGTTGATGAAACATTGATTAAAATGCGTGGCGCGGACGACAAATCTCCGACAGTAAACTGATGCCCCATTCTGCTTTGTAACGGGCGCTTTTTCGCGTCTAGGGTAAACAGCTGTTGCGACGCGAGCAATAACGGCCGTGTTAAGCACTTTACACAGTGTTAAAGCTCATTCTGCCTATAACGCTATGTTACAACATCAAGCAATATTCCAATAATTTATATAATTACAACACTTTATATAGGGCCATTTTGCATTAAGAGTAGCCTAGTTTCACGTTTAGTACATTTTGCTTACTACTTATTTAAAAGTATATAAAAGTACTGTACATATGTAATTAAAAACGTTTTCATTATGATATTATTAATTTTACTTTAGTAAAAAGATCTGAGATCTTCCTCCACTGGTAGAGATTAGAGGAATTAAGACTAAAAATAGAAGGGTTTTGTCAGTGACACTTTTGATATATTTATTGATACAAGTTATGTTTTATATAACGTGACTAAATTAAAAGACAAAGTCGTCAGTGAAGATTATGCAACTGTATTTAGAATATAACATGCAATGCAAACTAGTTTGGTTACAGCTCAAATGTATCATTCTCATTCTATCATTCACCCTGCCTCCATTACATATCTCTGTCACACAAGTGTTTGATCACCACATTTGAGTGATCATTGCAAAACATTTATATATTTATTCTGTTTATACTGTGTATACAGTACCCATCAAAAGTTTGTACACACCAATGTGTAAGTGTGTCCAAACTTTTGACTGGTACTGTACTATAATACACATAAATAATATTAATACTGTATTATAATATACACATAAATAATATCGGCCAATATATCGGTATCTGGCTTTTTTTTATCGGCATCGGCCCCCAAAAATCCATATCGGTCGGGCTCTATGTAACTTACTGCTTTGACTAGAAGTCTAGCCTAAAAGATGTTGGACTATTTGAGAAAATGAAGATCATGTTAAATGATTTGAAGTTGTAGCCAACACTGTGTAAAGGTTGATTTGAAAGGTCCTAGAAGAGGAGTTGACACATCAGAAGACAGAAGAAACACATAAAGCAGCATTTACACAAAACAGATTTTATTTATTGTTTGTCATTTAACAATTTCTCCATTATTCAGTAGGAGCCATGTTATAACTACAGGACAATAAAATGCAATTCAATAAACATCTTTGTAAAAAAAGCTATATTTTTTCAAATTTCAAAGAAAAAAATTGAGTAGAAAACAAAACTTTAAAACTTGATAAGAAGTGAATTGGATACTGTAAACTAAGTGCAGTGTAGATATATGTAAGCATTTAAGGAATTATATAAATGATAATAAAATACAAAAAGGTTTACAGAGTTAAAAGAGCTGCAGACTTTTACAATTGGTGGTGATGGTGACAGGAAGTCAATGGTTCCAGCACACAATGTGGTCACACTTAAAATGTATCACCACATGTTAATCTGTGTTCGTTTTTGGTAAACAGCACATATAGATATGTCAGGAATACATCTGCAGGAATACATTTTTACAAAAGAAACGCCAGATTTTATCTTGGACAAATTTATGCTTGAGATTTCCTTAGTCAAAGTAACTTTAATCTCAGGCTTAGTAATAAGACACATACTCTGCTTTTTGTCTTATGACTATATAGACCAAACTCATTGCCTCCACCGAGGCTTGGCCTCAGATTTCTGTCTTTCATAAATATGTCAATGTACTTTGGAAGAGTATTTGGCTTAATTTCTGGCTGAACAATATCACATTTTACAACACACAAAAAACAATGAAAATAACACATGCCTTTCCTTCAGTAACTGTCTGATTAGAGCTGAAGCAATGTGATCGCAGTTGGAAAGTGTATAGATAGCGCAGCACACAGTTTTGAGTGTCGTGTCGACACAGAATAAACCTCTCGCCCTAGATCTGCGATTCTTGCCGATGGAGGAGTTTCTCTCCTCTGGCTGCTTTAGCCAATAACTCTGCTTTATGTCTCATTTCTGTCAAGGACTCAACACGTTCCTTCCAGCCTAGCTTGGCCTCAGATTTCTCTCCCTCAATAAGCATGTCAATGTAGTCTGTAGTGGAGAGAGGATCTGGCTTCAGTGCTATCTCTTTAAGTCTGTTTAAACACTTAGAAGACCTCTCCATCAGCTCCACCACATCAGCCTGCACCTTATCATAGTCAGCCTTCAGCTTACCAATCAATTCCTCAACAGTTATTTTAGCCTTTGTGGCATTCTGGTACTTTTCTTGCAGGTCTTTCAATGTTTGTTTTTCTTGAACTACCTTATAGTCAAATCTGTACTTCATATTAAAATGTACTTGCCAATGACATTTACCTGGACACTCAGTACAGTATCCATTTGTTATTGCCACACAGTCTGCTTTATCTGCATCGTTTGGTATCCCACAGGGAAAGTGGCAGGTGACACTGCACTGCTGACAGTTGGTGATGAAGTTTCCACTTCCAGAAATATCTATTGTAAAGGCCTTTTTGATGGGGACATAAAACTCAAACTTCTCATTTCTGCTGATTTCTCCCTCATGCTCTTTTAGTTTTGCAGTTGTCTCTTTTATCTCCTCCAGCTTGGCTAACCCAAGTTTAACCTGCTTCTGCACATTTTCAACTGAATTCTCGAGCTGCTTTCTTTCTCTGAGGACCTCTTTCGTCATTTTTAAGCTTTTGGTTTCTATGATATTTAAAGCAGCAAAGAACTTTTTCATGCTTTTAATTCCCATGTTCCAAAACATCTTATCAAAGCCTCCATCTTCATCATCATCATCCCCACTTATACTGTTTGCTGCAGATGATTTGTTGTCTGCAAACAACGCTGAATTATTGAATTTGAAGTGAACTGGCAGCCCACCTTTTGTTTTAGGACACGGGACACCTGAAGCATTGATTGCCTCTAGAACTGGTGGTTGCTGGCCGTCTGCGAACGTCACCAGAACAAGGATGTTTTCTGCCACATCTTTGCCAAAGATTGAGAGCACAGAATCAAACACATATCTCTGTGTTGGTGTGAGTCGTGCTAAAGCAGCCTGAGCTACAAAACACACAGCGTCGATTTCACTGACACCACAATCAGCAGAGAAGAGTTTACGTAGCTGTTCTGTGATCATCTGGTCTCTTTTTATGCCTCTTGTATCTCCAAAGCCTGGAGTGTCAACAATGGTCAGTGAGCAATCTATTTCAAAGCCTTCCTGGTGGTTGAGTTTGTACACAGTGACTTCAGAAGTCTGACTTTCAGCTTGTGATTTCAACTGACCCTCATCAACTAACTTAAACCGATATGAATCCTCCCATTTGACACCTAGAATGTAATTGATCATCCCATTGATGAGAGTTGACTTCCCAGCCCCAGTTGCTCCGAGAACCATTACGGTGCGATTAGTTTTAGGTTTTGACTCTTTACCTAAACTGAGTAAACTGAATTGCTTGCACCCATCAAAATTGATGTGTTCTTCTTTCAGGGGAACTATATAAACAGGGAGAGCCCCTGTATTGGATTTTAGCAATGTGCTTTTTTCTTTATAAGCATCAGCAAACCGTTTTGGGCTTCTGAAAAAACTCATTTTGAAGTCCTAAATTTACAATCAAGATGAACAAGACCAACCCTCTGAGGAGGTAGTAACTAGTTCTAATCAGAAAACAGTAAGACTCCAAGTCTGTGCAGTACAAGTGTAGGTCTATGTCTTCTGCTCTGGAAGTGCACTCAGGTCCAAATCTGCAAAAGATGAAATGTACAAAAATAAAAATGCACAGAATTCGACCCTCAGTTGTAGCACCACTGTGTGTTCCCTATTGCTACTAGTGCAACCTTAAAACTAACACAGGCCAGATCTCCCACTAATATTGAATTACCTAAGGCACAGATACAGTGTACTACTGTCAAGAAGTAATATTAATGTAAAACTATTGTTAAAATCTTTGTGTGGAATATTTTCCATTATAGCACGTTATGGGACCATATCTCTTGGGTCAACTGACAAATTCAAATCAGCAGTTAGCAAACAGAGCTACATATCAAGATTACGATTAACTTAATTAAAGGGAGTGGTTTGAGGTGGATAATTATTCTCAACTACATGACAAATATTAAGTACTGTACTGCATTTGTAGGATATCTCTTCATAAAAAAGTCATTGTTTTTAAACACATGGGGAGGTAAATATTGTTAACATCTACGGTTATAAGGGGAAGTAAACTGAAGAAAACCTGTTAGACCGTTAGTACGTTGCCATAGGAACAGACTCAGAGTTGTGGCTGAACTGTCTTTGTGAAACCCAAAACCCAGAGAGTCAACCAACACTGAGTTTTCACTAAACCTGCTTTCTGAAATGGAGTTCACAGTTTCACCTAGAAACATCATAAAAATAGCAGAAGGTATTGTCAGGACTCCTGAAATAACATACATTTTTAAAGTTTTAAGAAAATGTTGCTGCATGTTTGTTGGGAATGGATACCATTATCTTTATTATGTTTCTTTCTTTCTCTTCTTTTAATCCTTATGTAAAACAAATCAAGTGGGTATTAAAAATGTGCTACATAAATACTGCTTGCTCTACTGCCTTGGATTTGTTTTGTTTTTTGTTTTGTGATGTGTACGGAATATATGGAATATATTTAATTTTAATATACAAGAAAATGAGCATACAACTCAGACCTTTTTCCTAACAGAAATTTTGACTTAAAGCAAGCACAGGTGTAAAAACTAACATTAATAATGACTCTGTTGCTCAGTTGTTACGGGGCATTTAGATCAAAAGAGCGATCTAGTGATTTGCAGCAGGGTTGTGCGGTGTTTAGTTGTTTTGGTAGCGATAAAGGCAGTGATATTTCCTGTTTACTGTACAGGACTCTCACGCCATAGCCAGGGTTTCCGTGGGGTCTTAAAAAGTCTAAAATTTCAAAATCCAAATTTTACGCCTTAAAAAGTCTTAAATGCGCTGAAGTCTTCTAGGTCTTAAATTATTTTAAACGGGTCTTAATTTCCCTTCGTCTATGTAACACTACCTTCTCATCCTATCATTGCTCATTGAAAGTTTTTTTTATTCTGTAGTTCTTTCTTTTGCTCATCACTTTTGTTTAATTTTAATGTTCATTAACATTGCAGTAACTTTTGTGTCTCTGTATTTATACTATATATACAGTGACTACATTTACATGCAGCCAATAACCCGTTCAAAACCGGGATATTAGCAATAACCCGGTCGCGCACGGCCATGTAAACACCGGCAAAACCCCGAATATGCTCATATCCCAGTTTTTAAAAACCCGGATATGATACCTGGGGTACCCCTTTTCTAACCCGAATATTTGGTCATGTAAACTCCTTTTGGCATATCCCCATCAAAAGGAACATTGATTTGTGTTCTGCGCATGTTCTATTCGCAAGGAATCTTTTGAGTAGAGACGGCGCATACAGAAACCCGCGTGCAGTATACCGGAAGTAAACAAGAAGTAGAGGTAAACATGGCGAGACGCAGCACCACACTTTTGGAGCAAGGAGGAAAGCGCAAACAAAGGCGATCGCTATCTGCCCCGAACTATTCATTATCCGCGTGCTGCTGCTGTTGTTGTTGTCTTTGGATACAGGAAGAAGAATCGGAAATGACGCATATTGCGTCTTAAGGTTGTCCGTACGTCCAGACGCTAACCGTGCGTCGCCGTTTACATCGGGATATTACAAATTCCATGTATACAGGAGTAACTCTCTCTACTCATGCATGTAAACGGGTTATTCCGAATGTTTCAGAAACCCAAATAGTGATCTTAACCCGACCATAACCCGAATTTTGACAGCTTGTAAACGTAGTCAGTGTGTGTGTGTATATATATATATATATATATATATATGTGTGTGTGTGTGTCCTTACACTATGACTCTGTATTTAATATATATACTTGTATTTAATATACTTTTGGGTCGGGATATAGGTCTTGAATGTATTTCATTAATTAAGGTCTTAAAAAGGTCTTAAAGTCTTAAATGTGACTTGTTGAAACCCAGCATAGCTCAAAACACACTGACACGTTTGATTGGCAGTTACATGATTGGCCACCACAGCATGACTCGGGGTTACATTTTTCTAAAAGTTCAGTCAGTCTCAAATTTTCACCACAGGCCTGCTGCCTTCTTTTGAGTGTTCCCCCTAGGGCTGTTGGAATAAATACCGAAAGTTGAATATAATTCGAATATTAAAATAAATCAATACTATTCGAATGCTGAAATTACTATTCGAGTGTGACTTTTTTTTATAAATATGTTGGCTAACGTTAGCTAATCTCCCTCTTCTCGCCTTGGCCTACCCGAATGTGTCACTCATGTCACGTCTTATGAACAATAACTTAGCGGGAGTGAGAAACACAAGACATTGTGAGGTCTAAGCTAACGTTACGTACTGAGTAACGTTAGTATAGAGGGGAGTGACAAGATGCGGCTGGAAATCGTAAGGACAGGAAATAGTTTTAACATGACTTTAAAATCGACATCCACCGAGCCAAAATGCTTATGTTAACATTAGGTAGCTCGTTCTTGTTTTCTAACTGCGTCGCGAGATATAGTAACGTTAGCTTAGCTGGGAGCTTCATGGAGACAGCTAAAGTTAATGTTAGCTGCCCTTCAGATGTCAAAGTTGTCCCTACGCCGTGGTACAACGAGCACACTCGGGCCCTTAAGAGAGCAGCCAGAAAAATGGAGCGCAACTGGAAGAAAAAAAACTAGAGGTATTTCGCATTTCATGGAAGGAGAGCTCGATTGCTTACAGGGAGGCTTTAAAAGCTGCTAGATCTGCTTATTTTACAACCCTATTAGAAGAAAATAAACATAATCCTAGGTATTTATTTGAAACGGTGGCTAAACTAACGAAAAATAAAGCTTCAAGCACCGAAGTTTCCAAGCAACACAGCAGTAATGACTTTATGAACTTCTTCACTTATAAGATTGATAATATCAGGGACAAAATTATAACTATGCAACCGTCTACTACAGTATCGCATCAGGCAGTGCATTGTAGTCTCCCTGAGGAAAAATTTGATTCATTCGTTGCTATAGGAGAGGAAGAATTTACTAAACTCGTTAAATCATCTAAATCTACAACATGTATGTTAGACTCTATACCGACTAAGCTAATGAAAGAGATGCTTCCAGAGGTCATAGATCCTCTTCTTAATATCATTAATTCCTCTTTGTCTCTAGGATACGTATCAAAAAACTTTAAGCTGGCTATGATTAAACCGCTTGTTAAAAAAACGCAACTTGATCCTACAGAATTAGTCAATTACAGGCCGATCTCGAATCTACCTTTTCTGTCAAAGATACTAGAAAAGGCAGTATCTTCACAACTGTGTTCCTTTCTTGAAAGAAATGATATCTGCGAGGATTTCCAGTCCGGATTCAGACCGTACCATAGTACCGAGACAGCTCTCGTTAGAGTCACAAATTATTTGCTCTTATCATCCGATCGTGGTTGTATCTCGCTATTAGTGTTACTCGATCTTAGTGCTGCATTTGACACCATTGACCACAACGTTCTTTTAAAGGGATACTCCACTTTTTTGGGAAATAAGCTCATTTTACATCTCCCCCAGAGTTAAACAGTTGAGTTTTACCGTTTTAGAATCCATTCAGCCGATCTCCGGGTCTGACGGTACCACTTTTAGCATAGCTTAGCACAGATCATTGATTCTGATGAGTCCAGTAGCATTTCTTTCAAAATGACCAAAGAGTTTCAATATTTTTCCTATTTAAAACTTGACTCTTCTGTAGTTAAACCGTGTACTAAGATCGACGGAAAATGAAAAGTTGCGATTTTCTAAGCCTATATGGCTAGGAACTACTCTCATTCCGGCGTAATAATCAAGGAACTGTGTGGCTGTACCATGGGTGCAGCAGGCGTAATGATATGACGCAGCGCCTGAAAATAGGTCTAATAGGTTAGACAAACTTAGTCCCGGTCACGTTGGAAGAAGTTACCGAGCTGGGGACTATTTTCAGGCGCTGCGTCATATCATTACGCCTGCTGCACCCATGGTACAGCCACACAGTTCCTTGATTATTACGCCGGAATGAGAGTAGTTCCTAGCCATATAGGCTTAGAAAATCGCAACTTTTCATTTTCCGTCGATCTTAGTACACGGTTTAACTACAGAAGAGTCAAGTTTTAAATAGGAAAAATATTGAAACTCTTTGGTCATTTTGAAAGAAATGCTACTGGACTCATCAGAATCAATGATCTGTGCTAAGCTATGCTAAAAGTGGTACCGTCAGACCCGGAGTTCGGCTGAATGGATTTTAAAACGGTAAAACTCAACTGTTTAACTCTGGGGGAGATGTAAAATGAGCTTATTTCCAAAAAAAGTGGAGTATCCCTTTAAATAGACTAGAACATTATGTTGGCATTAGTGGAAATGCACTAGCATGGTTTAAATCATACTTATCTGACCGTTATCAGTTTGTAGCAGTAAATGAAGAGATGTCTCATCGATCACAAGTTCAGTATGGCGTACCACAAGGCTCAGTACTAGGACTGCTGCTGTTCACTCTGTACATGCTACCATTAGGAGATATCATTAGGAAACATGGAATTAGCTTTCACTGTTATGCTGACGATACTCAGCTGTATATTTCTTCAAAACCTAACGAAACTTATCAATTCACAAAATTAATGGAATGCATAGCGGATATAAAAAATTGGATGACTCGTAATTTCCTACTTCTTAACTCTGAAAAAACAGAGTTTCTAATTATTGGACAAAAAACTTCCACACGTAATAACCTAGAATACTGTCTAACACTTGATGGCTGCTCTGTTAAGTCTTCGTCGTCGGTTAGGAACCTGGGTGTGCTCTTTGATACCAATCTTTAATTTGAAAGTCACGTGTCTAGTATCTGTAAAACTGCATTTTTCCATCTTAAAAATATATCTAAATTACGCCATATGCTCTCATTGACAAATGCGGAACAATTAGTTCATGTGTTCATGACCTCAAGGCTAGATTACTGTAATGCTCTACTGGGTGGTTGCCCTGCACGCTTAATAAACAAACTACAGCTGGTCCAAAACGCAGCAGCTCGAGTTCTTACCAGAACCAGGAAGTATGACCATATTAGCCCAGTTCTGTCAAAACTGCATTGGCTCCCTATTAAACATCGCATCAATTTTAAAATATTGCTGATTACTTACAAAGCACTAAATGGTTTAGCTCCGCAGTACTTGAGCGAGCTCTTAACGCATTATACTCCTTCACGTCTATTGCGATCTCAAAATTCCGGCCAGTTACTAATACCTAGAATATCAAAATCGACTGCTGGCGGTAGATCCTTTTCCTATTTAGCACCAAAACTCTGGAACAGTCTTCCTACCATTGTCCGGGAAGCAGACACACTCTGTCAGTTCAAAGCCAGATTAAAGACACATCTCTTTGACCTAGCATACACATAACACATTATAGACTTCTATAATTTAATGTTAGGCTGCATAGATTAGGTCAGCTGGAACCGGGAACACTTCCCATAAATCCTGATGTACTCGTTACATCATAAGAAGAATGGCATCTACTCTAATTTTAGTGTCTGTGTTTATCCCGAGGTTTTCCTGCAGCCTGCCGGATCCAGGCCGTATCCAGATCTGACGAAGGACCTTCGCCTGGACCGATGACAACGCAGTGCTGAAGTGCCAACTAGTCTCTCCCTATGGAGGATCCCTCTACCACTATACAGATAAGGCGTTGTCGGGAAAATTTGTTTCGCGTTCCTACCCCAAAGCAACAAAATAAAATAAAATTCTTTATCAAAATTTATAAGGAAACACCAGTACTTTGTTTAGGCTTGGCTTGTAGGGAATTTCAAACCTGCGTATTTTCAAATGCACATAACTATAGAACCCATTCTAAATGCGCATGTGAACGCCATCAGCGTTTCTCACAGGTTCGCGTTTAAAGTCTGTGTAGAGGGAATGGTGTAGTCTTAGCGGCCCCTAATTTAATAACAAATGATCGTTGCGACGGAAGCAAATCAATCAAAACTAACTTTAGATGGAAAATAACTTAACTCTGCTATAAAGCCAAAACAATCTCTGTTACCTTAAATTATACGCTTATCTCTGTGAAGCTGCTTTGAAACAATCTACGTTGTTAAAAGCGCTATATAAATGAAGATGACTTGACTTGACTTGACAAAGTTAGCTTCAACTTCATATATTACCTTCTAACAGCTGTATACTCAGTAACGTGACAATCAGCAAGAAACAGGTTGCTTATAAATCACTGAAATAGTACTGACAACACCGTTTGGCTTAGTTATTAATGTTGTTAGCATCGTTGCTAACACTATTGTTAGTGTTACTTACCTAGACAAATCGTTTCGGCTGTGCTTTCTAACATGATGTCCTTGTGCTAACCGAGCAACGTTAGCCTTTACAACAATGCCGCTTCCCTACAATTGTAAGATGTTTCATTACAGAGTTCTCTGTTGATTTGTTTGTCGCTGTGTGCTCGTGGTGGAAAATTAATGCAAACAAAGTTGCGTGCAGGTCCCCTCAAGGCCAGGCTAATGTTAGAAGTCCCTCTAGTGGACAGAACGTGTAACAACAACCACATGCTTGTAGTAGCATTGACGATGCATAAGCCTGAGCAGTGTAGTACATATTATTTAACAGGCTGCAATTGAGCATTAAATATTTGAATATTATTCGAATATTTAAAAAAAATATCAAATGGAATTCGAATGATATTACAGAGGAAGACTGACAGCTCTAGTTCCCCCTGTGCCCCCCCGCAGCAGCCTAATTGCATTACCCCCATTCGAAATATAGAACCACAGGTAATTATTTTATCAGTTTTTTTAACTGAAGCTATGCGTCAGATTTTTCCCATCCTCACCGACCTTGTCATAAAACTCGTTTAAATGATCATACTACGCCTCCTTGCTGCTTTTTGTTTTGATGTGTAACGTAAGTGATGAGTCATGAACGATCCATTCATTGCGTCTGTCACGTGACAAATGAACGAAAGACTTTTATGAATTATTTATGTTCCCTCTAAATGATTTTTGACTGCATTATAATGATTTCTTAATTCAGAATATGATCAAGATTGCGTAGGTGGATGTGTTCGGGGAATTTGCCAGTTAATAGAATAACATTTAAAGCCACTTAAATGAACGAAATGACTCGAAAAAAAGATTTGTTCATTTTGATGAACGAGATCGAACAAGAGAGTCAGTAGACACCGGTGGCTGGTGTTGCCAGATTGGGTGTTTTTTCCGCTACATATTAAGGCCGGTTTACGGTGTGTTTTAGCCGGGTTTTCGCCTGGAAGGCTCTATAGAAATCTGGCACTCTATTGAACGAAGTTAAACAGAGAGCGTGCCGTTCACAGACACCAGAATGAACGAGTTCACAGTAACGTTCATCAGGCAGTAATACAGTAGGCTACGTTCAGTTCACGTTCACCCAAAATATGAACGAGTTCAGGCACAACACTGCTTATCAATCAAAAGGAGTCGATCTCCGAGTGCGAATGAACGGACTCGATAGGAGGAACTGTCATTCTTACATGAGGCTCCTTTTCAACTACAAGGTCAATGTTGTTTTTCACTAACGACAAAACAACAAATTATCTGTGCATTTATATGGAACTAAGCTTTAGGAGCTTTCCATCTTTACTCTCCATCCTCAAATACTTTTGACTTGCTAGATGGAAGGCGAGCGGAAAAACCAATAGCTACAGTGAGTTGTTAAAACCTTTCTTTTTAGTAAACTCTGTGTACACAAACAATGTTCTCAATGCTTGCGTTCATGTGTAGAGCCCCTGGTGATGCTTCGAGGAGAGTTTCATGTTGTGACGAGCCTTCTTAGTGTTTTACAAATAGTGATTTTGATGCTATCATAGTAGTGCACTCCCATTCAAAAGGCCATTTGACCGAAACCGAGAATACGGTAAATCTTAAAGTGGCTCTTCCGTCCTAATTATGCTTTTAAACTAACGTTTGCCCCGGGTACATTCACAAAAAGACCCTAGGTTGCATTTTGGCGAGAGTTACGCTTTAAGACTTTTTAAGCCACTAGGGATTATATAGGGATCCTGTACCTATTCTTAACACCTGCACATTTCCTTTAACATGACAGCATATATTTAGTGTAATGGCTGTGGCTGCCTACCTGCCTGGGGAAACCAAGTTAGCTCCAGTATGACCTGCCCGAGCCAGTCAGAAGAGTCGAGGGAGAAAAGCCTGCAGGAGTAGAGGAATTAATGTTAATACATGCCATTATTATTAGTATATCGAAAGGCGAGACACAGAATGAAAGGAGTCTAATTGTTACGTGAACATCTGGCATCAGTGACTGCTACCCAAACATGATATTGAAAATCCATATTTCCCTTCCTTAAATTATGATTGTCTATATTTCATCAATATGATGGTTACCATGCTTTTACCCAGTCATCATGGTCCGAAACCTCTTTTTTTACGTCATGCAAAATAACGATTTCTGCAAAACTCAAACTGGAAGCAAAATTGACCAGTGCATTTGTTATACTTGTTCAAGATGGACTACAAAAACAAATAATTCTAATATTAAAATTAATTAACCCTTTGATGCGCAAGCTATGGAAACCCCATCTAATGCACAACATGGGTCTAAAAAGACCCGTATTCATTTCCTATGTTATTTCATGCATGGCTGGACTTTTTTATTTTTATCTTTTGAGATCAATTTATTTAAGCATTTAATATTCCATGAACTATAAATTCCATGATTTATAAATATTAAAAAAATCTTGTTTTCAATTACCAAAAATTATTATTTAAATTTTTTCTAGGTTTTGTGTTACTTTATCAAATTTACTTATCATGATAAAACAAAAGAATAAAGACAACATTTTGTCAAATTAATCATTTTAGCAGTCATTTAGACAACACATTTAACACTTGAAATGTTTATTTGCCACTTTGTCTCACATAGCATTCACATATCACAGATAACTGATAACACTGAAATTGAACTGTGTAACTATTGAATTGTGGTGAATGTGATAAAAAAAAAAAAAATACAACAAACAAAATAAAATCACACTGGTACAGCGGCATCTCAAATTGCCATCTTAGTGCTTACATAGGTTTCGCTCAGACAGCTAAGATATATATTAATATTAGTTTCTTTACAGTTTCAGTGTGTCTCTTCTATTTGTGTATGTAAAAATAAATTACGCTTTTAAAGGCCAAAATTAGCATAAATGGACAGTATGTGAGAGTATATTACAGTATATTACAATGTTAAAAGAAAAAAGGGATATAAAGTCATGGGAATTTAATGGTGTGTGTGTGTGTGTGTGTGTGTGTGTGTGTGTGTGTGTGTGTGTGTGTGTGTGTGTGTGTGTGTGTGTGTGTGTGACATACATTATATTTCTCTGTTAGCCTACTTAGTGGAGTAGAGAAAAGTGTCCTTAACTGAAGAGAGCTGCTCACACTTAAATGTAAACAAAAAAAAAAGGTAATGACTAGCAGGAACCCACTAACAACTTGAAAGTTTAAAAAAGATTTACAAAGATTAAAAAGATATTAAGAAATAAATAATTTACCTGTTGAGGGTGTCTTGACAATCTGTGTAAGACAGTTACAGTTCGGAAATCAAAAAGGCGGGAAAAAAGAACCCTAAACTCTTAAAACATTGAATTATTTCAGCATATGAAGGATTATGAACTGTTAGGCCTTCTACCTGTAAATAAGCTTTAAAATACAATCTTTTTTTTAGTGTAACTAACATTAGCTAGCTAGAATATGTCACCAGCTAGCTAGCTAATAGTATTGGACATGTTTCTCCTTCTCACAAGTAATTTCTCACTAGGATTACAAGGTCAAGGTAACCATAGCCTAATGTTCAAATATTATGTCCATCTTTTACAAAATATAAAATATTTTCTGTGGTTAAAATAAAATAAGACTTGCATCAAATATACAAAAGCAGCCGTGTTTAGTTGTGAAATGTGTGGCAGGTGAATAGTATTCTGCAGTAAATGTTCCTACTTGCAAAAATGTGCAAATATCAAAGGTTTCTATATGGGTCATTTTTGACCCTGTATGTAAAATTGATGTAGAAATAAAAAAAAACCTGTGTTTGTTTATAAAGTAAGAAAGGAAACATTAACATAATGATGTGTGGAAATCAAAAACAAAATATTTAATGAATACCTGGAATAAGAAAAAAAAAACATATCTTTTAAAGATTCAGCAAAGAAACACTCAGCCATCACTGAAATAACATAGGAAATGAATACGGGTCATTTTAGACCCATCTATGTAAAACATTTTTTAGAAATACAAAAACTGTGTTTGTTTATATAGTAAGAAAGGGTTGGGATACAAAAACGATTTTTATGCGAAAAGTAAGAAATGAAAAATTTCAATTAGGATTTTTAATGATCTAAAACAAGTTAATTGAGGAATACCTGGAATACTGAATGATGAAATTAAGTTCTTGCAAAGATATAGAAAATGAAAACTCAGTCGGGTCTTTTTAGACCCATGTTGTGCATCAAAGGGTTAATGCAACTAATATATTCACTATTACAAACACTAAAAGATAAAAAGTGTGGACTTACAAATCAGTGTGTTCAGCAAGTTACCACTCAGTTTGTCTCAGGAACGGAGCACGAGTTCTGTTTTAGTTTACTCTGCTGCTTCTTTTTATATATGTAGCCTACAGTACAGTCCACACACACACACACACACACACACACACACACACACACACACACACACACACACACACACACACACACACACACACACACACACACACACACACACACACACACACACACACACACACACAGCAAATGAGACCATTTCCCAGAAACCTCTCTACTAAAAAAGTAGCTTTTGCATCTTTGCACTCAGTGATAATAGATTGATAACACATGCATATAATTAAGCAAATATCTAAAACAGAAGAGTAATTAATTTCCAAAACCTAATACTGAAAACCATCTCATGTAAAAATACTCAAAACTTTAAAAAAGTAGTAAATTAGCATAAAGTTATCATATGCAATCATTGAATTCAGCATCACCAAGTAAAACCAAGTATTTCTGTATTTAGCAAAGTTGAGTTGGAAGCAAAGTTCATAGTGAATGCAACTTATAAAAAAATGAAAATTGCTGCAATGTTTTATTAATCATTAGCAAGTTGACTATCGGAGCACAAATGTAACCCCCTGCAGGAGAACTTTGGCCAACACAACCACAATGTTTCTGATGGTTCTTATCACAGCCCAAAAGCTCCTCCCTCTACACCCAAATCAGGCGGAGTCTCCTCTGTGCCACCCCCTATTAATGAATAAAGATCTAGGGGAGTTTCTCTCTCAGAGACAATATAATGTCTGAAACTACAGCTGTGCCTCAGATGATCACACACATCTTCACTGTAAGTACATTCATTCTCTTTTGTTAATGTGCTGTTGCTGTGGAGTAAGAGTCCTGCAGCTTCTCCTTGCTTAACCAGTGACTGTGGGTATGTTTTATATGATGTACAGTATAAGCAATGCAGTAATAGATACTGTGTTCATAATAATTTCCCAGAGGGGATCAATTAAATTATTCTGATTCTGAAGTAGATGGATAAAAAAGAGGCTCCATAGAAAAGGAGAAATTGTTCAAGGTAGGTTTATGCAAATACATCTGCAAGAGGGAAAATGGTGTAATAATTTATGATAGCTATTAAAACAGATGAGAGAGGCATTGTTCAGAGTTTTTATAGAATGTAATGTAACAGATTTACAACAAGTTTAGAAGTCCACCTTTTACTTGTGCTTTTTTTTTATAAAACATTTGACTATTAGATAGATAGAATATAGAAGTTTGCAAAAGTGTATTGGGAGTAAAATAAGCCTGTACCCATATATGCAGACATTGCCATCACTTTGGTACAGACTGATATATCAATACAAATATATTGTATGGATTGCTGAGAAATCATACCCTTGTGTTTAAAGAAAAAAGCAGTACCATAAGTAAACTTTTCAATGTCTATTTAGGTAATTTGTGGTTTGGAGTCTGTCATTGAAGTTTATTTACAATCAGTGTTGGGAGTAACGCGTTACAAAAGTAACGCAACTACAGTAATGTATTCCTTTTTGCTGTAACACAGTAATATAACGCATTACTAATACATTTTTGTTAATATACCCGTTACAATCTCAGTAATGAGCATTACAACACATTTTCAATATAGCCAAGCTTACATTTTTTGTGAAGTTGGACTGAAATGACTGAGCTGTATTTTCACATGAGGTCTTATAGGCCCAAGCACTTTGACTTTATTTTTGGTATCCTTGAAAAATATGGCAAGCCCCACAGAGCCATTTGCTACATGTCTAGCTATAAGTGATTTCAATTGTACCACCCTTTATTTGGTAGCCTGTGTTTTAGCCAATGTTTGGCAAATAGCAGGATTCCTCTGTTCTGCCTGTGTTTTATTTTTTATAATAATTTATAGGCTTTGTTTAGCCTACATGTTGTTTTTTGTGAAGTTGGACTGAAATTACTGAGTCGTATTTCCAGGAAGCCTAATTCTCCAAGAGCACTTTTTGAATCTTTATAAAGCATAAGCTATGTCATCCAATGTGTGCTAGCTTTGTGCTATGAACTTGAATTAAAAGAGAATAAAAGAATAAAAAAATGAAAAGAATAAGAGATTGTGCATCTTATCATCATTAGACCATAGGTTACACAATAGTGGGCTCTATTGTGATTGATATGCATAGGCCTAGGCTTTAAATAACAGCAAATCAATCAGAATCTACCAGATTTTGATTCTTTGCCTGCTTTTGTAATTTTGATAGTGATTGTTACTTTTTGTATTGTGCCATGAGCCTTCACTGTGTCTATTATATTAAGTTGTTAGTAGCCTTACGGGCCTATTATGCTATACCATATTGTCCTCGACTGGTTATAAAATGAGCTGCAGTAAACTCAATTTTAGCATATTAGAATGCCAAGTCATACTTCCGTGGATATTTTGGTAAAAATAACTCAAAAGTAATGCAAAAGTAGTGTAACACATTACAATTCAGAGACAGTAATATTGTAATATATAACAAATTACTCTCAGATGACAGTAACTGTTAATCCATAACGTATTACATTTTTGAAGTAACTTGCCCAACATTGTTTACAATAGCCTTGCACCTACGTGTTATTTGCGTATACTCCAACTAATTCAGACATTCTGGTTCATCTCAGAATGAATTGTCAAGTCAATAAACTTCATTTATATAGCGCTTTTAACAATGTAGATTGTCTCAAAGCAGCTTTACAGAGATAAGCGTATAATTTAAGGTAACAGAGATTGTTTCGGCTTTACAGCAGAGTTAAGTTATTTCCATCTAAAGTTAGTTTTAATTGATTTGGTTCCGTCGCAATGATCATTTGTTATTAAATTAGGGGCCGCTAAGACGACACCATTCTCTCTACACAGACTTTAAACGCGAACCTGTGAGAAACGCTGATGGCGTTCACATGCGCATTTAGAATGGGTTCTATAGTTATGTGCGTTAGAATATACGCAGGTTTGGAATTCCCTACAAGCCAAGCCTAAACAAAATACTTGTCTTTCCTTATAAATTTTGATAAGGAATTTTATTTTATTTGTTGCTTTGGGGTAGGACCGCAAGACGAATTTTCCCGACAACGCCTTATCTGTAGAGTGGTAGTGGGATCCTCCATAGGGAGAGACTAGTTGGCACTTCAGCAATTGTATTAACTTTGGTTATTCTTTAAAGGGATACTCCACTTTTTTTGGAAATAGGCTAATTTTACAACTCCCCCAGAGTTAAATAGTTGAGTTTTACCGTTTTCGAATCCATTCAGCCGAACTCCGGGTCTGGCGGTACCACTTTTAGCATAGCTTAGCATAGATCATTGAATCGGACAGACAGGAGCATTAGCATCTTTCTCAAAAAAATGACCAAAGAGTTTCGATATTTTTCCTATTTAAAACTTGACTCTTCTGTAGTTACATCGTGTACTAAGACCGACGGAAAATGAAAAGTTGCGATTTTCTAGGCTGATATGGCTAGGAACTATACTCTCATTCCTGCGTAATAATCAAGAAACTTTGCTGCCGTACCATGAGTCCAGCAGGCGTAATGATATGATCAGCGCCTGAAAATAGGTCTAATAGGTTAGATAAACTTAGTCCCGGTCACGTTGGAAGTTACTGAGCTGGGGACTATTTTCAAGCGCTGCGTCATATAATTACGCCTGCTGCAGGCGCCTGCATTACATATTTGACCTCAGTAATACAACTAAATAAAATTACATTAATTTTGTAATTTCATTACACGTAACTAGTCAGTGTTGGGGGTAACTCCTTACGAATGCCATAATATAATCAATTTTGGCTGTAACTGAATAATGTAACACATGTAATGTTACTGTTACTGTTATATTGTGAATTGAAGGTGTGCCCTTTATGAGCTTTATGCCAGGCTTTTGCTCTTTTGCGCCACAGTAATGTAATGAGTAGGGTAATGAGTTACTATCCATAGAGAATAACAAGTAAGGTCATGCATTATGTTTTTTTTTTAAAGTGAATAATGTGTATTACACATTCTTGAGTAGTGACCCCAACACTGATGATATCAAATATCAGTAGCATAATACCATCAAGAGATGGTTTTCAAAATAAAAGACTGTCTGTCTGGGAACTTACTTGTAGATGCCTTTTGAAATTTCAAGTAGCCTTGATAGAGCCACAGACTGGAGTACTGCAGAGCTTGCATATGGCTCTGTGGTTTCCAGGGGTTCTTGTTGGAATTGGTTCTTCAAAATGAACTAGTACAGATGACATTTTAGGCCTGCTATTATTTTCCATGTCGCTGTTATTACAGGTGTCAAATCTATAAACGTTTGTAATCTGAAGTTGTAAGGGACTTCTGAAACTTAAAAAGTCCAGTGTTGACCATCAAATTGTGTGGAAAAGAAGCTTTCAAACAAATGTCCACCTCAAATTGTTTGGCAACCATTTTAAATACTTTGTTAAAGTGAAGCATTCTGGGAAATGGAGTCATGTTCCATCATGTTCCACAAAATTACAATAAATCAAACTTATTTGTTCTGTGACTAGAGCTTTTAACATTCATTGCTGTGGGAAAACATTTCCGGTTAATGTGATCTGTACAAGTAGTTCAAACTCATATCATTTATAGAATATGTAATGCAATCATATCTGACATATATTTAATGAAAGATGAAAAACAATTCTAAACTAGATACTAAATACTAAAAATAATATTTTGGTTTTAAAAAAATTGGTTTTGCAAGATTTTTATTAGCTAAAAAGGTTAGATGTTTATTAACCCTCTGGGGTCTGAGCTGTTTTCTGGGCCCTGGAGGTGTTCTGACATGCTCTGACATTTGTGCTTATTTCTGTTACTTGTGACATTTTTATGGCTAAAGTCTGATTACACTGTATTCAGCACAAACTCTGCTACAATAATATATCAGCAGCATGTGTGTAAAAGTTTGTAGTTTTGAGATAATGACATTTATGCGTGGTTTGTGAAAATACAAAAAAAAAAATTCTCACTGAAATAAGGTCATGAAACCCATACTGATAATTTCTTCACAAGACTTTTGTATGACGTAGCCTAGAATATTTGCTCTAAAACTATGTGAAAATCACCCTGACTGCTCATTCAGAGAAGACAATATATTGATTTAAAATTTTTACGACGTGTTTTGTGTGATAAAGCTTTATGCGGGAGGGGCGGATCACCTCATTAATATGTAAGCTTTCCACACCTGAGAAAGACAAAGACACTCCCTAATGGCCCTATTAGGAGCTTATCATGGCCCATCATTCTGAGCAGCCTTGCACAAAGAATGAGGAGATTTAAAAAAGAATGGCTTTTAGATTGTTTGGATTTATTTACAACACAACATAATCCAAAGATACACAACAAAAAAGCACTTATTGATAACAATGATCCAAAGAAAGAGACCTTTGTGCCATTCCTAAAAACATTGTACATACCTTTCATTTCCAAGGTGTTTGATTTTCACTTTACCATGTTCATGTACAGAGACATGTACTGTGAATGTTGAAGTGAGCAGGACTCAGTGGCATCTGGGCCCTGAAAAAAAAAAAAGTGAACATACTGATATCAAGAGAAAGACCTGCACGATTTTGGGAATACATTTTAGATTTTTCTGGTTAAAATTGCTTTTTAAAATTCACAGAATACACACACACTCACACAAATGTTTCCAACAATAATATAATGAACACCAGGTTTGTTGTGCCTTGTAGGCATAAGCTATGCACAGTGCTGCATAAAATAATAACAATATAGCAGCCTATATAAATCTTCCAAATATTTCAGTAACAACAAAGCTAGAGAAAAATATATTGATTATCATGTTACTTCAAATGTTTCCATTCGTTATGATGATATGAAATGAGATAATAGTAAAAACATGAAGCCGTTTGGAGCGTTTTGCTTTTCCAAAATATGATACATTCAAACGCAATCGCGCTCAAATATAAAACATTATGGTTACCATATACATATCTACGTTTGAGCAGATATCCACAAACACAGTAACAGTAAACACGGGTCTAAATATTATAATATTCACCATATATCTAGCAACAGTTCAACTGCAATGTGAAATTTATGCAACAATAAAAAAACTAATACTTAAGAATTTCTTACCTTATCTTTCTTGTCTTCAAATCGCGTTCTTCTTCTGGGGTAAAGCCAATGTAAGCTCACAGCATGTCTTTCAAACTCAACGAAAAGCAGAGACTGATGAAGTGTTTTGTTTTTGAGGTAATGAGCGCATTCGCGTTCCATGTGGAGATTTGCATGTGAATATCTTTTGCGCGAGTAGGTGTGGTCAAATTAAAAGTAATTAGGAAGCGTTTGAGAAGCTGGACATCTTGTTGGTTTTATACAAATTACTTAAACAGAGAATATTTGTTTTCAGTTTGAATCCGATCATTTAAAAGTACACACTTAAATGTTTATAAAGGTGTATGGCTCATAAATGTGTGACAAGTATTCGCTGAGTTTTGTTTCAGTTTATAGACGTGCTCAAGAAAAAAAAGTTCACCGCGACGGAGAGGCAGAACGCACACCCTGTTTATTGTCTTTATTTTTCAAAAGCACAATGTTTTGATTTGATTGTAAGTGGACACATACAAAAGTAGAAATATCACAGATTCTTTTTTTATATTTCTTTTTTCTGTATGACCATAAATGACGGAGTAATTTAAGTTTAAAGTGCTACAATGTAAAGAAAATCCAGCAAAACGCGCCCGCGCGTTTTTCGACCTCAGAGGGTTAACCTTCAGACGATCATATAGTTTTTAAACTTGACATCATACAAACTTCTCCGAAGGAACAGTTCTGATTTTTTAAAGTGTGGATGTATGAGCTTTAGAGTTGTGAATCTCACTATGCATCACAATGCGTCAAAAAAAAAAATTTCTATTAAAGCCATATAGGATATTTGACTTGACAAACTTGCATTGTCAAGTGCAATACCTAAGCTGCAATAAGTAACTTTAGACTGGAATGATGAGGTGTTTGGGTTTGTTTCTTTAAGGTAGCTACCATGAAGGTTTACCTATTTTGGATTAGTCATATCCCCCCCCCTACTTTTAACCTGCAAATCTATTGTGCTGTATTGAAATAACTGACCCCAGACAACTCTTTAACAAAAAAGGTATTGTTTACTGAACGATAACTTAAATGTACAAATAATATTTAGCCGTTAGATTGAATAACAAAAAAAACGTAACACAAACCACACTCTTCAAATATGCTAACTGCAATATTTCTTCAAATGATATTACACACAACTACCCCTTTATCCGTTTCTCTATCAGTTTCCACTTAAAACACTCCAGCTACACAAAATGATTCCTCCTTACAGCAGTTTCAATGTAAAACGTACACAAACCCTATTAAACCACTGTGTTACCACACACACACACACACACACACACACACACACACACACGGCAAGAAGGGAAAAAAAAAAGTTGCGGGCCTGATGGTAGCTCGTGTGGATGTGCAGGACGTTATCTTCAGTGAGGCAAACACACAGAAATCCAACTTACAGTTAGTTGTTAGTCAAGTCAAGTCATCTTCATTTATATAGCGCTTTTAACAATGTAGATTGTTTCAAAGCAGCTTTACAGAGATGAACGTATAATTTAAGGTAAGATTGTTTTGGCTTTATAGCGGTTCTTAAATAAAGTTATTTTCCAGCTAAAGTTAGTTTTGATTGATTCGCTTCCGTCGCAACGATCATTTGTTATTAAATTAGGGGCCGCCAAGACGACACCATTCTCTCTACTGTGGCATCGTGAGAGGGTATGTTATAGAGGCAAGGTATGTGCCATCTAGGTGGTTGCAGCATGGGGACTACAAACCAAGATGGCCACCTGTTCCCGGACTACAGTTACCAGGTTTCTCAACTGTGGGGACACAGCTGTTGCAAGTAAAGGAGAAAAGCTGTTAATGAGCTGAGAACAGAGAGACTGCCTGTTTTGTTTGATAGTGCACACAAAGAGAAGCTGGAAGAGTTTTGGTTAAAATCTCGATTTGTGAAGCAACCCACACTTTGGTGATACCCTACCTCTCACGATGCCACATATGGTGGAGAATGCAGTTCCAATGCTGTGAGTGCTGATGTCCAACAGAGACTGGGAAGATCTGACTGTGAAATTCGCAAAGCTAAGTACAAGAGACCACAATATTACAATGGAGGAGTTATTGAAAGCAATTCTAGAAACTAACAAAATCCAACAACAAACTAATGCTGCATTAGTAGAAGAACAAAAATGTGCAAATGAGTTGAAAGCAATGGAGCTTCAATTAAGAAAGAGCCAAGAAAGCAACAAAGTCAGAGCTAGTGACTTCATTCCAAAAAAAGGGAAATGTGATATAAAAGCAGGAGTAGTGGACAAGTTGCCAGTAAGTGTGCTCATTGGCAGGGATTGCCCAGTGTTCCATGCTTTGTGGCAAGACATATCGGGGAAAAAGATGAGGGATACCCAAAGGCCTAGAGGTAAAACCAAATATAAGGGAGACCCTTCCCAAGGGAATCAGAATGTAAAATATATGACCAAATGTTGTTTTCCAGTTCAGACTCGTGCAGAACCAAGAGATATTCCAGATGAGACTGAGACAGCTTGTGAGAAGGAGTCATCACAGGAGAGTATGGGTGAAACCGGAGACAAAGCAGAGGCTGTGCCGTTAAGAGGACAATATGGTACCTCACAGTTAAATGACCAAACATTAACTAACGCGCTGAGAAATGTCAGAGTGGTGGAAGGGGTAGATAAGGAACAGGGACACCTTACATATCCTTACTTTGCAGTAAAAAACGGTCTGCTTTATTAAGTAAACAAAAGTGGAGAGGACATCCAGGAACAGCTTCTAGTACCTAAGTCTCATAGGTCAACAGTATTGCATCTATCTCACACCCACCAACTTGGAGCCCACTTAGGGGTCAATAAAACTAAGGAGAGGATTCTTCAGCGTTTTTTTGGCCCGGAATTCACAAAGAGGTAGAAAACTACTGCCGCAGCTGTCCAGAATGTCAACAAGTAGCACCAAAAAACACAGAGCGCAACCCCCTAATTCCCCTGCCAATAATTGAGACCCCGTTTGAAAGAATTGGAATGGATATTGTGGGACCCCTTCCCAAGAGTTCTAGGGGACATCAATACATTTTAGTGATGCTGGATTATGCTACCCGATATCCTGAAGCTGTTCCCCTGCGTAAAGCCACAGCCAAACAGCTGGCCAAAGAGGTCTTTCTCCTCAGTAGTAGGGTAGGGATCCCAAAAGAGATCCTAACAGATCAGGGGACCCCCTTTATGTCAAGGGTTGTTAGGGAGATGAGTAACCTGTTGAAAATCAAACAGCTCAGAACCTCAGTTTACCATCCCCAAACAGATGGACTTGTAGAGCGCTTCAATAGAACGCTCAAGCAGATGCTGCGCAAAGTAATTGATAAAGATGGACGAAACTGGGACCAGCTTCTACCCTACCTTCTGTTTTCAATGAGAGAGGTACCCCAGGCCTCTACGGGATTCTCCCCCTTTGAATTGCTCTATCCACACAAGCCAAGAGGTCTTTTAGACATTGCCAAAGAATCTTGGGAAGAACAGCCCTGTCCACACAGGACTCTAATTGAACATGTGGAAACTATGAGAGAGAGGATGGCAGCAGTGTTCCCCATTGTCAGAGAGCACATGGAAAAGGCCCATAGGGAACAACAAGCCACCTACAACCGGACAGCACAGCCTAGGGAGTTCCAAACAGGAGATAAGGTGTTAGTGCTCATACCCACAGCGGAAAGCAAGTTCCTCACCACCTGGCAAGGGCCATGTGAAGTAGCAGAGAGAGTTGGAGAAGTATATAGAGTATATATATTTATAGAGTGAATCAGCCAGGTAAGAGGAAGTTACAACAAATTTACCATGTTAACCTTCTGAAAAAGTGGCATGCAAGAGATGCATTGTTTGGTGGTGGCCTAACTACAGAGAAGGTTAATGGTCCAAGAGAAGAAGTCCAAGTCAGTCCAGACCTGACACCACAGCAGCTGCAGGAGACTTTGGAGTTGGTAGAGCGGAATAGAGATGTTTTTTCTTCTGAACCTGGTCACACCCACGTGATCCAACATGAAATCCGCACGATACCTGGCAAAATCATACACCAACGTCCATACAGAGTCCATGAAGCCCGGCGAGAAGCTATCAAAGGGGAGGTAAGAAAAATGCTAAAACTAGGGGTCATTGAAGAATCTCAGAGTGCCTGGTCAAGCCCTATTGTGCTGGTTCCCAAGCCAGATGGAACAATAAGATTCTGTAATGACTTCAGGAAACTAAATGAAGTGTCACAGTTTGATTCTTATCCAATGCCACATGTAGATGAGTTGATCGATCGCCTGGGCAAGGCCAGATTTATTACCACCCTTGATTTAACCAAAGGATACTGGCAGGTTCCTCTTTCTCCAGAATCTAAAGAAAAGACAGCCTTCGCTACCCCAGAAGGGGCTATACCATTATGTTTGTCTACCTTTCGGCCTGCATGGGGCACCAGCGACTTTTCAGAGGCTGATGGACCTTGTCCTCCGACCTCATCAAAGGTATTCTGCAGCATATTTAGATGATGTGGTGGTGTATAGCCGGGACTGGGAAACCCACTTAATGCAAGTACAGAAAGTGTTGGATTCAGTAAGAGAGGCGGGCCTCACTGCTAACCCTAAAAAGTGCAAACTAGCCTTCTGTGAAACAAACTACCTGGGATACACCATAGGACGAGGCCTAGTTAAACCCCAAGAGCCCAAAATCAATGCCATTCAGGACTGGCCTAGGCCATCCACAAAGACCCAAGTTAAGTCCTTCCTAGGCCTGGCCAATTACTACAGAAGGTTTGTCCCTAACTTTGCTAGTATGGTTGCTCCCCTCACAGAAATGACCACGAAACAACACTCCAGGATGGTGAAATGGTCCGAAAAGGCAGAGGAATCATTTGCACAACTAAAGAGGGCCCTGACGTCTCATCCTGTCCTGGTGGCACCTGACTTTAAGAAGTCTTTTATAGTACACACGGATGCATCAGAGGTGGGTCTTGGGGCAGTATTATCCCAAACGCAAGAGGGAGAGGAACATCCAGTTTTGTATATAAGCAGGAAGTTAGCAAAGCATGAAAAAAATTACTCCACATTGGAAAAAGAATGTTTAGGAGTCAAATGGGCATTGGAGACCCTTCGGTACTACCTTCTAGGGCAGAAGTTTGTCCTGGTAACAGACCATGCCCCGTTACAGTGGATGGCAAGGAATAAAGAGACCAATAGGAGGGTAACTCGATGGTTCCTGAGCCTCCAAGCATTTAATTTCTCTGTCATTCACAGGCCCGGACCTTGCCATGGCAACACTGATGCCCTCTCACGACGAGATGCCCTCTACACTTTCTCCCTGCAACCACGAGCCACAGAGCAGAAAGGGGGGGGGGGGGGGGTGGCATCGTGAGAGGGTATGTTATAGAGGCAAGGTATGTGCCATCTAGGTGGTTGCAGCATGGCGACTACAAACCAAGATGGCCACCTGTTCCCAGACTACAGTTACCAGGTTTCTCAACTGTGGGGACACAGCTGTTGCAAGTAAAGGAGAAAAGCTGTTAATGAGCTGAGAACAGAGAGACTGCCTGTTTTGTTTGATAGTGCACACAAAGAGAAGCTGGAAGAGTTTTGGTTAAAATCTTTTTGGAGTTTAAGTTGGTTATTAAAAAGAACCCACCCACTAAGCAAAATGATGTCCGAAAGACGTCTTTTCAATGTCTTTGATACAAAAATCTGACGTTGAAATGACGTCCACTGAGGAGCCAGAATGAAAGTTTTTATGACGTCTTTTTTTGACGTGTTCTGGACGTCCGATATAGACGTTCATCGAACCTTCGTACAAGGTTAAAACTAGTTCAAATGTGGCCATTGTGGACATATTTCAACATCACTTATGGTCTCATTTAGACATAATTACTTTGACTATTGCTGTCAGATGATCTTAGTGAGAATTAACAGAGGTTTAGATGTTGATATTTGTTTAATTTGAAGTGTCACCATTGTGGTGATCAGTGTTTGCTTTAGTTGGGCTCTTGGTCCCCTTTCTTTTTACTTTAACTTTTCTTTGGCTGCTGTAACAGTGTGTTTGTGTAATACAATTGTTGTGGCAGAGAAAGCCAAGAAAAAGTTTGAGGTGTTATCAGCTCAATGTTGATGATGACATAATCATCACAAAATGGGCCTTTAATATTGTGTTTAAAGTTTTGTGTTTATATTTGGCATTCATAACCACCAACCTTGTGGAACTGCATTATTGGTGCCAAAAGCATTAAAATGATCACTTATTTGAAGGTGTATAAAAAGCATGTGCACATGTTTTGAGCAAATGTGTCATATAGTCACACACAGACATCAAGATTTTGGATATGAATCACAACAACGGTGACAATCAAAACAAAAAAGCTTGGGAATTAAGGATGAGTTTTGTACTACGAAAGCTACCCAGCATGCATTGCAGCATGAAGCTTTTTTTTTTTTAAATTGTCACCATTGTTGTGAATCATATGCACAATCTTGATGTCTGTGTGTGACTATATGATACATTTGCTCAAAACATCATGCTGTTGAGCACATGTTATTTATTCACCTTCAAATAAGTGATCATTTTAATGCTTTTGGCACCAATAATGCAGATCCACAAGGTTGGTGGTTATGAATGCCAGATATAAACACAAAACTTTAAACACAATATTAGATGCCCATTTTGTGATGATTATGTCATCATCAACATTGAGCTGATAACACCTCAAACTTTTTCTAGGCTTTCTCTGCCACAACAATTGTATTACACAAACACACTGTTACAGCAGCCAAAGAAAAGTTAAAGTATAAACAAAGGGGACCAAGAGCCCAACTAAAGCAAACACTGATCACCACAATGGTGACACTTCAAATTAAACAAATATCAACATCTAAACCTCTGTTAATTCTCACTAAGATCATCTGACAGCAATAGTCAAAGTAATTATGTCTAAATGAGACCATAAATGATGTTGAAATATGTCCACAATGGCCACATCTGAACTAGTTTTAACCTTGTATGAAGGTTCGATGAACGTCTATATCGGACGTCCAGAACACGTCAAAAAAAGACGTCATAAAAACTTTCATTCTGGCTCCTCAGTGGATGTCTTTTCAACGTCCGATTTTTGTAACAAAGACATTGAAAAGACGTCTTTCGGACATCATTTTGCTTAGTGGGCAATGACTTGATCTCTGCCTGGACTCGATTTGTGAAGCAACCCACACTTTGGTGATACCCTACCTCTCACGATGCCACACTACACAAACTTTAAACGCGATCCTGTGAGAAATGCTGATGGCGTTCACATGAGCATTAAGAATTGGTTCTATAGTTATGTGCGTTTGAATATATGTGCGCAGGTTTGTAATTCCCTACAAACCAAGCCTAAACAAATTACTGGTGTTTCCTTATAGTTTTGATTCAGAATTTTATTTTATTTTATCAATTCGGGGTAGATACGCAAATTGAGTTTTCCCGACGATGCTTTATCTGTAGAGTGGTAAATGGATCCTCCATAGGGAGAGACTAGTTGGCACTTCAGCACTGCGTTGACATCGGGTCCAGGCGAAGGTCCTTCGTCAGATCTGGATACGGCCTGGATCCGGCAGGCTGCGGGAAGACCTCGGGATAAACAAAGACACTAAAATTAGCGTAGATGCCATTCTTCTCATGATGTAACAAGTACATCAGGATTTATGGGAAGTGTTCCCGGTTCCAGCTGACCTAATCTATGCAGCCTAACATTGAATTATAGAAGTCTATAATGTATTATGTGAATGCTATGTCAAAGAGATGTGTCTTTAATCTAGCTTTGAACTGACAGAGTGTGTCTGCTTCCCGGACAATGTTAGGAAGACTGTTACAAAGTTTTGGTGCTAAATAGGAGAAGGATCTACCGCCAGCAGTCGATTTTGATATTCTAGGTATTATCAACTGGCCGGAATTTTGAGATCGCAATAGACGTGAAGGAGTATAATGCGTTAAGAGCTCGCTCAAGTACTGCGGAGCTAAACCATTTAGTGCTTTGTAAGTAATCAGCAATATTTTAAAATTGATGCGATGTTTAATAGGGAGCCAGTGCAGTTTTGACAGAACTGGGCTAATATGGTCATATTTATTGGTTCTGATAAGAACTTGAGCTGCTGCGTTTTGAACTAGCTGTAGTTTGTTTATTAAGCGTGCAGGGCAACCACCCAGTAGAGCATTACAATAATCTAGCCTTGATGTCATGAAAGCATGAACTAATTGTTCCGCATTTGTCAATGAGAGCATATGACGTAATTTAGATATATTTTACAGATACTAGACACGTGACAATATCACACTCGTAGCCTTGTGATATTGCTCCATGCTTGTGCATATTCGACGACGAAGACTTAACAGAGCAGCCATCAAGTGTTAGACAGTATTCTAGGTTATTACGTGAGGAAGTTTTTTGTCCAATAATTAGAATCTCTGTTTTTTCAGAATTTAGAAGTAGGAAATTACGAGTCATCCAATTTTTTATATCAGCTATGCATTCTGTTAATTTAGTGAATTGGTAAGTTTCGTTAGGTTTTGAAGAAATATAGAGCTGAGTATCGTCGGCATAACAGTGAAAGCTAATTCCATGTTTCCTAATGATATCTCCTAATGGTAGCATGTACAGAGTGAACAGCAGCGGTCCTAGTACTGAGCCTTGTGGTACGCCATACTGAACTTGTGATCGATGAGACATCTCTTCATTTAGTCCAAGAAACAGCTCCAACACGAAAACGAAAACCAGCTACGGCAAAGTCCTCTTCAGCAGGGAAACAGGCTGTCGTCCTCTCCAGTCCAAAATCAGCGTCCTCCATCAGCAACTCTCCAACTTTAGCCAGGCACACTAGCACAACGTTTGTTCTAAACCACTGCTGTTAGTGCCGTAGTGTACACCTCTTCTGCTTAAGTTTCTCAATGTTTATCAGTTTCCTTTCCTCTTCTCGATTAGCAATTCTCTCCACTCTCCCGTGTCGCCGCTCCGTTTTGTGCGTCTGTGTGTGTCTGCGTTTGTGTCTGTGTTTCTTTGTTTATGTATCTGTCTGTCTGTGTGCATGTCTGCCTGTGTGTGTGTGTGTGTGTGTGTGAAATGGGTTAGGCTACGGAGAATGTTATTTTTCATTTGAATGTTTATGCCGCGGCCGGAAAATTAACGAGCGATGTCATTGCATTATAATCGATTATGGTCGGCCACTGCATTGATGCAGCATCGTCAAATCACCTCATCCCGATGCATCGATTATTTTATTAATTTCAACACCTCTAATGAGCTACTCCTCCATAGTCAGTGTATTAGCTTCAGTAGATGGCGGTCGGCGCGCCCCCCCAGTTTGGAGAAGCAGGCAGGAGAACCCACTTGGAAGCTAAGCAATATACTGCTGTGGACTGGGGCAGCAGCTAAACGTATTTTAGAAGACATCTCTATAAGTTGCGGTAGACAATATATTTTGAATGTTTTCACCGCTTTACCTTGCCGTTAGACAGCACTTTCCTACTGCACATTTTCTCAACCGTAGAATATCCGTATTCCTATCCCCATTCAGTCTCTCTCTGCAAAACAAATATTATCAGCTTCTGTAATCTGTATAAAAAGAGAGCGACTCCAGTCGAGCTCATTACGAGATGATTCACAGTAATTTGACCACGCCCCGGAGAGCGCGTGCTATTCAAACGCAAATTCTGAGAACCATTTCAGTCTGTGAAACGCCCACATCAGTGTAAACAAAGAGGCATAATATAGCCTACCTTATGGAGAAAATTTTCCGTGCTGATATGAGGAGCAGATCCCGCTGAGGAGTGAGGTAGGCTAAGTTATCCTTTCTCAAGTGTTAATGTGGAATAACGTTATGGAATAACGTTGTAGGCTTACGTAAACAAAAAGATGAATCGCGTTTCTATAATATGAATCGCGTTTCTGTGAGATGAATGAAGGGTACATATTTGTAAAGACTGTTTAGCCTAAATATGAATCGCGTTTCTGTGAGATGAATGAAGGGTAACGTTACATATTTGTAAAGACTGTTTAGCCTAAATATGAATCGCGCGTCTGTGTGTGAAAGAATAAACTGCTTTGCTATAGCCTACTGAGATGAGTAAAAATCAGAAATATTGCTGAAATTGTAATTATTGTTGTAATTGTAACCTTTTTAATAAAATAGCAAAACATATTTACAAGATAGATGTAAGCAAAATCTTAAATGGTCAATATAAGTATTCTTCTAAATACATTGTCCTTGCATTGTGGCTCAGTCAGTGTCACACCTGAATGAATGGCTAATTATGCAGAGTCATTATGCAGAGTGGGTGGGACTAAGGTGTAAACTACTCCTCCCCCTCGCATATTGGCTTTCCAAGCAAAACCTGTTTTACACCATTTAAATCAATGTATTTTTTTTTGTGAACGATAAAGCAAGACTATTTTCACATAGTTTTGAAGCTAGAACTCGAAGAGAAAACATCCATTAGTCAAAAGTCTTGTGGGCACATATTTTGTATGAGTTTTGTGGTCTTATTTCAGCAACTTTCATTTTTATTTTTTTAAATAACCACGCATAAACATTATTCTCTTAAAAATACAAACATCTACATACACGTTGCTCGCATATTATGGTAGGCCTGTTTGTGCTATATAGAGTGAATTTACACCTTTGCCATTAACATGTTTATAAATAACTGAAAAAAGCACAAATGTCAGAGCATGTCAGAACATCTCAAGGGCCCCAAAAACAGCTTGGTCCCCAGAGGGTTAAATTGAAATCCTAAAGTGTTCACCAAAAAGCAACATGTTTTATTTACTTATTGACTTCAGAGGAGCTTGTCTTTGTTAAAGCACCTATACAAGATGTCAGAAAAAATGATGAGCAGTAAACTAACATACTTTCTGTTTTTCCTAGTCTAGACTAAGGGATGGATGAGGCCATCAGAACGATAGAGGTGGCCGCGCTCGGCCGACCATTCAGCCTCGGGATGCTGTATGACTGCCGCCAAGATTCACTCGTCCCTGGTAAGATCCACATGTAAAGTTTTTCAATGGAACTGAACGACACAATTCCAAACCAAGCTTATATCATGCAGTAAAAGGCAGTCTAACTTCCTATAATTCTTCTCTGGCAGGCATGACACTGTGGGACTGTGATGACTTGGAAAAAAATACAAGAGAAAGACCACAACATAACAGTGACTTTGAGATAGTTGCTTCTGAATCAATTGAGGATAAATCCTCAGCGCTAACAGTTGAAGCCTCTCTGAAAGCAAGTTTTTTAGGTGGACTGGTCGAGGTTGAAGGATCGGCCAAATACCTGAATGATCATAAGGCATCCAAAAATCAGGCCAGAGTAACTCTGAAGTACAAAGCTACCACAAAGTTCCGGGAACTGTCGATGAATCACCTTGGAAGAGGCAATGTTAAGCATCCGTATGTCTTTGATAAAGGATTAGCAACACATGTAGTCACAGGTGTCCTTCATGGGGCACAAGCATTTTTTGTCTTTGACCGCGAAGTGTCCAAAAAGGAAAATCATCAAGACATTCAAGGCAACTTGAAGGTGATGATCAAGAAGATTCCCTCCTTTGCAATAGAGGGTCAAGGTTCGCTGAAAATGGAAGACAAGGACAAAGAAAATGTTGACAAATTTTCCTGCAGATTCTTTGGAGACTTTTCAATTCAGAAATCTCCTACATCCTTTCAGGATGCAATAGAAGTCTACCAAAGCCTGCCAAAATTGTTGGGAGCCAACGGAGAAAACGCCGTACCAATGAAGGTCTGGCTGTTGCCACTGACAAGTTTAGATTCTTCTGCTGCCAAACTTGTCCGTCAGATAAGTATAAGATTAGTTCAAGAATCTCAGACTGTCCTGGAGGACTTCAGTGAGCTGGAAATGAGGTGCAATGATGCACTGGGGACCACCACTGCACAGCAGTTCCCACAAATTGGCAAAAAGATTAAAAGTTTTAAAGAAATGTCCTCTGAGTTCAAACTGGAATTCCAACGAACCTTGGCAAAGAAACTTCCATCAATCCGAGGAGGAGGAGAAGAGGAGGCTGGGCTCGCAGACATCCTGAAGAAGAGACATTCTTCTCCTTTCAACAGCAAACACCTGAATGAGTGGATGGACTGTAAAGAGAGAGAAATCTGCATGTTAAAGTCTTTCACCAACATGATGAAAAACACAAAGATTGTCCCTTCTCAAAATGGTCTTCATGAGGAAATTCTCAGTGCAAACCATGCTGTGTGTTTTGTTTTCACCTCACTTGGAAGTGCTGAACCGTACCTCTCAGCTTTATCAAACTACTTAAAACAAACACCAGAAGGCCCTCAATGGGCACATACCCAAGATGTAGAGAAGGAACAATGGTACCTTTCACACAAAGTAGCAGATTCATTGCGGAACAAAGCAAAGCTCTTCAGTGACTTTGCAGAGGCTAACAAGGAGAACAAGAACATTAAGTTCCTGACAGTAGGTTCAACAAATGAAACACAGAAAGGTTCAAGCATCTACCTTTATAAAGAAGGCATTTCTGTCAGTGAGAACTTTGAGCCGCCTTCAAAGCCGGAAACAGTGACAGTAAGTGATATAAACCATAACAGTGTGACGCTGATGGTTTCTCCACCCAGATTTGGAGCAGAGGACATCACCTCCTACTGTGTTGAGTACTGTGTCAGTGGAGAGGATGGATGGAAACAGAAGACAGCATCAAAAGCTGAAGAAGTCACAGTGAGCGATCTGAGTCCTAACACAGAGTATATGTTCAGATGCAGAGCAGTGACCTCAGTAGGTTTTGGGCCAGCCAATGAAGTCCCCGGTTCCACTAAAACCTTACCTTGCAGCCCTCCTGGAAAACCTGAAGTCGAACCAAATTCAAGTGAGATATCTGTTAGCTGGGAGAAACCTGCTGAGCTTGGACAAGATATCCACATTTTGAGCTACATTGTGGAGTTCGCCAAAACAGACAACGAGGTTAAAGAGGAAGATCTCCAATGGGATGAAATGATGGCAGGAGCTGAAAAGGCAATAATATCAGAGCTTCAGTCAGGAACAGAATATGTTGTCAGGGTCAGATGTGATTGTGGTGTAGCTGGCAGAAGCAAAGAAAGCATCCCTGTTAATGTCTGCACAACAAAACGTGAATTTGCATGTCTTACCGAGTTCCTCAAACATATTAGCAAGAGATTACATTCTGAATCTCCATCAGTTTACAAACTGCCTCTGAAAGAAGAAGATATGGATGTTGATGGATGCCGGTGGTATAACCTTGGCAAAGAAAGCATGAGGCAAAATCGCACAATAATGCTTCTTGGAGCAACTGGATCAGGAAAGTCCACTCTGATCAATGGAATGATCAACTACATTGTTGGTGTAGAGTGGAAGGACAATTTCAGATTTCAATTAATTATGGAGGATCAGACGAGATCACAATCTGAAAGTCAGACATCTGAAGCCACGGTGTACAAAATCAACTACCAAGAGGGGTTTAAAGTCCCCTTCTCTCTGACCATTGTGGACACACCAGGGTTTGGGGACACAAGAGGAATCGGAAGAGACAGGGAGATCACAGAGCAAATCAGGAGGCTTTTTACCTCTGCTAATGGGGTAAGTGAGATTGATGCAGTGTGCTTTGTTACCCAGGCCTCTCTTGCACGACTAACAGCAACGCAGCGATATGTGTTTGACTCGGTACTCTCCATTTTTGGCAAAGATGTGGCAGAGAACATTCAGATGCTGGTGACTTTTGCAGATGGCAAGCAGCCACCGGTTCTGGAGGCAATAATCGCCTCTGGGGTTCCATGTCCACAAAATGATATAGGGCTTCCAGTTCACTTCAAGTTCAACAACTCTGCATTGTTTGCAGATAACAGAAGCAGCAGTGACAGGGCCTGTGATGAGGGATCTGATGAGGATGATGACAACTTTGACGAAATGTTTTGGAACATGGGTGCCAAAAGTATGGTGAAGTTCTTCACTGCTTTGAAAAAAATGACAACCAAAAGCTTGCTCATGACCCAAGAGGTTTTAAAAGAACGAAAGCTTCTTGAAACAGCAGTTGAAGGTTTGCAGCCGCAAGTTAAAGCTGGATTAGCAAAACTTGAAGAAATAAGGACAACCAAAGAAAAGATTAAAGAGCATGAAACAGCCATGACTTCAAATGAAAACTTTGAGATTGAGGTTGACGTTATTAGGCCAGTCCAAAAACAGCTCACAAAGAAAGGAGAGTACATTACCAACTGCCAGACATGTTCAATAACATGCCACTACCCGTGTGCGATAGCAGATGATGCTCAAAAACATGGCTGTGCATCGATGGATAGGACAGGGAGGTGCACTGTCTGCCCTGGAAAATGCATTTGGAATGTGCATTTCAACCAAACATACAGTTGGGAGTATGTTCAAGTAAAAGAGAAGCAGACACTGCTGGAGCTAAAAGACAAGTACAAAAAAGCTACAAGAGAAAAGATGACCATTCAGGAATTGATTGAGAGGCAAGAGGAAGAGATTGTTCAGCTTCAAGACATGATCGTGTCCCTCATCGATCAGTCGGCTCAATCTATAACTCGTCTGCAAGAGATTGCGCTGAGGCCCAACCCTCTGACCACTCCAGAGTACATCGACATGCTGATTGAGGGCGAAAAGTCAGAGGCAAAAGAGGGTTACACGGCTCGAATTCAGTCTTTGGAGGCAATGAAGGAAAAAGCAAAAATCATCTCCAAAGTTGCTAAACAAGATAAACTCATAAAAACAGAAGAAGAATTGTCTGAAGAAAAACAGGAGAGAAAAGAAAAGAAAGGTGTTCTTAAGAAAGTTAAAAATTTCTTTGGATATTAGTGAAAAACATGCCATGGCTGCAGCCATGTGTTAGTATAAACCAGAATAAAAGTGAGTTAATGCATGAAAAATAAGTCAAAAAGACAGCTGAGCAATTGTTAGACTATTGGTATGTTGAGATGATTAACATTAATGTGTACATTTTGTATTGTTATGATGGTAACATGCTATCATTTTGTAAGTTATCATGCTAAAGTTATCATGATCTATGACGTTAGCACGTTCCGCATTGGCTACAATGAACGTGTAACGTATGCGGACCGTTAGCGGAGCGTGTGTGCCACGGAATGCATCCTTTAACCGGCTAAACCTTCTGCCCACACATGGTGTGGGTCACAGGCGAGACGGAGAGTTTTTGCTTTGGAATTGTTTCTTCAGTTTTTGGAGCCGGCACAGAGCCGTAAAACATCCATCTACTGTCAGCTGTTATCCAACATGACATCATGACTTTGCGTAAACATACACACCACTTTCCTAAAGCCAAGTGGCATGTTATCTGTACGCATTTTGAGCTATCCGCGTGTATGTCTAGTACGCTGTATAGAGCGGACGGCAGTCTGCAATGTCACAGCGTAAACATACACACCACTTTCTAAAGCCACGTGGTGTGTTAGCGCGAGGCTACGTGTTACATTTACATTTATTCATTTAGCTGACGCTTTTATCCAAAGCGACTTACAATTGCTATATATGTCAGAGGTCGCACGCCTCTGGAGCAACTAGGGGTTAAGTGTCTTGCTCAGGGACACATTGGTGTCTCACAGTGGATTCGAACCCGGGTCTCTCACACCAAAGGCATGTGTCTTATCCAGTGTGCCACCACCACCCTCGTTATTGCGAGGCTCCAGTTGGTTTTAGGAAATGTCAAACACGGGTTGGGTTTAGGAAAAGAACAAACGTGGAAAAGAAACATCACATGCGGGACACGATCCCCTTTTTTTGTTGTGCGCCATTTTGGGCTTTTAGTACGCAAGGGTCAGAGTTTGTGTGGAGGACCGCACATTCTCCCGTCAAGTTTGCTTTTTATAAATCACAACCTTTGTGTGGGAAGCCGCGTACGCTCATTTTCAGCCCCATTTTGTGCGTACGCCAAGTTTATAAATGAGACCCCAGATCTCCGCGGAGCATACGCACCACTACGCGCTGCACTTTGTACGGTGCCGGCAGTGTCATTAATTATAGTGGAAGCGTAGTTTTGGAACGTCCGCTCCGCGTACGTTACTCATGCAATGTAGCCAACCCGTTACACTTTAGGTAAGCATGCTGATTTGAATTGTCTCTTAACTTTTTGTTATTAACAAGCTTTTTTTGCCAGCTGGTGGCACTTGATTAAATACATTTTTTGTTCGGTTGAAAAGAATAAATTCATTGAATGCTCCAAATTTCATGGCAAAATGTTTTTTTTTAATGGCTAAGAACTTAATAGACCTGGATGTCATAAGTCATGTCTACATAACCTAAATGTTGTTGAAAATGTGAACAATTATGCTTCTTTTCTGACACACATAATTTAATAACCCCTTTCAGCTGGAGTTTGTTCTCTTTTTTATTGATGAAACGATTTAGTACTTTGAATATACTCTGAATAAGTATGATTAATTACTTGGTTTTGGCGGTTACTGTACGTTTTTTGTCTTATAAGAGGTTCGTAACAAAGACGATAACACAATTGATGTTTATTTTACATAACCAAATTGAAGATTTGATGTATCTTTTAGTAGGTTAAAGCTGTTATTTGTGAAATTCATCCTGTTCAAAATTCAGCAGATGACAACTCTTCAATGTGTGCAGTTTGATGAGTTCAAACTTTTGTTCTTAGATGGCATTGGTAATGATAAATATAGAAATAATTGATTGATTGATTGATTTGAACATTAAACGTTGTTTTACATATTTCAGCTTTAACATTAGTCCTATATTTTAAGCCATTATGCATTCTGTGTATTTTTCAGTTTTTTCTTGCCCAGTTGTACCTTAAATACTAGAAAAGACATGCAAAAATCCATAAAGTTATGTGATTGAGATGTGAAAATAAATTGATTTTGTCGAAATGTTTTGTTCTCTTTGTATTTCATCAATTATATTTGTCTCTTTTTAGCTCCTTTCTACCCTAAATCATCCATTTTTAATCGGCTCACACCCTTTATTGCAGGTAATGTTGGTATTTCCAGGTCAGTTATAAGTTTCCTATAAGTTTAAGTTTCACTTAGCAAAAAATCTTCCCAGTTTTAATTTCTCCATTGGTGAGCAAACAATCTGTTTTTATTTATGTATGAAATAATATCGCCATATGTGTTCTTGAAATGATTTAGCCCAAGTATTTAAGCTATGGACTATAATCTTTGTTCAGTTTAACGCCTGATTGATTCAGCAGAAACTCCTGAATTAGGTATGCCACACTGCATGAAAAGTGGGATTTTCGACAGTTACCGGCACTGTAGATTGTCGTGGAAGTTCAGGTTTACGACTGCAAACGGCAATTTACAGGCAACACTGCAAACTGTCGGAAATTGTCGGAAATTGACGTGGGACTTGCTTGCCCCGTGACCCCCCTCCCTCTAATGCTTTAACATGTAAATGAGACTGCTGTGAGCTTTACAAATGCAAATGAAGGTAGCAGGAGGAGTTTTATCCCAGGTGACTCAAAGGTATTAACTTAATTCTAAAAAAAATACAATATTTATTTATAACGCAAAATTAAAAACAGCCAAGGCTGACCAAAGTGCTGTACAGGGCAATAGATAAAATGCAGGGCAGAAACAGGACAATTTAAAAAAAAAAACAATAGTTGTGTCAAGGGGTATTAAAGTTTTCAAGGATGTTTTGAAGATGGAAATTGAGGGAGCTAGTCTGATATAGAGGGGTAGACTGTTCCAAAGTTTTGGGCCAGCAGTCGCAAAAGTGCAGTCGCCTCGTTTTTTAAGTCTGGATCTGGGCACGATGAGAAGACAGTGATCACTGGATCTCAAAGTACGAGATGGAGTGTACGGGCAGAGGAGATTGGTCAGATATTGGGGGGCCGGTTTGTTAAGAGCTTTATACACAAATAGTAAAATTTTAAAATCAATCCTGAATGTGACAGGTAGCCAGTGGAGTTTGAATAAAATAGGGGTGATCGACTCATATTTGCGTGTCCCGGTGAGAAGTCTAGCTGCTGCGTTTTGAACTAGCTGTAGACGAGAGAGAGAGGCCTGAGATAGCCCAAAATAAAGTGAGTTACAATAGTCTAAGGCCATCCTTAAAAAGTAGCCTACCGACCCAATTATTTATTTGTTCCCCCTTTTAGTCCGACCGACTTGCCGGCTGAAACTTGTGTTAAGACCGACCGCTTTTTTGTAACTCTTCAAACAACTAATATAAATGCAATAAAATAATATTAGTTATTAAGTATTGTGAATATAAATTCCGTAGGCCTGCATACAAACATAAGCTATAGCAGTGTGATTTTTATTTCAAAATAAGAGATTTTTGTTTAACAGTAACACCAGTGACACAACTCCAGGGGACCACTACTTTCATTATAAATTTTATAATATGTATTCTGCATTTTTTTATATATATATCATTTACATAATATATTTGATAGTTATGTATACATTATTGTATTTTAAATGGTGTAAAAATCTGTTATTGACCTCAAAATAAAGCATTTTCCCTCTGTACATGACTGTGGGGACGAGCACTTCTGTGGTGCTTGAAATTCTATATAATTCATAAAAATCAAATATTGCCACTTTGATGGCTCAAGAGGGTGTAATTGTTCAAATAACATATTGTTTTATTTTAAAATGTAAAGAAATTGTAACCCTAAAGTGTTTTTTAAGTGTAATATTTCTGTAAAGGCTAGGGACAGAAAAATGGACATTTTCATAGAATGACCCTCTTACATTTTAGCTTAAATTTATATATTTAATGAAAGTAGCTAGATTAGTTACTATGTGTCATTAGCAATAGCCAATGTTATGTAAAAAAGACACAAAACCATTTATTTCAACAATTAATTTCAATCAGGCTTTGCCACAAAGGTAAAATGTGCATTCCATGCAAACAGCATCACAATCTCTTAGAGCCCAACCACTGTGCATAATACAACACGAACAGAAGATTGTATTTGACTCATGCTGCATACACATACGCAATGACAAGAATTATGCCTACTGTACATATAGAGTTACAACTACGATTAGAGTTGTTTACATAAAATGTACCTCGTTTCTATTTTGCATTAAAAATGTTTGTGGCCCCTTTAAGAAATCCCTCTCTTCTCGCGATACTATTCACTTGTGCTGGACGCGTGCGCGCGACCAGAGAACGGCAGCCATTTTTCATTGTTTAGGAGAGCTCCATGACGGTGCGTGCATCGATCGGATTCTGTGTTATACGTTCTTCTTTCTTGGTAAATATTACTCCAATATCTTTAATATGCACAAATAATTTGTGAAGCGAAGTTAAAAGAACATTTGATGTGTACATTTTTGTTTATAGATTTATTTGGAGCGCATGTGTGACGAGTGAACCTCGTGGTGATCGGACGGTAAAGGATTGGGTATGTACGTTTTATGGTTTATGGGGGAAATTACTGATGGCATGTTTATTTGATAAATCTGTTAATGAGTTGAATCTATATTCTGTGATTATACAGTATAACTTTATGGTTAAATGCATATTTCTGGTTCCGCGTGGCATGATTAAACGTGGGTTGTGGCTTTGTTAAAGTGCTTTTATTTCTCTTGTAACTTAGGCCTAAGTTACCTCAGCCACTGCCGTATTCCAGTTTGTGTTATCGTATTTAATTGTAGCCTAACATATTTTGGTTTGGAGAAATCAATTTAAATCTGACCAGTTGCAGTGTATTATACTGCATTTCAGTTTGAATTGAGTTAAGTATTCTGTGGATTTGGGCATTGATCCACTGGTTAAGCTTTTTGTGACATTTGATTGTCATCTTCAAATTTACTGTAAACTGTTTCTACAATTTCTTTTTTTTTTTTTTCTTGTGAAATCTCTTCGAACAAGGCAAACTTTTTTCTTGCTTCCATCGACCGCTGTCACTTATTTTAAACAGCAGTCAGAATAAAACCCCAATTTCAAAAAGCATAGTTTGCTTCCGGTGTGTATTTCTGCAATTTCACCCGGTTGCATTTTTTCTCCTTTGTTTAATTTTACTGTGACTTATGTTGTTCTTATTAATTTTACTGTGACTTATGTTGTTCTTATTAATATCACTCTCAATTAATTGTTTTCCAGCTGCCTTTAAGACATATTACACGAGCTTCAGGTACAAACAACCAGATCTTGCATTGCAGGCGGAAGCTGTGGTGAATTCAGCTCGGAGTCGAGCGAGAAGAAAGACGGTAAGATTTATTAGATTAGATTTGTTTTTGGTCAATGTGACTATTTTTCAGGTGCATTAATAGATGTGTGTTGTCCATACGCAGTGCATTGCGCAGTATTGATATTCTTTATTGGTTTTAACAGCTGCTAAAAGCGAGTCAGAGTGTGCTAGCTGAGGATGAGATGGGCCTTCGGAAGTGTGCTACCATAGACCTGATGTCTGATGAGGAAGACGGCATCGTCGGCGGGGTGTCTGGATGGATTGTGCGACCTCCGTCCTGTCGCAACCAGGAGCTCACCGAGCTCTGTACCACGCTGCAGTCGAGATTAGAGTCGACTCCAAAGTACAGGGCAACACACCACAGACGTCTGCAAAATGGACCGAATTCAGACAGAATGCCGCTAGTTACCTGCAGCTGTATTTTGTCAGGCCTTGTGAAATGTAAGAGTTTTTCATGATTTCATCATAAAGCAAGAGGTCATGGGATTGATGGCTATTATTTGTTTAATAATTGTAAATAATCCTGTAATTTACAGGAAGCAGTATGCCATCTTCACAACTCTGAGACAAATTGTGGGAGCTACGAACTGGATCAAGGTAAAAAAAATAAATAAAAGAATCTTACATTCTAAAGGTAAGATTCAAAGAATATGCTTTCATTCTCTTGTATAAGAAAATAGATCCGTTATAGTTTACGATCTTAATCATACATTTTGTTTCCATAGAGTAACCTCGCCTCATAACGAGGGAGTAACCTCACATTTACTCAGAGCTATGTCTGCAAGTCCAGATTTTCATGACGCTGATCATGACGACATTGTAAGTAACTTTTACTATTTTCTCCTTGTTTCATTTTACTGTGACTTGCGTTGTTTTTATTCATATCACTCTCATTTAATTGTTTTCCAGCTGCCTGTAAGACATACTACGAGACTGTACCTGAAGCTCCTGCGTACTAACAACCAGATCTGGCATTGCAGGCCGAAGCTGTGAAGAGTTCAGCTCGGAGTCGAGCGAGAAGAAAGAGGGTAAGATTTTTAGTCAATGTGACTATTTTTCACGTGCATTAATAGATGTTTTGTGTCCATACACAGTGCATCACAGTACTGATTGTCTGTATTGGTTGTTTTTACAGCTGCTAGAAGCGAGACGGTGTGCTAGGTGAGGATGACGTGGGCATTTGGAAGTGCGCCACCATAGATCTGATGTCCGATGAAGTTCAACCACCAGCCAGGAGCTCACAGAGCTCTGTGCTACGCTGCAGTCGAGATTAGAGGAGACTCCTAAATACAGGGCAACGCACCACAGACGTTTTCAAAGTGGATCGAATTCAGAGAGAACGCCGCTAGTCACCTACAGCTCCGAAGATGAAAACAGACACTGAGCTTCCAATTTGTGTGCAGATGATCTATGCTTTGTACATAGGTGTATATTGTTTTGTGTCTGTGCTAATAAAGCTCTTTCTTTGAATAAACAGCATGTCCCTGGCAAATGTTCCATTCCTTAATAAATTCATGTCCTTGATGGTAATAATAGTGTAGTCCATAGGTTAACAATGACATGAATATACCACAGAATAGCATATTATGAATATAAAAAAATAATTTATATATTATTATTTATATGAATATTATAATTTTTTGAATTTTTAATGAGCGAGGGTGACCAATAGTAACAGATCTGCAAACCAATCACGAGTGATTTTTCTTGTTTAAACCACGTGGGTTCAACCAATAGTGAGTGAGGAAATTCAAGCCTTTCTCTGGCGGGAGCTGCTATTCATATGGTAATTAGAGCCATTCACACCTCCGGCGCGAGCGCTCTGCATACGTCATGGTTCGTTTCCGGCAATATTCGGCACAGACGAACGCGACGTTCACAGGCTGTAAATTGTCGTTAACTGCCGAAAATTAGGGAGATTTGCGGCCGTTTACGGGGTCGGAAATCCCAATTTTCATGCAGTGCCAGTGTCAGTTTCAAGACTTGTTTTGGGTCAAAAAGTAATTCCACAAATATTTCAGCACTTCACTACTGATAGCGTATTGTTAAACTGGGACAGCCATTCAAGTCATTCTAATAAAGGAATTGAGTTCCATTGAGTTGTATCTGTTGCTCATACATTAAGCTAACTAAGTAGATATTTTAACAAAGATTTACTTTTAATAAGTGAAGATTGGATCATGTGCTTGTGTTTGAGAGTTTTGGTTCCATGAGATGTGGCGAGGAGAACAACCTCATTGAAGACAGGGAACCATTCGCTTGCATTGGCTGTATTTAAATGTAGACTAACATAGCCTACTGTACACAAAGCACAAAGGAAATTAAGCTACTGTGAAATAAATAACCCTATAATAAATGTTCATTATCTTATTTGTAAGATTTTTGGGGGGGCATTTTAGGCCTTTATTCTGACAGGACAGATAAAGGTACGGAAGGGGAGAGAGAGGGGGAATGGCACCCGGTCCCGCTGCGTCGAGGAGTAACCCTCTATATATGGACGCCCGCTCTACCAACTGAGCTATCTGGGCGCCTGGGTTTCTCTTTTTTAAATTAAAATGTATATGAAGTAAATTAAACCCAATAGAAAATATTGTGGACAGGTGAGGAAGGGGCTGGAAAGGGCATATCTGCTGTACTTGCACCTAAAAAAACCCAAACATGAATAACACTTGAATAGGTTTTCTAAGTGTCCCAGTCTGCCATTAGTAAATGACTTTTTTTAAGGAAGAGTCATCCATCGTGTGTTTTATTCATTTCTTCACAGAGCTGTTGGCATGGCTGCAGACTTTGTCCTGCACATTTAAAACGTCAGTCCGCAGGTCACGCCGTTTCTGAGAAATCAGCCTGCTTCTTTTTTTGCACCTCCTTCTTGCAATAAATAAATATAAGGTGGAGTTTTAAGGTGGAGTTTTCTCCCTCAGAGACAAATATAAAGACAGAAACCACAGACCAGCCTCAGAGGATCACACACACCTTTCTACTGTAAGTACACTAATGCTATTGTTTTATTATTCCAGATAAGTAGGCTACAGGTTAACTCATTCTGGCCAACATGACCTTAAATTATCCGGTATTGTCATCCAGCTTAAGTTCTTTGAACACAGTTAGAATTTGTTTCTTTTTGTTGAATTATCTTGAATCACAGTGTGCTTAATTTGAATGGATGTGTGTGTATTTCATGTTTACTAGTTCCATTTGGGCGTATTCACATTAAGCGCCTCTTCATTAGTGGGTTTTATTATGTGGTGTTGTGCGAGGAATTTGCTGGGATGTCCAGGGTTAGCAGAGTGGAGCCGGCATATGTCAAAAGTTCAATTTTGTTTAACTAGAAGCTAAGCTCACATTTGTGGGCAAAGCCAATTGCTGTTGACCACAGCTTGAACTGTAAGATGGAAGAAAGAATAACTACTTGTGTTTCTGAATTTCCATTCCATGCAGAATATAGAGTTACAGTAATACAGCAGGATGATATGAAGGCATGAACAACTTTCTCCAGACAAACAAATTATTTGATTTTGTAGATTCTTCTCATCTTAAAAAAGGGAGACGAAGTAAACCCTTGTACTTGTTTTTTTAAAAGGCAGACAGTTTGGTATCAGTTGCCATGAATCCACATTTTCTATTAGTATTGAATGTCAGGTTGCGACAGTTAATATAACTCAATCTTATACTTGACATTTTTGCAAGATTGCTGCAGTCGACAGAAAACAAGCTACAATGTAAGTTAATAGGGCAATTTTCCAGCTTGTATTTACCTTCACTAAAGTGCTCGTTTTGCTGCTGACAGACTCAGATTATTATTCTAAGTGTCTGACAACAACAGGATTTTTAAGGAGGTCCACCTTTCTGTTCAAGAGTAAAATACTCTCTAAAATAGTGTTTGCTAAACCTACCAGACTTCATGTAAATAGTAATTTTAGCATCGTAAAACACACTTCATTCAAAATCGACAGAAAGAAAATAAAACTATTAAAAGCCGTTTTGGGTCGTCTTTCCACTTTTCCAACCATCACAACTGTAGTTTTGGTTGAAATACACACATAGTTTACTGTGAAAATATGTTGGCTCTATACATGCTAAAAGTATTCAAGGCAAGGCAAGGCAAGGCTTTTTCTGTTTAAACAGAAAGGTCTCAAAGAGGTTTTTAAAGGTCTATCTCTGTAGGGATCATTTTGTCACAGGTCGGGATGGGCCAAGCCGGACTGCGCCCACCCCTGAACCAGGACCACCCTGAGGAGCGTGTCAGAGACGAGACGGACACAGAATTCAAGGGAATAACAGTTCTTTTTATTAAAGTTAAAAGTAATTTGAATAACCTAAGCTAAAATCTTCCTTTCCTCTTCTTCCCCGGAATCGAGGCAATGCAGCAGTCTCCGGGGCCCACTCCCACGCCGATACAAGGTTCGCAATGGCCTGAGATGGATCGATGGATTTCCACAGGTGTGTATGCGGTCGGGGCTGTTCCTCTTCCCACACTGATGCAGGGTCCGCAGGGACCTACGACGGACAGGTGAGTTTCCACAGGTGAGTAGACAGTCGGGGCTGTTCCTCTTCCCACACTGATGCAGGGTTCACAGGGACCGACGGCAGACAGGTGAGTTTCCACAGGTGAGTAGACAGTCGGGCTGCTCCTCTTCCCACACTGATGCAGGGTTCACGGGGACCGACGACAGACAGGTGAGTTTCCACAGGTGAGTAGACAGTCGGGGCCCTTCCTCTTCCCACACTGATGCAGGGTTCCCAGGGACCGACGACAGACAGGTGAGTTTCCACAGGTGAGTAGACAGTCGGGGCCCTTCCTCTTCCCACACTGATGCAGGGTTCCCAGGGACCGACGACAGACAGGTGAGTTTCCACAGGTGAGTAGACAGTCGGGGCCCTTCCTCTTCCCACACTGATGCAGGGTTCACAGGGACCGACGACAGACAGGTGAGTTTCCACAGGTGGGTATACAGTCAGGGCTAATCCTCTTCCCACACTGATGCAAAGTTCACAGAGGCCTACGACGGACAGGTAAGTTTCCACAGGTGAGTAGACAGTTGGGACTCTAGGGCTACAGCAGACTCGAGTCAACAGGCTGAACGGAGCTTCTCTAGGACAGACAGTTAGAACAGACAGAGTCAGCTTCAACAGCAGAATATAGGCCTCACGTGTGTTGCCGGGGACAGGTGACTCCACACCATGCAGATGGGCCGGGGGCTATAGCAGACTCAAAGGTGCAGGCCGAGCGGAGCTTCTCCTGGACAGACAGAGTCAGCTTCAACAGCAGTATATAGGCCTCACGTGTGTTGCCGGGGACAGGTGACTCCACACCAGGCAGATGGGCCTGGGGCTATAGCAGACTCAAAGTCGCAGCTGAGCAGAGCTGCTCTAAGACAGACAAAATCAACTTCACCACAGTATACAGTTCTCACGTGTGTTGCAGGGGACAGATGACTTCACACCATGCAGAATGGACTTGGGGTTGTAGCAGACTCAAGTCGCAGGCTGAGGTGAGCTTCTCTAGGACAGACAGAATCAACTTCAACAGCAGTATACAGTTCTCACGTGTGTTGCAGGGGACAGATAACTTCACACCATGCAGATGGACTTGGGGTTGTAGCAGGCTCAAGTCGCGGGCTGAGCGGAACTCCTCTAAGACAAACAGAATCAACTTCAACAGCAGTATACAGTTCTCACACGTGTTGCAGGGGACAGATAACTTCACACCATGCAGATGGGCTTGGGGTTGTAGCAACTCAAAGTCGCAGGCTGAGCGGAACTTCTCTAAGACAGACAATCAACTTCAACAACAGTATACAGTTCTTACGTGTGTTGCAGGGGACAGATAACTTCACACCGTGCAGGTGGGCTTAGGGCTGCAGCAGACTCAAAGTCAACAGGCTGAGCGGAGCTCCTGCTAAGACAAACAGAATCAAGATTGCAGATAGAGTGTGCAGTCTCACGTGTGTTGCAAGGGGGGGCAAACCTTCTCACCATACAGGTGGGTTGACAGGCAAGTAGCGAACTTAAGTCAACAGGCTGGACAGAGCTTCTTCTAAGACAGTCAGAATCACTACTTCAAAACAGAGAGGTTAGTTTGACTCACAGATGCTATTCCTTCTAGTCCTCAACAGATGGGGCCGATCGACATTAAGCTCCAGTTACTGACAGTAGACCAGCATGGCACGTGGGGAGTGCACGGCAAAAGAGAATAAATCTTCCACACACACACGGCAATTTCACTCCAAACATGCAACGTGAGGGGGGAAACGTCAATTTAAGCACTGCAATCCACTTCAATAAGTGCAGATAAGGCCAGCACTCACCCAGGGGTCTCCGTGCCACAAGCAACGAGCTCCAATGTTGAGAAAGGATGTTTCGGGGTTTTCCTCCACAGACATAGACAGGATTCACATCACCGTTCCAACACGGGGGAAGAGGGTAAGAGATCGAACATGAATCAGTATAATTCACTCAGTGACGTTTAGATAGCACAATCAAGCACTCCAATCCACCTCAAATTCAGTGTTGAAACATGCAGGTACGAGATACGATGGTCGATTACTTATCTCTCTCCCTTCCAGGCAAACGGTGTGTTTTCACAACTCTTCCACACTCCTCGAGTCCCCTCCAGCAGCACTTCCCTTTGCACACCACAATTCTTCTCTGCAACACTCAAATAGAACAACTTCTCACGGGAGAGAACCACACCAACAGTCTCTCTTCACTGGCTTTTTATATCCTTCTCAATGCCCACATGGCTTCGTCATGGCTCTAGATTAATTTCCCACACCTGGTATCAATTTCCTCATCCCGGTTGGCAGGGCAACAGATATACACTTACGCGGGGGGGGGGGGGGGGTAGTGTTTCCTTGTTATTGCACCGGAGGGGACACAATTGCGGCGAACTTTAGTTCCGCCCTCATTTGTCACACCGTGACAATTTCCATAATGGTGTCACTTAGAACTAGAAAAAAAAAAAGTTTGTTGAGACAAACTTTAAGTTGGCTTGAGAAAGCCGGACCAGAGAGTTTGAAGAAGTTAAAAGTAGTTAGAAGTTTTAAGTAGTTTGAAGTTTAAAGTAGTTTAACTTTTGATTGATAAATTAGTTAGAAAGAAAGAATAGTTAGAAAGAAAAAAAATAAATTAGTTAGAAAGAAAAAGAAAGAAAGATTAGTTCCCATATGGAAAAGAAACAGAAAAAACTTGTAAGAATTTCCTATTGCCTACAATAGTAAATGTTTATGTTTTATATGCATTATATGTCTTATGAGAGTTATATGTCTCATATTATGATTTACTCATGAAAGTGGCCACTTTCGCATTTTTCTCATACAACGTAATTATATGAATTAAGTATGAATCAAACAAACAATATATATGCTGTTTATAAGGATAGTACATGGCAAAGTATGTTTTTCGTATATGTTCCATATCATTTTTGCATTTTTAATTACTATGTAAAACGTCTTAGTTATAAAGACATATAAAATTTATATATTAATATTTACAATTACATACATCTTTCTTGTGCGTAAAGTATATCTAATTTAAACGTAAACTATGCTTTCATTATATGTTTTTTTATAAGATTGTTATATGTCAGCCAAGTAACATGTCCATGTGTAACCCTGTTGAAATCATTATCATTAGTAAAAGTTATATAAACTGGAATAAATAATTTCATAGTTTAATAAATAGAATTTGAGGTTAAAAAAGTTAAGAATCATTGACCAGCAAAGAAGTTGTGATTTTGCTCAATAAGAAAAATGTATATTGTTTTATTTTCATGTTTTACATTTAAAAGGTTAAATATTTTTTGGTTAATAATATTTGTGAAGATGCTATAATGATGCCGGTAAGAATAGAAAGAAAGAATTACAGAAATGTTTTGTGAATTTATTTTATTTCTGAAAGTTTTGTAATGAGCCAATCAGGGTTGAGGTCAAAGTACAAGTGTGGAAGAGGATCGCGAGACGCGTGAGATGGGAGTGTGTTTACAGATAAGAGAAACGTGGTTAATGTTAATATAGCTAATGCACCCGTTTTAGTGAAAGTGTTCAACAAGGACTCTTATATTCACTTTAATGGAGATAATTAGGTCAGTGTGAGTGGCATACTCCGCACACGAAGACTGAAATTAGTGCTTAGTGTTTTGCATGGACTTTGCTAACAAGCTAGCGGCCAGCGATCTCGAGTAGTTAAGCCTGTGTGGAACTGTGAGAGTGACGATCATCAAAGACCTTGACGGAGCCGGATAGCGTACCGAGTGGTGGACTTTGCCCGTATCGTCAACCATGTGACTTTCCTCATCAACCATCTTCTCTTCTCTTCAACTCTCTTCATCCTGTTTCCTGTTACTGACGCCTTTGATCCTGTCCGTGTGAGCTTACATCTACATTGAGTATGTAAGGTACCATTTTTTTTGTTTGACCTGTGTGGTGAAGCAGCCATTTCGTTTAAGGCTACAACGTACCCGAGCTACATTCAGGCCTGCATCATTTGAACATTTGAAGGGTATTTCAAATTTAAAATAGAGTTTTGCCGGCTATTTTATTTTCTTGGGCCCTATTGTTTGAATGTGAATTTAAATACCTTTGTGATCTGAAAAGTGAGTTTATTAATACCTTTTACTTTCTGACACACTTTTTCTAACTAAATCTGTCCTTTTTTATAAAACAGTTGTGGTTACTGACTGATACTTTAAGTTGATTAAGGAAAATTAGTAATTTTTGAGTTAAATGTGAAAGTATTTATAAGATAAAAGTACTTGAAAGACATTTCATTTCCGTTTAAAGTGTAAATAGTACTGTGTAAATAGTACTGCTTAAATAGTGATTTAGAGGGAAAGAGTAATTCATACAATGAGTTAATAATCACACACACACAAGTTGAATACTGATACATTTATTAGTGAAACTCACATATTTTACTGAAAAGAAAGTTAAAGAACTCAGGATAGCCACCTCTCATTATAGTGAAACAAGCTAGAGAGGCGCTACATAAATTGGAGGCACCGCTGGGATGATTAGTGTGGGTTTCTTGTTTTTGTACATTTTACATTGAAGATTAGCATTCTGAAACTTTAAAATAGTGCTAACTGATAAGCTAATATGGAACGGATGAAAGAGCTAGTATCAGACTTAAAGGGATGGTGCCGTGGCGAGGCATTAGACGAGGCTCATGCAGTAATGGTGCTCATTCGAGAAGATGTAGACACCAGTGCAATAGAAGAGACAATGCAAACAGTGAAGTGTTTGGGACGTGTGCGAGTCAGAGGCCGAACTTTCAACAGCCAACTAAACCAATACTTGGTCTTGTGTGAATGTAAGGAAGTAGTAAAAGGCGAAATTGTTCCCTTTGAAGTGCTCCCTATTGATGGTGGAGGGCCGTGGCCTGTTATCATAGCAGATGCAACTACACGAGCCAGTACACAAGTTGATATGTCCGGAATGCAACAAGCTCCAGGTAAACATGTTGAAGACCTTCGCACATTGTTCCCTGAAGATGAGGCTGCTGCCAAGTCAACAGAGGCCATTCTGCGAGCTGTGAGTGATTTACTGGACAAGACGTCCAAGTCCTCAGGAGAGCATGGAAGCTATCGCCGCCTACGAACTTTCTCCGGTTTGTTACCCACCCCCGCTGGAGAAGAGCAGTTCGACCACTGGTTGGGTCAAGCACGCCTCATGGTGGAAGAGTGTGATTGCTCTTACAAAGAGAAGAGGCGGAGACTGATGGAAAGTCTCAGAGGCCCGGCGCTTGACATTGTAAAAGCAGCACGAGCCAGTGATCCTGATGTGAGCCCCGAAGATTGCTTAGAGGCACTGGAGCATGCTTTTGGGACAGCAGAGTCAGGAGAAGACTTGTATTTTGCATTTCGTTTACTGCAGCAACAACCAGGTGAGAAGCTGTCTGACTTCCTCAGACGTCTAAAACAGTCGTTGAATAGGGTGGTGCAGAGAGATGGTCTCCCCCTTGGATGTGCAGATAAAGCAAGACTTGACCAGTTATTGCGTGGTGCGATAGCCTCTGATCTGATGTTAGTTAACCTTCGTCTGAGAGAGAGAAGAGCAAAGCCCCCCACCTTTCTCCAGCTGTTGAAGGAGATACGCACAGAAGAGGAATATGAGGCCTCACGAAAGAAGATAACTCCTGTCCTGCAAGGTGGAAATGTAAGGCAGAATGCTGATGTGAAACAGACTGAAATTCAGAACTTGAAGTCTGAGATCAAAGAACTAAAGGCCTTGGTTGCTGCTGTCGTGTCTAAGCCAGCACAAGACACGTCAGTTAGTAGTGAGAAAATTCCCCCAAATGTAGGGTACAGTGAGTGCAGTTCAGACAGTGAGATAGCAGCTTTGAAAAAACAAATGAAGCGCTTGCAACAGAAAGTCACAAATAAAGTAGCTGAACCTCAAGCTGCCGTTTCAGCTGTGAATACCTCCAAACCAGTAGCCAGCTCCCCACAACGATCATTCAAAGTATCGGAGGAACACTTCTGCTATCGATGTGGTGAGAGTGGGCATTTTGCCAGGAAGTGTCAAAGCCCAGAAAACCAGGCTAAAGTTATCAAGAGACTTATCCAAGCTCTGAAGCTGTCCAAGAACAACCAGCCGTCAAGTGATGCCACCACCAATGCAGTTAACTGTTCCGTTAAGGAAAGTACAGCTGACTTGCCTGAGAGTGTGCATGTTCCTGATGGGTTAGTTGGGCCGCCTAGCCTGGTGCCGCTGAAGGTTAATGGACAACCCTGCACTGCTCTATTAGATAGCGGTTCTCAGGTGACAATCATTTTTGAACCCTGGTACCAGAAGTACTTGTCTGATATCCCCATTCAGCCAGTAGCTGGTCTTTCCCTGTGGGGTTTAAGTGAGTCTGGAGCTAGCTACCCTTACCGTGGCTATGTGGTAGTTGATGTGGAGTATCCAGCTGAGGTGTTAGGAACCAGTCAGACTGTAACTGTCCTAGCTCTCATATGTCCTAACCCCAGGAGTGACGATAAGACGTCTGTCATTGTGGGCACCAACGCGAGCCATGTTAGGCGCTTGGTAAATCAATGCAAAGATAATGGCATTGATGTCACCCGAACACTAGGTCTTCGTGTTCATGTGGAGGAAGATCAACCTGCTCTAAAGGGTTTTGCAGTCCCGGTCCAAGAGGAGGAGGCGGGCCGTGTCCGATGGATGGGTCCAGGCCCCTTGGTCTTACCCCCAGATGGTGACACTCAGGTTGTGTGCAAAGTCGACCTGAGGAAGCCTGTTGCTCAAGAAATCCTGATGATTGACTCCTCACCTGCAGCTGCCTTACCTGCTGATGTGATCTTTCATCCCATGGTTGTGCCCAGTGGGGCATTGGATGTCAACAGTTTGAAAATACTACTCAAAAATGAGTCTTCAAGAGAAACTTCCATACCTGTGGGAACAGTGATTGGATGTGTGTACCACATTGATTCAGTTGCGACGATTCCCCCTAAGGAGACTGCTTCCTCTGACTTTGATGAGAGCATGATCAATTTTGGAGACTCCCCCATCTCTGAACAGTGGAAGAACAGATTATGTAAGAAACTGGCTCAAAAGTCTCATGTCTTCTCAATGCACGAGTGGGACGTGGGATTAGCAAGAGGAGTGGAGCACAGAATCCGACTTTCTGATTCCCGCCCTTTCCGTCAACGGTCACGCCGGCTAGCCCCAGCAGATATCGAAGACGTGAGAAAGCATTTACAAGAACTGCTGCAGGCTGGGATCATAACAGAGTCGCGGAGCCCCTATGCATCCCCAATAGTTGTAGTTAGAAAGAAGACTGGGGCTATTAGGATGTGCATAGATTACAGACTATTGAATAGCCGAACCATACCCGACCAGTACACTACACCATGCATTGAAGATGCGCTGAATGCTTTAACAGGAAGTCAGTGGTTCTCTGTACTGGATTTGCGTTCTGGCTACTACCAGATAGCCATGTCCGAAGAGGACAAAGAGAAGACGGCATTCATTTGCCCGTTAGGATTTTTTCAGTTCGAACGAATGCCTCAAGGCATTACTGGGGCACCAGCAACCTTTCAAAGGTTGATGGAAAAGGCGGTCGGTGACATGAACCTCTTACAAGTGCTGGTGTACCTGGACGACGTGATCGTGTTTGGAAAAACTCTTGAGGAACACGAAGAGAGACTGCTCAAGGTCCTAGATCGTCTCGGTGAAGTTGGGCTGAAGCTCTCAGTGGACAAGTGCCAGATCTGTCTGCCAAGGGTCAAGTACCTGGGGCACATTGTGTCTGCAGATGGAGTTGCCCCAGATCCAAACAAGATTGAGGCTGTCACTGCATGGCCCATGCCATCAAACTTGAAGACGTTGCAATCTTTTCTAGGATTTTGCGGTTATTACCGTCGATTCATCCAGAACTATTCTGAAATTGTAAGACCACTGACTGAACTCACAAAGGGATATGCTCCAACTCAGAAGAGAAAGAAGTATGACCAAGATGTGAACAAAGTCTACTTGAAAGAATCAGAACCATTCGGGGAAAGATGGGACCAATCCTGTACAGATGCGTTTCATCATATAATTCACTGTCTAACACATGCGCCTGTCCTGGCATTTGCCAATCCACAACGTCCATACATCCTGCATGTGGATGCAAGCTTGAAGGGTCTGGGTGCTGTTCTTTACCAAGAACACCCTGGAGGCTTGAGACCAGTTGCCTTTGCCAGCAGAAAAGTCAGCTCTGCAGAGAGAAACTACCCCATACATCAGCTGGAATTCTTGTCTCTCAAGTGGGCAGTAGTCGATAAATTCCACGACTATTTGTATGGGGCAAGATTCACCGTACGTACTGACAACAATCCGCTGACGTACGTGCTGTCCACAGCCAAGCTCAATGCGGTGGGGCATCGCTGGCTAGCAGCCCTATCAACGTACGAGTTTGATGTGCAGTATCGCCCAGGTCGACAGAACATTGATGCCGACCTGTTGTCCCGGAACATGTCAGAGGAGGATGACAATGGCTGGGTGACTATACCTCAGTCTGGAGTGAAAACCATTTGTCAGAGAGTCTGCATCCCAGAGTCTGCACGTAGTACACCAGTCTGTGTTGCTCAGCTTGGAGCATCTCCCCACTGTGTTCCTGACCTGTATGCGTTTCCAGCACACATAGAGTTAAAGTCCCTGGAGCTCATGTCCAAAATGAGTCTCAGAAAGGCTCAAGAAGAGGATGAAGCCATTGGACCGGCCATCCAAGCCATCAAGAGTGGGCACTGGCCAGAGGAGGGGGGCATGAGTCCTGAGTTGTCCAGATTGAAAAGAGAAGCTGGGAAGCTGGCAATGAAGGATGGATTGCTGTACCGGTACACTAAGAGACCATCCGGAGATGTGGTCAATCAACTCATCCTGCCAAGAGAGTTCCGGGAGATGGTTATGCAGGCCATGCATGATGACGTGGGGCACCTTGGACAAGAAAGAACTGTTGATCTGCTCCGAAGTAGATTCTTTTGGCCTATGATGTCAAAGCAAGTGGAAGCATACATTAAGAACTGTGGGGAGTGTGTCACTCACAAGACCCCCATACAGAGAGCTGCTCCATTGCACCAAATTGTAAGTCAGGGGCCTATGGATTTAGTGTGCATGGACTTTCTTTCCATGGAGCCTGACTCCAAAGGCATAAGTAACGTGTTAGTGATCACGGATCATTTCACGAGATACGCCCAGGCTTTCCCAACTAAAAGCCAGAAGGCTCATGTTGTGGCAAAGGTGCTGATAGAGAAATATTTCATACATTATGGACTGCCTTCAAGGATCCATTCGGATCAAGGAAGAGATTTCGAGAGCCGTCTGATCCGAGAACTGTTGACCTTGATGGGGATACGCAAGTCGCGGACAACGCCATATCATCCGCAAGGAGACCCGCAGCCAGAAAGGTTCAACCGGACTCTGCTATCTATGCTTGGTACGTTAGGCCGGGAGAAGAAGCGTACGTGGAGTCAACATGTGCCTTACCTGGTCCACGCGTACAACAGTACGAAGTGTGATGCCACAGGGTACTCACCTTACCATCTAATGTTTGGCAGAGAGGCGAGACTTCCTGTTGACCTGTGCTTTGGAACGTCCCCAGATGGCATAGAAGAGGCGTCTCACACCCGATATGTCACAAAGCTGAAGGAAGACTTGAAGCAAGCCTACAAGTTAGCCTCTGATGCTGCAGACAAACGGCACCAGAGAAACAAGAGGTTGTATGATCGCCGAGTTACCTTTCAGTCCATAGAGATCGGCGACAGAGTACTGCTCCGGAATCTAGGATTGAAAGGCAAGCACAAACTGGAAAGCAAGTGGAGTTCTGACCCGTATGTTGTCGTTGGAAAGATGCCAAACCTACCTGTGTTCAAGATCAAGCGGGAGGATGGAAGGTTCGGGACAAAGACTATACACAGGGACCACCTTCTTCCAATTGGACAGCTGGTGAGAATGCCTTTCACTGACCAGGATGTTGATCCGCCTGAGAAACCCAAGACCAGAGCAGACACTCGTAAGAGAAGTCAAAGAGACTCAAGACCAGAGGTTCAAGAGTTACAGGAGTTTTCTGATTCATCCTCTGACATGGAGTATTATGTCACTCACCGTTGCAATCGGAGAGAGCCTGTCCCGAGGGTGCTCAATACTGCTAGGCCAGTAATTGAATTAGAAGATGACCCTGAAACAGAACATGAAAATTATTCAGGCCCAGAAGTTGTTGATCAGAACTCTAAGCCAGGACCTGAGGATGAGGAGTGTGATCCAGAAGTAGCTCTGGAAGAGACCAGTGAAGCTGGATCGGAGTCTGAACAAGAAGTAGTATCTGAGGTCCAGGAGGATAGAGTGCAGCCCAGATCTGAGCCTAGACCTAAAAGAACTGCCAAGCCAACTATTAGACTTACCTATGATGAGCCTGGTAGATCAAGGGATGAGCCTTTGACTATTGTACACAGAGGGATAGTCATTAAAATAGGAAAACACTAGACACACTAATTATTATGCCCTTATGACTCCTTTGTTAGTTTATTAGTGTCTGATGAGGACACACAGACATTTAAAAGGGGGAGGGTGTAACCCTGTTGAAATCATTATCATTAGTAAAAGTTATATAAACTGGAATAAATAATTTCATAGTTTAATAAATAGAATTTGAGGTTAAAAAAGTTAAGAATCATTGACCAGCAAAGAAGTTGTGATTTTGCTCAATAAGAAAAATGTATATTGTTTTATTTTCATGTTTTACATTTAAAAGGTTAAATATTTTTTGGTTAATAATATTTGTGAAGATGCTATAATGATGCCGGTAAGAATAGAAAGAAAGAATTACAGAAATGTTTTGTGAATTTATTTTATTTCTGAAAGTTTTGTAATGAGCCAATCAGGGTTGAGGTCAAAGTACAAGTGTGGAAGAGGATCGCGAGACGCGTGAGATGGGAGTGTGTTTACAGATAAGAGAAACGTGGTTAATGTTAATATAGCTAATGCACCCGTTTTAGTGAAAGTGTTCAACAAGGACTCTTATATTCACTTTAATGGAGATAATTAGGTCAGTGTGAGTGGCATACTCCGCACACGAAGACTGAAATTAGTGCTTAGTGTTTTGCATGGACTTTGCTAACAAGCTAGCGGCCAGCGATCTCGAGTAGTTAAGCCTGTGTGGAACTGTGAGAGTGACGATCATCAAAGACCTTGACGGAGCCGGATAGCGTACCGAGTGGTGGACTTTGCCCGTATCGTCAACCATGTGACTTTCCTCGTCAACCATCTTCTCTTCTCTTCAACTCTCTTCATCCTGTTTCCTGTTACTGACGCCTTTGATCCTGTCCGTGTGAGCTTACATCTACATTGAGTATGTAAGGTACCATTTTTTTTGTTTGACCTGTGTGGTGAAGCAGCCATTTCGTTTAAGGCTACAACGTACCCGAGCTACATTCAGGCCTGCATCATTTGAACATTTGAAGGGTATTTCAAATTTAAAATAGAGTTTTGCCGGCTATTTTATTTTCTTGGGCCCTATTGTTTGAATGTGAATTTAAATACCTTTGTGATCTGAAAAGTGAGTTTATTAATACCTTTTACTTTCTGACACACTTTTTCTAACTAAATCTGTCCTTTTTTATAAAACAGTTGTGGTTACTGACTGATACTTTAAGTTGATTAAGGAAAATGAGTAATTTTTGAGTTAAATGTGAAAGTATTTATAAGATAAAAGTACTTGAAAGACATTTCATTTCCGTTTAAAGTGTAAATAGTACTGTGTAAATAGTACTGCTTAAATAGTGATTTAGAGGGAAAGAGTATTTCATACAATGAGTTAATAATCACACACACACAAGTTGAATACTGATACATTTATTAGTGAAACTCACATATTTTACTGAAAAGAAAGTTAAAGAACTCAGGATAGCCACCTCTCATTATAGTGAAACAAGCTAGAGAGGCGCTACACATGTATGTATAAAAGCATATACTTTTTATATATGAATATATACCATTCTATATAGTTTTTTTGTATGTAATGTCTATTAATATTTTCATGTAAACTATGCTGTCTTTATGTTTTTTAAATAAAATTCTTATGTCAGCCAATGAACATAGCAGCATTAAAAACATACTTTTTATGTATGAAATTATATAATTTCATATGAGTTTCTACAGTCAAAAACATTTGATGAAGCAGAGTTAAAACTGGCAAGGGTTTGGTCAACACCCAGATCAACTACTTTCTACCACACAATGACATAAATGCAGTCCGAATACATCTGTAATATTAAAAACAAAGCTGCTAGGATATCTTTTCAATAGTCTTTATTAACAGTTAAACTCTTCTGTGATTACAGTACTGACAGCAGTAAACCCTAATCCTAAGAACAATGTTTTCAAATATTAGATTTAAATGAACTTGTGACTACATAGGAATATCTTTCACAATTTTATATTTTCACACACTACAAGCCTGCATACAAACCTGAGGAGCACATGCTTATCCTATTCCTATTCTAACATGGGAACAGTGTCACCAACAACTAAACATTGTCAATACAAACAGGTGTATTCACATTCAAGGAACGAGGCATGGGGCTTAACCCCCTGAGGTCGGCGGTATCGCCGGCGATACCAGCTCGCTTTTTTTTTATCAGTGTAAAAGAAACTCATAAATACTCTGTTGACTTTGATTTTCCATAGGAGTTTCATACATCAATCGATTCTGTTAAATGTGTATTATTTTTCTGTATACTCACAATAAAAACAAAGTGTTGTGCTTTTCGCCAAATTAAGAAAAATAATCACGGAGCGAGTTCTGCCTTCTCTCTGTCCGTGTAGTCCATTCTGAAACGCGTCCGAAAATGAATCATAACTCAGCGAATACTTCTCACACAGACACGTGATATATGTCTTTATGAAGCTTGAAATCTCTTCTTTTAAATGAAGTAATTAATAAAAAAAACAAATGTTTTCAACTCATGTAATCCGTTTGAAAGCAAGGAGAGGTACCGTTTTTTCCTTCTGCCTAATTATCTCTATAATGAACTGAGGCCGCCCCGCCCCCGGCGCTATTGACATGGTAAATAGTTTAGGTGATCTATGCTTCGCACCCGCCCCCCGATCAATGCCTTGAAAACACGAAGTTTCATCAGATCAGATTCACTGATAGTTCATCGCGTTTAGAGAGGATGGCGCGTTTCTCCGGTAAAGACGCTCTTCAGATGATTCTGGACAGCGAGGAATAACTCACCTTGGCTTTTCCTCAGAGGAAGATTGTAACTCAGACGAACGGCAGCATGTTCAAGAGCGAATTAATCACGCCGAGTAAACACCGAATTTTCACTCAAGTGGTCTAGTGGTAGAACATTTGCCAGGCGTGTCAGAGGTTCTGAGTTCGAATCCGCACTCATATAGTTTTTTTTTTTTTTTTGTCAAATCAGATTATGTTTATCAGTGGTTGTATATCAGGCAGAGACATGTGTGTGTGTGTATTTTGTTTTGTAATTTCACTGGAACGAAAAGAGAGTCTCCACAACGGATTGAAGCGCGCGTCCGAGTGAAGACTGCGCGAGCCTAAAACAAACACAGTATCCGCGTCTGACTCGCGGGAATCCACGGCGCAAACCTGTGAGGGGCTGTGTTTTCTCGTTTATATTCCTTTTAGCATTTTAGCATTTATATTCCTTATAATAAAAATGAAAGACCTATGTTACAGACATATGAAAGACAACATTTCGTTGATTAGTTTTGGATAGATTATACATTTTTACTGTAAAATATCTGCCACCTCAAATAAGCTTTTATTTGCCAATTTTTTTGTCAAAAATAATCAAATAATCAATCAAATCCTTAACTTTGAAATATGTATGATAAAATGTATACTTTAGTTTGTACAAAGAAAGATTACACTTGAATTGTTGTTTATTTAAATATTTACAAGGTAGATGTAAACAAACTATTAAAAGGTAAATATAAGCCTTTTCTTTAAATAATTTTTATTGTGTTTTATTAGTGACAAATTTGGGGAGAAGATAAATATTCCAAAACTGAAAATACAGTATGAGAATTAACTGCACAATTACATGTTTTCCTTGGCTATTATAGGCCAAATTGCAAGCACAATATGTGGAAAAATAAAAAAGAATTGAGATGCTTCCAACTGTTGCTCTTGCATTCTTGTGGCTCAGTGACTCACCTGAATGAATGGCTCATTAAGTATGCGGTCCTCAGGTGTGAACCACTACATATGCATGATCTGTGACGCCCACTCCGCATATGGCCTTTCCAAACAGAAAGTGCTTTGCAAAATTCAAATCAATGTATTGTGTTATGTGAAGGATTAGGCAGGGTGATTTTCACATAATTTTGAAGAAAAAACACTAGGCGATGACATCCATTAGACAAAAGTCTTATTGGCACATATTTAGTGTGTGTTTTGTGGTCTTATTTCAGAAACTTTAGTTTTTAGTTTTTTCAATAACCACGCATAAACATTATTCTCTCAAAAATGCAGACATGTACATTCTTGTTGCTCACATATTATGGTAGCCCTGTTTGTGCTAAATAGTGTGTAATTTTTTTTTGCCATTACTATGTTTATAAGCAACTGAAAAAAGCACAAATGTCAGGGCATGTCAGAACATCTCAAGGACCCCAAAAACACCTCAGACCCCAGAGGGTTAAGTGCAATCAATCGCTCTGAGCATAATGCTAATACTGCCTATACTGTTTACTTAGATATTTTGAGTATACTCGATTTTGAAATTGCAAAGTACACAAACAAAAACATTTTAGAATGTAAACTTAAAATGCCTTAATGGCTTACATATATGCCAGTTTTGTTCTTCTGCACACTGGATACCTCAGAATAAACAGGCACTATAAGCAGTAAATACTTTCAGTAGACAGTAGTCAGAACCTGTTTTGCCCCAGGGCCAAGGACTATGTGACACACCTGTGTGAAACTCAGAGCAAACAAAACAGTTTAATGTGGAGCTGTGTACACACCAGCATTTTTACTTTTTGACCGGAGTTCTGTAATCTTGGCATTGATCGTACTTCCAATGCTGAAAAGCTGGGTCCCTGGCCACTTCTCAAGAGTTGCACCTAAACATGAACAAAAAAACAATGCAAAAATTATTACAGTAGGCTGGAATCAGGAAACACACAAAAGCAGAGACTATTGGTCAAACACCCATTAAAAAGAAGAAAACATACTGTAAATGGCATCCAATTTATTTTTGTCTAATGGTTGACGAGCCTCTCCTCCGCCTCGTTTGTTCCCCCGAAGATTGCTCACCAGCAGTATTTCCACTGGAAAGACTGCGGTGAGCAGATGCCTCACAAAGACTGTTGCCGAATTGGCATTGATGGCATAGGCCCACGCCAGTTTCTCAACCATGACTCCGGTCCCAGGATGGATCTCAACCTGGACACAAGGTGAGCATTAAAGTTTAAAATACCAGTATGTCTGACTTCTTCAGCCCAACAGACTTTAGACATATAAGCACATTAGATCTGCCATACTCATTACTTTACACTGTAATTACTTGTTTAATGAAATGTATGGGGTTGATTGTTTTTATGTGGTTTGTGGGACGCTTTGGCAATATTGTTGTTACATTCATGCCAATAAAGCAAATTTGAATTGAATTGAATTGAATTGAATTAAAAGCAAGTCTGGCAAGCAGTGGATCTATTTTATATGCTGTATTTATTTATTCTTTAAAAAACAATTACCTTAGAAGACTGGGAGGCAGTCAGGGATGGAGACACAGATGTGGAACTGGACAGTGTAGATCTGGGGAGGGAAAGCGAAGTGGCACATGGAGAATTGGACCTGGACTGCGGAGACCCTGGAAGGGCCGGTAATGCTTTGGTAGGCTCCACCCTGGATCTCTTAGGAGGTGCAGCCGAATCTATTATATTCCTCAAGCTCAGTAGGAGTCCTGGCACATCTAGACACAGTACATCAAAAACAAATAATTTATTATTATCACTCCTTTAGGACAATACAGCCAATTCAGCCTACAGTCATTTAGAGAAAGGTTTATTACTTGTCTGATGGTTCAATATTTGATATGAATCAATGATACCTTGAAGAACAATCTCCTTCAACTTCGCGTTCTCTTCTTTCAGGTCCTTGATCTCCTGCTGAGTCTGAGTCGGACTGTTGGGATTATCTGAAGAAGGCTGTGATTGACCGTATAGCTTAAGAAACTCTTCTGCAGGGTCTGTCCTCCTGGGAGCCTTTGACTTCTGGGTGTCAAGAGATAGGAAAAAACAAAACCAAAATAAAAAGACAGCTATTGCGGTAACCCTTTCTTTTACAGTCCCCTAATTACTAGGTATTTACCTGGTAAATATATGGTAAGTTATAATTGGTTATTGGTAATTACCACAGGTAACAAGTATGTAAATGCAGAGAAACTACAAACTAACTACTAAGTATTTACCTGGTAAGCATATGGTAAATTATAGTAATTTAGTGTGTAATTACTTAAGGTGATTAGTATGCAATTACAGAGAAACTACCAGGGAAAAAAACACCACTGTTAAATATCAACTCAACAAAGTCCTGTGTACTTGTTACCTGTTTAGGTTGGTAATAACTCCGATTTAAGTGTGTACTTCCTCAGAATGTAGGCAGACTATTTATAGAAACACCTCCAGTATTACCCATCAATTCAAGTTAGGTTTGTAGTTATCCTAGGGTTATGTTGGTAACAGTCCATGTTTATTTATTACTATCTTGAAATTAAGACGGTAGTTTCCAATAAATTACCTTGTCTTACATAGTTGTTGTTCATTGCCACACCCATTTATAGAGGGTTTATCAAATAATTTACCTTACATTTACCTGGTAACTACCCCGCAGGAACAGTTTTCCCTAATGTCATGGCACATCTTAAATACTGGGTATGTTCTTGCAGATGTTTTTACAATTTACTCAGTAAGTAAAGTGCAACTGTACTGTAAAATGAAGCCTTGTTTATTTCCATGGTATTACCGGAATTGTACCATATAACCTGATCATTCCCTTTTCCATATAGTCACACTTTTTTACCTCATATGTCCTGCAACGTTACCAAGGAAAACATGACAATTTACTCAGTAAGTAAAGTGAAACTGTACTGTAAAAGGAAGCCTTGTTTATTTCCATGGTATTACCAGAATGAATAACATCCCAGGTGTAAACTACTCCTTCACGCCCCCCTCGCATATTGGCTTTCCAAGCAAAACCTGTTTTACACCATTTAAATCAATGTATTTTTTTTTGTGAACGATAAAGCAAGACTATTTTCACATAATTTTGAAGCCAGTACTCAAAGGTACAACATCAATTAGACAAAAGTCTTGTGGACACATATTTAATATGTGTTTTGTGGTCTTAATTCAGCCACTTTCATTTTTATTTTTTCCAATAACCACGCATAAACATTATTCTCTTAAAAATACAAACATCTACATCAGGGACGTCACTAGGATTGGAAGACAGGGGGGCTTAGCCCCCAGGGTATTTGTAACTTGCGTTTGCAAAAACTTTGCACTCACATCTAGAGCTACACTTATGTCATGCTAATACCATTTCTTGTATTTTGCTTGTTCACTCTAGCTAGACTACAGTTTTCCATAACTTAGCTAAAGGTAAGCATCTTGGCGGCCCCTAATTTAATAACAAATTATCGTTGCGACGGAAGTGAATCAATCAAAACCAACTTTAGCTGTAAAATAACTTTATTAAAGAACCGCTATAAAGCCAAAACAATCTCTGTTACCTTAAATTATACGTTTATCTCTGTAAAGCTGCTTTGAAACAATCTACATTGTTAAAAGCGCTATATAAATGAAGATGACTTGACGAGGTAATTATATAAAAAAAAATTGTTTACTTAATCTTCCTTTCACCGTCTTTAACTGTGCGTTCACACCAAACGCGAATACCGCGTCAAATTCGCGTCTAGTTGGACGCTTGAACATTTTGAATCCATTCGCGCGTCCAGAGCGAAATTGACGCGCGTAAAAAGCAAAAGTTTGAAGCGAAATTGACGTGCGAATGAGGCGGATTCGCATCCACCGCGCCGCGCTAAACGCCTCATTCGCGCCGCAGGACCTCCAGACGCGCGTAAATGCGTCTTTTGAACATTGAAATCACTCGCGCCAGACGCTTTAATCGCGTTTGGTGTAAACGCACCTTTGAGCGTGTATCGGTGTGTGTGGGAGGGAGGGTGCATACTAGCGAGTTCAACTTCAGACCAAACTAGAGTAACGACGAGACGAGATGAATCCTCCAGTTACTTGCAGCGCTCCGGTCTACAACGCTCTGAAAGCTGCCACAGTTCACACCAATGCAACAAGACGGTGCGGTGCATGATCATCTTGATAGCACAACGAATCTTTGTACTTCTGTCCAACTTCCGACTTTTCGGCTATTTTTGTAGCTGGATATATATCATTTGTTGCGTCTAAATATGAATGAGGATATGGTTATTGATAAATCGAATTGTTATTGTTGTTCTTATTATCATTTAGGGGGGCTTAGGAACATTTTGGGGTGGCTCTAGCCCCCCTAAAATAGGCCTAACGACGTCCCTGATCTACATACACGTTGCCCGCATATTTTGGTAGCCCTGTTTGTGCTATATAGAGTGATTTTACACCTTTGCCATTAACATGTTTATAAATAACTGAAAAAAGCACAAATTTCAAGGCATGTCAGAACACCTCAAGGGCTCCAAAAACACCTTGGTCCCCAGAGGGTTAAACCTGTATTAATAAAATTGATGTTAATTCTGACACCTGTGTCACCTGTGTGTGTGTGTACAGGGGTTACACATGAGATACCTGTCCTAACTGAGATACATGTTCATCAGATACCTGTGTGTGTTTACAGGGGTTACACATGAGATACCTGTCCTAACTGAGTCACATGTTCATCAGATACCTGTGTGTGTTTACAGGGGTTTCACATGAGATACCTGTCCTAACTGAGTCACATGTTCATCAGATACCTGTGTGTGTTTACAGGGGTTACACATGAGATACCTGTCCTAACTGAGTTACATGTTCATCAGATACCTGTGTGTGTACAGGGGTTACACATGAGATACCTGTCCTAACTGAGTCACATGTTCATCAGATACCTGTGTGTGTGTACAGGGGTTACACATGAGATACCTGTCCTAACTGAGTTACATGTTCATCAGATACCTGTGTGTGTTTACAGGGGTTACACATGAGATACCTGTCCTAACTGAGTCACATGTTCATCAGATACCTGTGTGTGTTTACAGGGGTTACACATGAGATACCTGTCCTAACTGAGTCACATGTTCATCAGACACCTGTGTGTGTGTACAGGGGTTAGACATGAGATACCTGTCCTAACTGAGTTACATGTTCATCAGATACCTGTGTGTGTGTACAGGGGTTACACATGAGATACCTGTCCTAACTGAGTCACATGTTCATCAGATACCTGTGTGTGTTTACAGGGGTTACACATGAGATACCTGTCCTAACTGAGTCACATGTTCATCAGACACCTGTGTGTTTTTACAGGGGTTACACATGAGATACCTGTCCTAACTGAGTCACATGTTCATCAGATACCTGTGTGTGTGTGTACAGGGGTTACACATGAGATACCTGTCCTAACTGAGTTACATGTTCATCAGATACCTGTGTGTGTGTACAGGGGTTACACATGAGATACCTGTCCTAACTGAGTTACATGTTCATCAGATACCTGTGTGTGTTTACAGGGGTTACACATGAGATACCTGTCCTAACTGAGTCACATGTTCATCAGATACCTGTGTGTGTTTACAGGGGTTACACATGAGATACCTGTCCTAACTGAGTTACATGTTCATCAGACACCTGTGTGTGTGTGTGTACAGGGGTTACACATGAGATACCTGTCCTAACTGAGTCACATGTTCATCAGACACCTGTGTGTGTTTACAGGGGTTACACATGAGATACCTGTCCTAACTGAGTCACATGTTCATCAGACACCTGTGTGTGTTTACAGGGGTTACACATGAGATACCTGCCCTAACTGAGTCACATGTTCATCAGATACCTGTGTGTGTGTACAGGGGTTACACATGAGATACCTGTCCTAACTGAGTTACATGTTCATCAGACACCTGTGTGTGTGTGTGTACAGGGGTTACACATGAGATACCTGTCCTAACTGAGTCACATGTTCATCAGACACCTGTGTGTGTTTACAGGGGTTACACATGAGATACCTGTCCTAACTGAGTTACATGTTCATCAGACACCTGTGTGTGTGTGTACAGGGGTTACACATGAGATACCTGTCCTAACTGAGTCACATGTTCATCAGACACCTGTGTGTTTTTACAGGGGTTACACATGAGATACCTGTCCTAACTGAGTCACATGTTCATCAGATACCTGTGTGTGTGTGTACAGGGGTTACACATGAGATACCTGTCCTAACTGAGTCACATGTTCATCAGACACCTGTGTGTGTGTACAGGGGTTACACATGAGATACCTGTCCTAACTGAGTCACATGTTCATCAGATACCTGTGTGTGTTTACAGGGGTTACACATGAGATACCTGTCCTAACTGAGTTACATGTTCATCAGATACCTGTGTGTGTTTACAGGGGTTACACATGAGATACCTGTCCTAACTGAGTCACATGTTCATCAGACACCTGTGTGTTTTTACAGGGGTTACACATGAGATACCTGTCCTAACTGAGATACATGTTCATCAGACACCTGTGTGTGTGTTTACAGGGGTTACACATGAGATACCTGTCCTAACTGAGTCACATGTTCATCAGATACCTGTGTGTGTTTACAGGGGTTACACATGAGTTACCTGTCCTAACTGAGTCACATGTTCATCAGATACCTGTGTGTGTTTACAGGGGTTACACATGAGATACCTGTCCTAACTGAGTCACATGTTCATCAGATACCTGTGTGTGTGTACAGGGGTTACACATGAGATACCTGTCCTAACTGAGATACATGTTCATCAGACACCTGTGTGTGTGTTTACAGGGGTTACACATGAGATACCTGTCCTAACTGAGTCACATGTTCATCAGATACCTGTGTGTGTTTACAGGGGTTACACATGAGATACCTGTCCTAACTGAGTCACATGTTCATCAGACACCTGTGTGTGTGTACAGGGGTTACACATGAGATACCTGTCCTAACTGAGTTACATGTTCATCAGACACCTGTGTGTGTGTACAGGGGTTACACATGAGATACCTGTCCTAACTGAGTTACATGTTCATCAGATACCTGTGTGTGTTTACAGGGGTTACACATGAGATACCTGTCCTAACTGAGTCACATGTTCATCAGATACCTGTGTGTGTTTACAGGGGTTACACATGAGATACCTGCCCTAACTGAGTCACATGTTCATCAGATACCTGTGTGTGTGTACAGGGGTTACACATGAGATACCTGTCCTAACTGAGTTACATGTTCATCAGACACCTGTGTGTGTGTGTGTACAGGGGTTACACATGAGATACCTGTCCTAACTGAGTCACATGTTCATCAGACACCTGTGTGTGTTTACAGGGGTTACACATGAGATACCTGTCCTAACTGAGTTACATGTTCATCAGACACCTGTGTGTGTGTGTACAGGGGTTACACATGAGATACCTGTCCTAACTGAGTCACATGTTCATCAGACACCTGTGTGTTTTTACAGGGGTTACACATGAGATACCTGTCCTAACTGAGTCACATGTTCATCAGATACCTGTGTGTGTGTGTACAGGGGTTACACATGAGATACCTGTCCTAACTGAGTTACATGTTCATCAGATACCTGTGTGTGTGTACAGGGGTTACACATGAGATACCTGTCCTAACTGAGTTACATGTTCATCAGACACCTGTGTGTGTTTACAGGGGTTACACATGAGATACCTGTCCTAACTGAGTCACATGTTCATCAGATACCTGTGTGTGTTTACAGGGGTTACACATGAGATACCTGTCCTAACTGAGTTACATGTTCATCAGATACCTGTGTGTGTTTACAGGGGTTACACATGAGATACCTGTCCTAACTGAGTCACATGTTCATCAGATACCTGTGTGTGTGTACAGGGGTTACACATGAGATACCTGTCCTAACTGAGTCACATGTTCATCAGATACCTGTGTGTGTTTACAGGGGTTACACATGAGATACCTGTCCTAACTGAGTCACATGTTCATCAGATACCTGTGTGTGTTTACAGGGGTTTCACATGAGATACCTGTCCTAACTGAGTCACATGTTCATCAGATACCTGTGTGTGTTTACAGGGGTTACACATGAGATACCTGTCCTAACTGAGTTACATGTTCATCAGATACCTGTGTGTGTGTACAGGGGTTTCACATGGTCTGTCCTAACTGAGTTACATGTTCATCAGACACCTGTGTGTGTGTACAGGGGTTACACATGAGATACCTGTCCTAACTGAGTTACATGTTCATCCCCAGATAGCAGACGGATGTGGGCCACTTCAGGCAATGATGCGGCACTGGTGGCCTTCTTATGGCCCGGACCAAATGTGTCTGAGCCTGAAGTGGCCCACATGTAAAATGGCAAATATGGCCCAAAAAATGTAAATCACATGTGGGCCATTTTAGGCAAAGATGCGGCACTCATGGCAATGTGTAATCTGAATCTGAGCCTAAAGTGGCCCATATGATAGATAATAAACATGGCCCAAATATGACAAACCAAATGTGGGGCACCTATGGCAAAAACGTGGCCCAATTGACAATGACTAATCTGGATGTAAACCAAATATGGCCCACATATGTTTCAGCAAATGTGGCCCAGTTATCTTAAAACATATCTGGGCCAGGTTTGGCAAGGATATGGCACAGTGGCACTGGCTTATCTGAATGTGAGCCAAAAGTGGCCCACATATAATCCTGAAAATGTGGCCCAGTTATCTTATAACACATCTGGGCCAGGTTTGGCAAAGATATGGCTCAGTGGTACTGGCTCATCTGGATGTGAGCCAAAAGTGGCCCACATATAATGTTGCAGATGTGGCCCAGTTATCTTATAACACATCTGGGCCAGGTTTGGCAAAGATATGGCTCAGTGACCACTGGCTCATCTGGATGTGAGCCAAAAGTGGCCCACATATAATGTTGCAAATGTGGCCCAGTTATCTTATAACACATCTTGGCCACGTTTGGCAAAGATATGGCTAAGTGACCACTGGCTCATCTGGATGTGAGCCAAAAGTGGCCCACATATAATGTTGAAAATGTGGCCCAGTTATCTTAAAACACATCTGGGCCAGGTTTGGCAAATATATGGCTCAGTGACCACTGGCTCATCTGGATGTGAGCCAAAAGTGGCCCACATATAATGTTGCAAATGTGGCCCAGTTATCTTATAACACATCTGGGCCAGGTTTGGCAAAGATATGGCTCAGTGACCACTGGCTCATCTGGATGTGAGCCAAAAGTGGCCCACATATAATGTTGCAGATGTGGCCCAGTTATCTTATAACACATCTGGGCCACGATTGGCAAAGATATGGCTCAGTGACCACTGGCTCATCTGGATGTGAGCCAAAAGTGGCCTACATATAATGTTGCAGATGGGGCCCAGTTATCATATAACACATCTGGGCCAGGTTTGGCCAAGATATGGCTCAGTGACCACTGGCTCATCTTGATGTGAGCCAAAAGTGACCCACATATAATGTTGCAAATGTGGCCCAGTTATCGTATAAAACATCTGGGCCAGGTTTGGCCAAGATATGGCTAAGTGACCACTGGCTCATCTGGATGTGAGCCAAAAGTGGCCCACATATAATGTTGCAAATGTGGCCCAGTTATCTTATAACACATCTGGGCCAGGTTTGGCAAAGATATGGCTAAGTGACCACTGGCTCATCTGGATGTGAGCCAAAAGTGGCCCACATATAATGTTGCAGATGTGGCCCAGTTACCTTATAACACATCTGGGCCAGGTTTGGCAAAGATATGGCTCAGTGACCACTGCCAAAAGTGGCCCACATATAATGTTGCAGATGTGGCCCAGTTATCTTATAACACATCTGGGCCACGTTTGGCAAAGATATGGCTCAGTGACCACTGGCTCATCTGGATGTGAGCCAAAAGTGGCCCACATATATTGTTGCAGATGTGGCCCAGTTATCTTAAAACACATCTGGGCCAGGTTTGGCAAAGATATGGCTCAGTGAGCACTGGCTCATCTGGATGTGAGCCAAAAGTGGCCCACATATAATGTTGCAAATGTGGCCCAGTTATCTTATAACACATCTTGGCCACGTTTGGCAAAGATATGGCTAAGTGACCACTGGCTCATCTGGATGTGAGCCAAAAGTGGCCCACATATAATGTTGAAAATGTGGCCCAGTTATCTTAAAACACATCTGGGCCAGGTTTGGCAAATATATGGCTCAGTGACCACTGGCTCATCTGGATGTGAGCCAAAAGTGGCCCACATATAATGTTGCAAATGTGGCCCAGTTATCTTATAACACATCTGGGCCAGGTTTGGCAAAGATATGGCTCAGTGACCACTGGCTCATCTGGATGTGAGCCAAAAGTGGCCCACATATAATGTTGCAGATGTGGCCCAGTTATCTTATAACACATCTGGGCCACGTTTGGCAAAGATATGGCTCAGTGACCACTGGCTCATCTGGATGTGAGCCAAAAGTGGCCCACATATAATGTTGAAAATGTGGCCCAGTTATCTTAAAACACATCTGGGCCAGGTTTGGCAAATATATGGCTCAGTGACCACTGGCTCATCTGGATGTGAGCCAAAAGTGGCCCACATATAATGTTGCAGATGTGGCCCAGTTATCTTAAAACACATCTGGGCCAGGTTTGGCAAAGATATGGCTCAGTGACCACTGGCTCATCTGGATGTGAGCCAAAACTGGCCCAAATATAATGTTGCAAATTTGGCCCAGTTATCTCAAAACATATCTGGGCCAGGTTTGGCAAAGATATGGCTGAGTGACCACTGGCTCATCTGGATGTGAGCCAAAAGTGGCCCACATATAACGCTCCAAATGAGGCACAGTTATCTCAAAATGTATTTGGGCCAGTTTTGGCAAAGATATGGTACAGTGGCACTGCCTCAGGTGTGAGCCGAAAGTACCACCCATATGACATGGCAAATATGGCCCATATAATTCATAACAATTTGGGCCACATTTGGAAAATATACGGCATAGTCAGCATTGGCTAATCAGGGTGTAAGTCTAACTTGGCCCACATTTGAAATATGCCCCGCAAAAATTTAAACCTACGTGGTAAGTCCATTTCTGGCTTAGATGCAACACTTCTGACAATGGCTAATTTAGCTTAAAAAGGACAGACTTTGAAACTGCCGTGAAATTTTTTTTAACGACATGTAACAATATTTTTTGGTATAGATGCAGCAGACACTTGTGCAGCAGGCTGTGTGTCGTGTCCACCAATGCGTTTTTTTTTTTCACGTGACTGGTGTGTTTCTTCAATTGTTTTCAATGGGAGTGCCGCGTTTTTAAAACGCAATGCATTTTTCTGGCTATAAAGCGCTGAACACTCAGCGTTTTTTATAGATCGGCGAGAGTTAAAGAATGTTAAACTTTGGTTAAAACGCTCATCACTGTCATTTTCTACCAGACCGTCCAATCACAATGGAGGAGGGGCGGGAAAAATACCACACCGACCAACTGTCACAACATTCTTTCTGTACAACATCAAATAGCAGAGTAGATGGAAAAATAAAATTTCTGGTTTCCTAACATACGTGTCTATACCGTACTATACAAACATTATTAGTATTATACAAATTATCAGCGAAATCAGTTACAAGTAAACTGTGCCACGGATATTCTGTATAGCAACAAAGCGTCTAAAAAACAAAAAAAACAAAACAAAAAAAACGCTCCACTACCAAAACACTTTCAATCACCCACAGCTAGGCGTTTTCAGCAGATTGCCTAGCATTTTCGGCTGGCTAAAAACGCTTTGGTGAACACATGGCCTTAGGCTGGATGTGAGGCTACATGTACTTACATCTATGACATATATGCTATTGCTGACATGTTTTGTAGGTAGAGTGTCTCGAAAAGTTCAAGTGTCTAAGTTCAAACTTATGAAGAGTTTTTTTTATGGTTTTGGGATGTGCAAGAAGATACTTTAGTTGCTGTTTGTGCAAAGCTTGGGGCACAATGATTTTACCAAGTACATGCTCCTGTATCAACATATTTTTGTTGATCTTGGAACATCATTCCTGTCCATAAAAATAGTCCTAACCCTAACCCTAACCCTACAACAGTAACGTGCGGTGAAATCTTGTCATGGGTAGGCTGTGACCTATCAATGTGGCATATATGTTTATATATTCATTCAGTTAATGTAGCAACCCAAGTTCATATCAGGCATCATCACATCGCTGCCTGCATACAGCAAAGTCAGTCATATGTGAGGCTAATGCACAATCAAATCTAATAATCAAATTAATGGACACATCTATCTTATGACTTAGGCCTATACAACAAACAAATGTTTTGTGCGGGACACAGTAACGTTAAGAGAGGGAGGCGGCGCGGTGTCAGCGAACCGACAAGCAGCCTAGTCACTATTGTAGTTTGTATTAATGCCATGGTTCAACAAATAATGTAAAGGTTAAATAATAATTCACTTAGACTTTATAAGAAGCAATTGCGACTTTATTTCACACAATTCTGACTTTATATCTTGCAATTCTGACTTTATAACATGCAATTGCGACTTTATTTCACGCAATTCTGACTTTATATCTCGCAATTCTGACTTTATAACACGCAATTGCGACTTTATTTCACGCAATTCTGAGAAATAATGACAGAATTGCGAGATGTAAACTCGCAATTGTGAGATAAAAAGTCGCAATTATCTTTTAAAATGTTTTATTCTGTGGCGGAAACAAGCTTCCATACCTCCTGGCCTCTTCCTCCCATCCATCCTCCCTGACGCGTTATGGTAGGGCCGGCCCAGCTATCGGTAGGCGCCGGCGGTGCCGCGGTAGCCTACTCCTGAGAAAACGTTTTGGAAAAGACGGGCTATGGACCCAACCAACTCTATAGGAGGGGAGGGGAGAACTCCCTCACATGGTACAACCCATGCAGAGGCTGCGCGCTGCGGTGTCAGAATGCGGAACGTCCGAACGTGTGTAGCCTAATGTAACTAACGTGACAAATGTGAAAAAAGAAAATCCTCGACCGGCCCAAAAGTGAAGCGGCCCACCGGGAATTCTCCCGATTACCCACCCCGGGCCTGTTGACAGCCAACGCTAGGCGCCGCTAGATCGGGAAGCGAGGATTGAGTGAGAGCGAGTGGATCACGTGACATGAAGCAAGCTCGGTCTCTGCCTCAATGTTGATAATTCAAGACAGCACGAGAACTGACTGCGCATGCGCAAACCTACGTAAACTACGTTCTATGGACCAAAGAGGCACTGCTAACCTCTGCCTCAATGGCCATGGCCTTGCATTTCCTGCATGAAACAATGGTTTTAGGAGCAAACAATGGCAAAATGAGTATATTATATGTGTATTCCTGAAAAATTTTGTTACAAAAATTAATATTTGGAATAAAATAAATGCAATTAATAATGTGGTGAATTAATAAAGTTCTTGGAATTAATAAATGTAATGTCAACATTTCCTTTGGTGAGGCACTGCCTACCCTGCCTACCCTGACCGCACGTCCCTGCCCTACAATCAGAGGGAAATTATAATAACACTGATCTAGAAGCATGGTTGAAAGCCTAAACTTGGCATAACTTCAAACTTCAATTCTAATTGGTCGATATGAATGCTGTTCCAGGATCAATAAAGATGTTGAGCCAGGAACATGTTGTAGCCTACTCGGTGAAACCTTGCTTATCTTGCTAGCAGTGTCATAGGCCTAACTTCTAGAGCAGACCCGGACAAACTTCCAATGGGGCCTCAAGATGAGTTAAAATTATGACATAATAATTAATCAATCAAGATATTTCTTATTACTTGGCTATTTTTATAACAAATGTACTGGATTTGTTGTGGAGAGTAGGACTATAAGTCGACATTGAAGTCAAAAAGCTTGTTATTCACTGTTCCCATGTGTCTCAAGTGACCCCACAAAGGGTATTTGAAACCCCCTTAAAATATTATATATATATATATATATATATATATATATATATATATATATATATATATATATATATTTTAAAATGAAATAAACATATTTTAAATAAATAAATAAACATTTAATTGTATTACATTTCTGGCTTAATATAATTTACATTTATACAACTGTCATTTTTAGGCTATAAATAATCTTTCTTAAAGATAAAAAATATATCATTTTAATTGACATTATAATTGATGAAATACGATTAAATGAACGACAAAGCAGCAGAAGCTCTTGTGAGAAAATATTATTTTGATAATTAAATTTTTCAGCCCCCTGCATTCATGACAAAATTGTCCCTTTTTTTGCTTCAGCTTACTTCTTTATTAGAGATAAGATCTCTATTTTGTTTATAACAAAATATTTACTGCAAGTTGTCTTTGAAAAAAAAATAATAAAAAAAAAAATTTCAAACTGATTCGGCCCTTTAAATTTAAACGTAGCCGTAAAGCGCGAAAAAGGCGCTCGAAACCAAAAGGTCAAAGGATTGTCAGTTGGAGGGAGGACGAATACTGCAAACAATCAAGGTAAGATATAATCGATACATTTATATTTTCTTAGCGATTGCTTCGTTATATCCATGTTGTGTGAGTTAATGGAATAACTTCTAATTTCGAAGTAACATTATTTTGGCAGTTTAAAACTAAGCTAGATCTATTATGGTTGTCGAATGCGAAATGAACAAGTATCGATTGACCGATTGATCTTGCCAACCTTCAGTCAGTTCTGCACGGTGAAAGTATTTAACTCTTGTCTTATTTTGGCACAACAATGAAAAATTTATATATAATAGCCTATAGTGTAATTTTTCATTCATGTTTATACATTGGGCATACAGTAATACTGCAGTAACTGCACTAGTTTTATTACTTTGTGACAGCATTTTTCGTTAACTAGCAATAATGCACAAATTACTACATGCTTTTTCTTACAATAAAAGCTTTTATGAGATGATTACAAAGTAACAATAGCCTAATAGATATTATCGAGCAAGTTGGTTCAGGTATTATTACTCTATGTATTTCACATTTTTAGTATATTTTTTCATTTACTGTTTTGAGTCAGGATGTTTTTCACCTTAATAACATGTCAATGTGATTTGCTACAGAAAACTGCTGGTGGGAATAAAATAGCCTACAGTTTAGAGTTCACTGTCACCATTAAGGTAAGCTGCTGATACGTTTCATGTGCTACAAAATAAAAAAGTATCAATGAAAAAGCTTCTTTTTTTTTGTTTTTCAGCGCACCTGGTTATTGACTATACTTCATGTAATTGTAGGTGTAATTACTGTGTCATGGAGAGAGAAAAGTGGAATATCACTCGCAGCAATTTAAGGAAAAGGGCTGTTAAAAGAGTCACCCAGTTTATGAAATCTTTGAATGATGAGGATAGTATGGATTGTACTAATGAAGAGCATAGTGTTGAAAATGAAGTAGTTACTTCAAGCTTTGTTTTGCCACCAATCTGTGGATCAGAAAGTGATGGGGAAAGTGAATCAGCAAGTGACGAGGATAGTCTTTATATTACTAAAGATTTAGCGGGATGTTTGAGAGACTGGGCAACACATTTTCGCATTTCATTGATTGCTTTGTCTGCCCTTTTGTCGATACTGAAAGTCTATCACCCATCTTTGCCAAAAGATGCAAGAACATTACTCAAAACACAGACTCAACATAGTGTTGTTTCCTTGGCGAGTGGATCATTCCATTACTTTGGTATACAGAACATGTTCAGCCACATATTTCAGAAGCTTACATCAGTTGTCCGGAATCATCACAGCTTCAAATTACAAGTTCAGGTGTACAGTTCTGGCCAATTTTAGGAATGCTCCAGGCTTACAGTAGAAAACCTATGCTGATTGCTCTTTACTGTGGGAACTCGAAGCCTCAGTCATTGTCAGAATATCTGAAGGATCTGGTCTGTGAGTTGAAATCCTTGAGCACTGGTTTTGTAATTAATGGAAAGACCTTCTTCTTGACTGTGTGCTCGGTAATCTGTGATGCTCCTGCGAGGGCTTTTATTAAGGGTATTAAGTCACACAATGAATACAGTGGCTGTGATAAATGTGTACAGTCTGGCATTTACATTAATAATCGCATGACATTCCCAGAACTTAATTCTAGGGTAAGAACCGATGTTTCTTTTTCAAATGCAGAGGATGAAGACCACCATGTACAACATTCCTCATTTTGTGAAACATCTGTTGCCATGGTTAGTGGATTTCCACATGACTATATGCATTTAGTGTGCTTAGGTGTGGTGCGTCGTCTGCTTGATTTGTGGATGGGAACTCGCGGCAAGTTGAGTTACCGTATTTCATCCAGGCAAGTGTCTATCATTTCTGGCAAACTGCTTGCTCTCAAGAGTTACATACCCTCTGAATTTGCTAGAAGACCAAGGGCACTTGATGAAAGGTTACGATGGAAAGCAACAGAACTTAGGCAGTTCTTACTTTACACTGGTCCAGTAGTTTTGAGGGATGTGCTGACTACTGAGGTTTACCAAAATTTTATGTTGTTGTCTGTGGGCATATATATATTGGCAAGTCCAACATATTGTTTGCTGTTAAATGACTTTGCAAACACACTACTTAGATCATTTGTTAAGCATTTTGGGGAACTCTATGGTCATTGTTTTTTAGTGTGCAACATACATGGTCTGACTCATCTCAGTGATGATGTGAAGGTGCATGGCCACTTAGATTTAATATCAGGGTTTCCTTTTGAAAACTACTTAAAAAAATGTAAAGGAATGGTTAGAAAACCTAGCTCACCACTGCAGCAAGTTATACGCAGAATTTCAGAACTTGATTCAACAAGTTTAAATGATGAGGAAACCCGGAAAGCTCACAAAAAAATGAAAATGCGGCACTCAGATGGACCTGTTCCAGAAGGATTCACAGGAGCGGTCTCCCAATTTAAGGAACTGTCGATAGATGAGTTTGTCATCAACACATCAGAGAGGGACAGATGTATAAAGATGAACAATAAGATACTATTGGTTCAGAATATAATTGTCTTTGAAGGTGAGGAATATATTGTCTGCAAAGAATATAGACACATTGCAAAGTTCTTTGATTATCCCACTGAGTCCACAGATTTGGGAATTTGTTTTGTGTCAGATCTGTCACCAAAGCTGATGTGCTTAACATTAGATACCAAAATGCAGAAGTGCGTCCGGTTGCCTTTGGAGGTTGGATTTGTTGTCATTCCACTTCTTCATGCAGACCCATCCTAAATGTCATTCATTGCGTGGTGTTTTGGTAGTCTTTAAATCTGAATTTTAGATAGTCCAATCTTTTTCAAATTGAATTAATTTATGTGCAGATTGGCATCACAATTAGACAGCAGTGACAGAGTCCAGCCTGCCTTGGGTTATCTCAGTAGGTGTGTATACCATATTTATACTTCTAATAACTTGGTTCTGAAACATGTGTTAATAAGGACATATTATGTGCACTTAAACCATCATTCACCTTTTAAAGCCCTTATTATGATTTATCATAAAAAATGACTTCTAATTATGTTCATTTGTTTAAATTAAAAAAGTGCAAAAGTTACAAGTCCATACTCTTAATGTTAGTTACTTTGTGCCTCTTTCTGTTCTAGGTCATGTTTTACATTGTAGAGTTTCTAGAAACCCAAGAAGTTGAAGTGGTACCAGCACTTTGGGTTGAAAAGGAAATATGTCAATGGCCAGCTCAATACAGACGTGATGAATTAGTAAAGGCCATACGAAATGAGGAGCAACCTGGACACACGTGGGACGCATATTGTGTTCGAATTTTATATAAAGCTGGTATGCACATCACATTTTATTATTTACCAATAGGCTTCACTAGTTTGAAAAAAAATCTAATGATATTTCTTTACAGCAACCTACAAAGCTGCTCGTCTAAAACTTCCTCAAGTAGAAACACAAACTGACCTTCAGACAGCAGAGGAAGAAGATGTGGATGACATTCCAAAGAAAAGGCGAAAAAGGCTGTAAGTATTAAAGTGCCATTCTACTACTATTGCTGTAGGCATAAAAAATTATGTTTATTGCTTGTAATATGTTTTTGTTCCTCTTTAATATTTACTTGTTTTTATGTTTATGTTTTGAAGCTATATTCGTTTATATAAGCTACAATTTAAAAGTGTAATTTAAAGTGTAAAACTTATTTTTTAAAGTGTAATTATTTAAAAAAAAAGTTCTTATAAATACATACAGTGTGTAATTCCATCACAAACATTTTTTTGAGGTGACTCAATCATGATCATGAGGTGACTAAAGATTCCCAGTTCCCAGCCATATTATACAATGATTTATTGCTTGTCTTTGTTGAATAATACAGAAAATAAAGAGCTTAAAAAACTAGTATATGAAATCGCATTATTAGTAAAAACAAAAAAAAAACAATTATTACATGTTCGGCCTCAAACTCTGACCATGATGACATTGTGTCACTACTAAAAGAGATTGAATCTGATCTTAGATTTGTTAGTGCATTAACATTTCTGCAAATGTTTAGACTGGTTGGGGGGTAATATGCTTGTAATATATGCTTAGGGAAACCCTGGACATTGGCCTTAAATACAAGCTTAAATCTAAAAAAAGGGTACAGCTGGGCAGATAAGGGCAGGAACACAAAGCATTGACGATTCTTAAGGGAAACAGTTGGGGAACTAGGAGATAGTGGTGACAGAAGCGAGAAACAGGGCAGGCAGGGAGGAACAGGAACAGCAGAAATTTGAGACACTACCAGACTAGACTGAGACTGATCTGTGAAATTGATTAAAATAAATTTTGATTTTATTTTCTGTGCCCCGACAAGACCAAACATTCGCTTTGAGAGTGACGACAAAGATTTGGTTAAACAAACAGGATCGTTGCCTCCAGCCCCAAAGATAACAGGACCAAACTTTGCAATTGAGTCTGCAATAAAGAGAAGGGTTCAAAAGCTTGAAACCCCAAAGCATATGACAAGTCCTGAGCCCAGACACTCTGTGACAAGTCCTGAGCCCCAGCGTGCTGAAAAAGCCCCGAACCCAGTCGGTCTATGGGAAGTTCTGAAGCACAACAGTCAGGAACAGTTACTTTAAGTGGTCTTGCTCGTAAGTGGTTTATTAAATAAATACTCATGTCTCTTTCTAGATTTGTTTTCACAGGTAAATAAAAATTATTATCTGTTAAAATTACATAAATCACATGTTTGTCTTTATTTTTAGCTCTTCTGCATAGAATTCTTACAAATCAGGAAATGATGATGGATCAACTCAAAGTCATTCTGATGAACATGCAGAAAATGGGCGAACCTGCTCATGGGCATGATCCCATCGACAGAGACTTATGCTGGGTACACAACAAAAGATTTTTTACATCTTATACGATTTTCAAAATGTGACAGACCACAAACATGAGGACAAAAAATCCTAGATTTAAGCGTTTTGCTCCTATAGTGTGTGGTATGCCATGATGTGACAAAGACAGCACACCACACACAAACAGATTTTCAACCAGAGTCTCGACTGTGAACACAGGAAATCTCGCAAAATCTCGTGAGACTTCAGAATAAGCATGACGGACAACATGCAGGAAGAAATTGCGATAGTGTTTGTAATGATTTTCACAGAAAATCCACGTGAAAAAAACATTGTACCTACCATTATATATAACCTTTTATACAGAAATATATTAATTCTTTATTGTCTTTATTTATTCTTTATTGGATTTATTGTCTCTTTAGAAAAAATTATTTAATCCCTCTATAGAACCTCACTGAACCCTTAACAGCTTCTTTTTTTTTTTTTATCTTTTTTTTTATTGATTTTAAGAATGACAATTACAGTCGGGGGGTACAAAGAGTAAAGCCGATAAACAAACATAAAAAAGACATATACATAAACAGTGACAAACTTAAAAGTTAAACAAAAATTTGAAAATGTTTACAGATTGAAACGCACTTTGCAGCTTTCTTATTTTTCAAACTCAATATTGTGTTTAGGTATTGTAAAATTTCTGCACTTAAAATGAAAAACAAAGGCTTGTTTCCTCGAAATTTACACTTATGAATAGGCCTACTTAATCTCAACATTAAGCTTCCTGCAAGTGTGTGTGTGTGTGTGAGAGAGAATGGCCGTGTCTTCCATCATCTCGCTTTCTGATTGGATATTGTTTTGTTTCACGTGATAATCTCCAGAACGTGCGCGCGTTTGTCCTCGGGGTTCCCCCCACACATCAGGATTTCTGATCGTAAATATTAAACATGTTTAATATTTACGATTCGCGATCGGAGTGGCTCCGACGTTCTTCCGAGCAGGTTCGGACACTCTTAACACACCTCACACCAAGGGAAAATCTCATAAAATAATCTGTTAAACCATCAAGATAATCGGGACATAGCTAGGATTGTCGGAAGGGGGGAAATCGGCCCAAACTCAGCCCGATTATCTTTTGGTGTGTACCCAGCATTACTGCCGCTGAAAGATCTTACCTCCCTGCTGGCTCTGGAAAAACGTCTGAGGGAAGAGGCTGACCTCAAAAAAAAATTTGTAACTAACACTTTGCCTTACCAGCATATTGCATAAACTACTCCGACATACATTCAGTTTGACTAAACTTTAATCAGACAATATATTAATATTCCACTTTATTGGACCATGGAAAACTAAAATTGATATTTTAAACTGGGGATCATTGCGGTTAAACCTCAAGGACACTGCAACTTCATGTTGTCAGTTGAATATGGAACTGCATCAGTGATAGAGTAACAGTCCTACAGTAGATAACAGGTTAAGAAAGCAAGTATCCAACAAAGAGACTGTTCTAAATGCCAACTAAGCGTGAAGTGATATAATGTATTTTTTATTTTATTCTGAATTGGGTAACTGTGAGTAGTGTTTGTATAAAACATTTATCCATGTTTTTTAAATGATATTTTTTAGATTACTGCATTGAGCTTCATTGGAGGAGTTGATGTTAAGGATAGCGTTTGGCGGGTTATGGGGCAGTGTATCACCAACTCCCTTGGCAAACAACTTAACTGGCGTGGCATCAATGGCAAAACAGCTTTCCACAAACTGCAGCTGAAAGATGTCATTACTGGTAAGTGTTACAGTACATTGCATCTTCAGTCTAATAAGTCCATTCTCTATTTCTTGCATGCTTGATGCATATTTGCTCAAATTTACGTAATTATTAAAAAAGGTTGATTAAAAAAAGTAAACACTTAAATGCATACTTGCACGGGTATGACAGCCAGCAGTTTATCACTAAAAGCTTTATTGTGGAAACAATCCCAAACATAACTGTCCATCTCCACACATGGAGCTTTCATACAATAAGAAACTGATGCAACAGGCAATCCATATTACCTGATGCATCCCTTACTAAAAAGAAGTAAACTTTACAGTTAGGTCTGGGCGATAAAACGATAATGAAAATTATCGCAATATACTTTTTCTCAATTAAACAATATCAAGAGTTTGATAAATGTTTGATAATATTTATGCGCCAGAAGCGGAACAAAACTCACTTGAACCTCGCGCCACACTGGACATGTATCCGCTCGGCTCAAAGTCCAAACTGCAGCGCAGCGTTTATCAGATCAGATGTGTTTACTTGCTGAATGGTCTTGATCACATGACCACTAAACAGCGCTGTGAGATCCAGTGAGAAGCGCTTGAATTAAGCGAAGAACACCAATGTCTCAGTGATTTAAACCAGTTTAAAGGCAGATGAAACAGCGCTGACAAACAGGAGAAACACTGTGCACAGAAGGCTTTTCCGTCTACAAATTCCCATCATTTACCATGGATTTACTGTAACGTTAGCCTAGTAATATTAACTGCACAATGAAATGTGGGATATACATATTGAATTGTATTATATTATTAATGTGGACAATGTATTAAAGGACTAATGGAGTATAATTACAGTATTTAATAATGTATTTAGGCTGCTGTTTTTCATACTAATACCATAGAAACCATAAAGTTACATTTTGCCATGATAGTGAGGTGCTATAGGGCTATGCCTGGTTTTATCTGTAGTTATCATGATCTAATTGCATGACACTGGATGACCAATGGTTAATTTTAGTAAAACTCAAACAGTCAGAATATTACATTTTTATCAAATTAAGACGAGGTTGTTCTATTAAACATGCTGTCGATTGCGCCATTACTGCGAATATCACAACAAAAGGCAAAGAGAAAATCACTCACAGCTCTTGAATAAATAACTTCAGCTTTAATAAGCATTAATCTATCTATGATAAACTATGCAGTGTTATTTTATATTTGATTACTTTATTAGAATAAATTTTTAGACCATACCTGAACAGTAATGTTAGTTGACCTTCCTGAAATTAAAGCACTAGGCCTATATAATGTGTATCTTTATTTAATTGTTTATCTTTTTTTATCTATTGTTTATCTTTGTTTAATACTACTGCAAAATGCCCGTGCAAAATCAGTTTTTGTGTGTGTTTTTAGTAATTGTTGGTTTGGTGTGTTTAAGTGCTCATTGTTACACAGCAAAAGTTCAGTGACATTTTTATTTGTGCATGGTAGAAAGCAAATATTGATACTGACATAATGTCATACAATAAATGTGGAAAATTGAACACGATTCAGGGAGCCGGCTACACAGTGAACTCTGAGAAAAGCTGTGAATAAAATTTAATATTCAGAAGTAAACAGTATAGCTGACTTAAAGGTCCCATGGGTTTTTATGGGATTATGTTAAGCTGACAGAGTCTTTATGTCAGAATATTTTTATTTTTACACCACAACCTTCTAAAAATGATATTTTTAACGATATCTTTTGCATTTCTCATCCAAACAACGTCAAACTCGGCACTGCACTTACTCGTGCCCGTAGCAAGACACCTGTCGAGTTTGAAATCCATCGGACTAACGGTTCGAGAGGTATGCAGCTAACAGACAGACAGACGTTTCTGTAATTTATATAACAAAAAGAACCGATAAAAATACTGTTAAAGTACCGGATCGATAAGCAGTATCGGTAAGAGTGGTAATACCATTAAAACCTTAACAATACCCATCCCTACCACAACGTGCATGCACTTTGCTTCTCTCATCTACACAGACGCAGCAGTTGCAATTTAATGTAGAGGTTGTTTGATATATTTTATGCTTTCATTCTGACCCCCAAGACTCAACTAATCCTTGGAGAGTCTTTTGGCCAATCAAACTTTCCTCCTCACCGTGTCTATATTGTCTTAATTTAAGACAATATAGATACGTCCTCTTCCTGGCAGATTTTTTGTAACATCTTTAATTGATTGGAACTTCTGAATTATTTTCAAATAATTTAGCTATTTTCTTACAGCCAGTTTCTATTTTGTGATGCTCAACAATCTTTTGCTGCACATCAGAACTATATTCTTTGGTTTTACTCACTGTGATGGATAGTGATGTCAATTTAAATGCTCGTCATTTAAATTAACGATCAATTAATCGATTAATCATTAGCCTTAATACTGCGATATGCGTCTACTGCAGTGGCTATGGCCAACAGCATGACAGGGTCTGCAAATGCTGCTCAATATATATATATATATATATATATAATCAGATATATTCAAAATAAACATAATATTACAAATTATATCTGCACAAAATGACGCAAATTCATGCACAAGTGAACTTGAACTAAGTTACGTGCCATTCATTCAGAACTACTCATGTTGTGGACGCGCTCTTCCTGGAGCAACGCGACACGGCAACTAAACCCAAATAATTCACAATGTTTTATTACAATATTGTTCTCTTTATAATGTTATGTAATATTACAGTCCCAATAGTCATTATTAGTCGTGCACTGCCGTTTGAGCTGCGCGCGCTGAAGCTGATGCTTTACTACAGAGTTAATTCTTAACCAAATGCATCCAATATGAGATAAATCATATATAGATACGTTAGGCCTACACAAAATAAACACAATATTACAACTTACATTTGCACAAAACAAAAGGCTGCGAATGCACACGCAAACTTATAGTCATGATGAAGGTGTAAAATGGTCCCAAACATAACTCCGGCGTGCTCGCTATACATGTTTTGCGGTTGACCAGCATGCATGCGCATGAAGACCTGCTTAATCGATGATCGATAAGTTATATTGATTAAATGTATTATCGACAAATAATCTATCGTCGATTAATCGTTGACATCCCTAGTGATGGATGATTAAGGGAATTTGGCCTTTGTGTTTCCTCATATTTAAACTCCTCTGAAACAAGAAATCATAGCTATACAATTCCATGTTCCTAGTCACCCTGGTTTGTGCACACTTGTGTATTTTGGGCATCTGGAAACAAAGAGTGTCCTTGTCTGTGGACAAAATGTTCTTTACAGTGGCACTGGCAAAGTATGCACCTGGCTAATGCTTGTCTTCCCGCTAATTGTGTCCTAAGATTTTCAAAAGTTGTTTAATCCATCCTTGCATTTACAATGTTATATATTTTTAGGAACTGTCAGAAACAATAAACTGACAGCTGGAGCCACTGATCAAGAGATCGAAACATTTATAAAAAAATGGCTTCATCTGTCAAGTGACCGAGACGGAGGGAGAAGAGAAAGGGAGAAACGGAGTCAGTTACATTGTGTTTTTGCTATATGTGTATAATACCATGGTCTGTCTGAATACTTGATTCTGATTGGCTGCAAGGTATACATTAAAACATTGGTAAAACTTTAACATTAGTTAAAGTAATTACCAATGTAATTACTCATGTTGTTCCAACCCCGTAAGCCTCCCTCCATCTTCGGAACACAAATTAAGATATTTATGATTAAATTTGAGAGCTGGATCACTCCTCCATAGCCTTCTAAGGGATTGAAACTTGCCCGCCCAGAAAACGTATTGAAAACATAGTTAAAATAGTCCAAGTGACAACAGTGGCTCAACCATAAGTTTATCAAGCGATGAGAATACTTTTCATGCGCAAAAAACAAACAAAAACAACTACTTTATTCCACTATTCATTTTCGGCTACTTAGTTCAATCAAGTTCACGTAGTGTAACTGCGGGTTCTTCGTTACCATGCAGGCTCACTATTGGCCAACACTGGTCATGTGTGTGATGCGCTGCACAGTTAAACTATGAATAGTGGAATAAAGTCGTTATTTTTGTTTGTTTTTTTGCACACAAAAAGTATTCTCGTCGCTTGATAAACTTATGGTTGAGCCACTGGAGTCAATTGGACTATTTTAACGATGTTTTCAATACGTTTTCTGGGCTGGCAAGTTTCAATCCCTTAGAAGCCTATGGAGGAGTGAGCCAGCTCTCAGATTTCATCATAAATATCTTAATTTGTGTTCCGAAGATGAACGGAAGTCTTACGGGGTTGGAACAACATGAGGGTGAGTAATTACTGACAGAATTTTCATTTTTGGGTGAACTAACCCTTTAACTACTTTAGTTGACATGATGCATGAACAATTCTTTTACAGCATTTATTAATCTTAGTTAATGTTCATTGTGATGCTCCCTAATGCATTATTCAATTCAAAAGTTGTATTTGTTAACATTAGTTAATGCACTGTGAACTAACATGAACAAACAGTGAATGACTGTAACATTAAAAAACTTAATAAATAATGCAGTTCATGTTAGTTAATACTAGTTAATACATTAATTAATGTTAACAAATAAGGCCTTAGAGTTACCAAACTGTTTAATGCACTGGTGGTTCCAGTCCATTTTTTCCCCATTCAGTATTAATGTGCTATTGCTATTAAAACACTATTGTAAAATCAGCATTCTGTTACTGAGTCAACAGTGTTTTGTGTGTGTGTATCCAATAAAGGCTTCCAAGATTGCCATGATGACGCAGATGGGCCCAGTCAAGGAAGTCAAATTGTTTAATTTTGGATGGCTCCATTTGACATCGTTTTCTAGTGTGTTTACTTCTGCATTGTCTGTTTTTATATATATATATATATATATATATATTTATGACCAACTGGAAACATGTTTTGTTTTTTGTTTAGTTCTAAGATACTTTATATGCACATATTTTGTATTTGTTTATTATTACTATTTTTTTGTTTTAGATTGCTTTCCAGTTTTGAAAATGGAAACTTGGTTGTTCTTTGACAATATTAATAAATAATGCAAATGTTTTCAATGTGTTTAAATCATGTTGTAACTGTTGTAACTTCTCTTAACACAAAAAGGGGGCATTTTTAAATTTCTCTTTAGTTTATACTTAGTGTCAGTGATATGGCACAGCATGCACACACAAAAACACACAGTTATGGTTTATTTATGTAATTCTTGGCTAACATGTGGCTGAACAACTGGCCCACTTGTGGACCAGATCTGGCAAACAGGAGTGCATTGCAAAAGTGCCACCATTCCATGCTGCATGAGGAATGTTGGGAAAGACCAGGGTTTGTATAAAAATCAACTGTGGCCAGGTGTGGTTTATTTGGTTTGTTGTTGGGTTACATGTGGCATTGCTATGGCTTAATTGTGGCCCAAATCTGGCAAACAGGAGCGGATTGCCTTAAGTGCCATAATTTTCATCTGGCCCACATACCGCGTGGAATGATGGCACTTGGGCGGTCCGCTCCTGTTTGCCAGATTTGGGCCACAATTAAGCCATAGCAATGCCGCATGTCAGCCGTAAACAAACCAAATGAAGCAGAACTGGCCCATATCTGCCACACAGTTTACAGTTCAAAGGGTATGTGGGCCAGATGTGGGCCAGTTCTGCTTCATTTGTTTTGTTTACGGCTGACATGCGGCATTGCTATGGCTTAATTGTGGCCCAAATCTGGCAAACAGGAGCGGACCGCCCAAGTGCCATCATTCCACGCGGTATGTGGGCCAGATGAAAGTGTCAAGTGTGGGCCGGATCTGGGCCACAGCAACTTTGCTATCTGGGTTGTAAGCCAAAATGGGGGTCAACCTTGAACAAATTGCAACAGAAGCAAACTCAACTGATTATCCTCAATATGTCCTGAGCAAGGAAAAAAAAAGGCCACGAAGAGTCCCATTAGGGGAAAGTTTCGAAAAAGACCCAAATATAGCCTTTTTATACACTTTTTCATTATTTTTCTTACGTGAATAGGGTAACATTTTTAACCTTTTGATATCACCATGAAAATTACTGAGTTGATTACTTATATCAAGACAAAAGTATTACACGTTTTTTTTAAATAGTTTGTTAACGTGGACAAACGGTGCATAATCTAATTACGTATGTGCTAATTTGCATAAATACCACAACAGATCTAAACATTGTGTATAGTCAGATGAAAATGTCTTGTTGAATTTTGTTGACAAATAACAGTAAAATACTTAATGTTAAGGTCTGAATGGAACCCATTATGCTACCCATGAACATTAATACATAGAGGCAGGAAGAAGTACTTTAGAACAATTTGTTTAACCTTTTTTCATAAAATGACTGGACTAAACCCACATATTAAGCAGTACCTTTTCTTCCCTGAAATCCAATATCCATGACACACTTTGAGTAATTTTTGCTTTGGTCTTTATTGTGATTGGCAAAGCTATTAATAGAAAGACAAATGTATTAAGAAGGACTACTGTATCCTTTCAAATGGCTACACTGTTGTCCACATTTTTGGGGCTCAGATAGGTGTAGGGAAGCTCCAACTTCTTGTTCCGCTTCTCGATGAGATCTGACAACTCCCTCAGATCCTTTTGAAAATCTTCAATGAGCTTGCAAGGGACCTCTTCATCATACAGATTTTCTGGGAAATATCCCAGAGGGTACTACGGACAGGGTATCAAGATTGTAATCGTAAATAGCATGTTGATAAGAAACATGTTTATAACAAAGTTTAACACACTGCGTATGACAGCATTGTCATCTAGAGTAAGGCCTAGTCCACACGGACACGAAATCTCTGCCTACATGAAAGCGCAAAAACACGCTATCAAGCGCTGTAAAGAGCATGCCACACCAGCAGGCGGCGATATAACCCTAGTCGTAAAGCCACGTTGGCCAATCAGAAGCCTGAATCAGAAGCAAAAACCCCGGTTTTACTGTCTACACGACAACACTGCAACCGGCGTTTCTGAAAATCCTCACCCTGGCAGGGGTTTTCAATAATGTTTGGTTTCAGTGACCTGATACTGCGTTTCCGTGTGGACGAACCACGTAAAAAAGTCACGGTTATAAAAATACCCGTGTCTGTGTGGACAAGGCCTAATATGATGGCATTCACAAGAACGCCATTCAGATTGTTAACTTTTTCACAACAAAATTGATTTGCAGTCTTTTAACATGTGCCCTGATGGTGTAAAACTCACATGGTCTGCGGAGTCCTTGCTCAGGAGTCTCAGGACAGCCATCCCATTCACCGTGGTGCTCACATCAGGCAGGGTCTCCAGGATCGTGTCCTCAGTGGTCTGGCCTTTCTCCTTGGGAGGGGGCTTTCTGAGGGCAGTGGGGTAGTTAGGCATCCATCCGCCAAATTCAAACTGGGGGGAAAGAATTGGTGAAAATTGTGATATTTAAGCAAAATATTCATTAAGAATAAAAAGAGCACATAATTAACATTACTCAGGCCATGGAAAGTGGATATGGACAAGTTTTTTCTTCTCATCATGGGCTACTTACTCTAGGGCAGTGGTTCTCAAACTTTATTTAGTCATGCCCCCCTTAAAGGATCATTTCACCTTTGGGAACATTATCTTTATTGAAAGTGGGTCATGTATGTAGTCAAAATGTAACGTAAATTCCAAATTTGGTGCCTTCTTGACCGAGGAAAGACAGAAAGTAACTTTAGGGCACATTTGTATGGAAGACAACAACACACCACCATATTGTACAGCTCCGCAAGCCACTCACACTAATCCAGTTCATAACACAAACGTCCGTGTCCTCGTCTGATTCAGAGATTTCATCCAGGAGAAATTAGCATCGTTGAAATTCTTTGCAGTAGAAGGACTCCATCTCTGGAGCCACAGCAGCCACCTTCTTTTCCTCCATCAGCCTCAACTGTTCTTCGCTATATTGTGGCTCGTAAAGATAGCCACGAACAACTGATTCGAGCATCAGACTTTCGAAATCCTCTTCTTCCATATCATACTGAGTACCTTCTGCCATTGTCGTAACTTCACATCTGGCTCCACAGCGCCTGTTAGCTTAGCTTTCAAACAAGATGGCGGATATTGCTTTTAGTTTCTACGTCCCACCCACTGATCTGTAATAAGTCTGTAGTGTAAGTGGGTCCCACCCCCTGGAAAAATGAGGAACGAGTGTTTGTAGTCTCAACCCCTCTACGAAGATATGGGACGTCCTGCTTAGAATGACATTATAGATGACAGAATCATTATAAGCAGGAACTGCAACACTGAAATCCGTATTTCTCCCGTCTCAGAGGAAAATGAGGGAATAATGCACAACCATTCAAAAATATGGTTTCTAATGATACAAAGCTTAATGCAAATGGGTGAAGTGTCCCTTTAAACACTTTTAAAAAATCTAGTGGCAAGTCAACAGTCTTAAGAATGATTCAGTGGAATTGGCGTTTGGTGCCGCTCTATAAAGGCAAAGCGCTATTCACACACTTGAAAGCCATTGTAACGGCTGTGTTCTGTTTTTCTGCTGATCTCCTTATAATAGTTCTTTACGATTGTAGCTTGTCAGATTGTATGAACATGATCCTCACTGTAAGATGTCAGTTGATCAATCAATGATACGTTCGGTGATGTGAGCTGCATTACACGCGGGATTGAAATAGTGGCTACAAAGACATCATTCATTTTCGTCATGGCTTGTCTTGAAAAACAAAGACAGTTTGACGGTCTTCGTAGGAGAAGTCACACTGCAGGACTGAGATTCAAATCTTCTGACACTGCCAGAATTTCATCAGAGGTAAAATCGTCTGTCTTTGAACATGTCAAAATAATGATCGAAGACTTCAGATTTTAGTCAAGGACCAGAGGAATCTTTTAGGATTTGGTAAATTTGTATCAGATGGCCAAATTGTGGCCAAAATCACAGTGTGCACTTGGCTTAACACAACAGATCACAAAACACTAGAACATGACTATATACATGAATCAAAGCACATGAACACGTGACACTGAATGTACAGCTAGAGGAATGTGTGGAGCAATTCGCTGGATTTGAGAAAAAGTGTATGAGATTTGGCAGTGTTGGTAAAGTTCACTTTCTACATGAACTAGTTCAAAGTTCAGTTCACAAATTTTAAAATGAACTAGTTCAGTTCATAGTTCATATACTCAAAATTTTAAAAGTGTATGAGATTGGGATCACGGAGTGCAGCTTTAATGGCTCTGTGTGATTGGAAGTTTCCGTTGCGACGGAAGCAAATCAATCAAAACTAACTTTAGATGGAAAATAACTTAACTCTGCTATAAAGCCAAAACAATCTCTGTTACCTTAAATTATACGCTTATCTCTGTGAAGCTGCTTTGAAACAATCTACGTTGTTAAAAGCGCTATATAAATGAAGATGACTTGACTTGACTGGAAGTGAATTGACTTGTACTAACTGACCTGTCCATTGTTTACAGCGGCATGTTGGGCTGATGCAGTGAAGATCACCATGGTAACAAACTTGATAAGCTCTTTCAATGTCTGAAAAGATGATGGTATTCCTGGGAAGAAGAATGAAAGGCTGTTTCAGTGGGGAACTCAGTTTAGGATGTTTATACATAAACACTCACACTCACATGCACACACACACACAAACAAACTGAAATGGAGAGTGGAGCCATAAACCAAACTACTTTTGACTATTGACCTGGTTAAATTATTTTCCATAAAACAGTGAATTACAGTGGGGTTTACAAAAGAAGGTTGTGCCTCAAAGCAAAAATGTTCTTATGCTGTGCAAATGAACACAAAATAAAAAGAAAGGAAGCCTTTGTTGGATTAATTTGTTGGATACAATCTGTATTGTGAAAAGCGCTATACAAATATACTTGACTTGACTTGACTTGACTTAAATGTCCTAATATGGCAACAATTCCGTTGGAAATGCATACTCATTGGTCGCGACACTTTATTTATTCCACCAGAAATCAAGTCAAGTCAAGTCATCTTCATTTATATAGTGCTTTTAACAATGTAGATTGTTTCAAAGCAGCTTTACAGAGATAAGCGTATAATTTAAGGTAACAGATTGTTCAAATCACACTTGCAGCATCTTCAACTGCAACAGCCTTGATAACGGACTGATAACAGACCTGAGGAATCTCTTTCCAGGAAGCCATTGGTGAATATCTCACTGATCCAACCGTGCAGCTCTGTGTCCTTCTGCACGTGTGCATCACTTTGATAGTAGTGTGGCAAGAAAGCTGAAACAAACCTGTAAGCAACCACAGTCAGATATTTGCCAGGTTTACATATTTACAGCTTTACTTTTTTTTTGTAGATTTGCTTTGCATTTATTTCTTAAAGTCCCTGTAAAGTCAATTCTAAAAAAAAATCTTAACACATTATAAATGTTAGAAATGTATTGATAAAACACACTACAAAGACTGTGAACTGTGAAGTACTGAATTGTGGAGTTAGACCGTTAAACGGTAACTAAACCCTAAAACAACTTTTTTTAGTTAATGATCTGTAAGACTGGGGCTTTATTAATGCTGTTCATTGATTCAAGTAATTTTTTTGACATTTGGGTTTAAAGTGTTTTAATTCTACAATATATGGTGTAAAAACGTCTGAGTGCTGCCCTCTTCAGGTTGAACAGTGGCTACTGCAGTTGAATTTTCCTATTGGAAGTTGTGGAGGCCTGTGACGTCAGAGGGAACCAGTTAACCACGCCCTTGCCTACAGAGAGATGTGTCTCAGATGCACGCCCCCTCTCCACTGGGCTCTGCCTACTTTTCCAGCATTTTTCAAATATTGTCAGTGGGTGGAGTCAGGCTCTGACCAGGGGTTTAGTTACCCTTTAAACAGTTTTTCACCGTTGCTGTGTTCAGGATTTTTGTGTCCCGCCCCTACTGTCGATGACGCACTGGAGACGCTGAGCTCCTGGCCCCGCCCCTACTGTCAGATGACGCACTGGAGACGCTGAGCTCCTGGCCCCGCCCCTACTGTCGATGACGCACTGGAGCCGTTGAGCTCCTGGCCCCGCCCCTACTGTCAATGACACACTGGAGACGCTGAGCTCCTGGCCCCGCCCCTACTGTCAGATGACGCACTGGAGACGCTGAGCTCCTGGCCCCGCCCCTACTGTCAGATGACGCACTGGAGACGCTGAGCTCCTGGCCCCGCCCCTACTGTCAGATGACGCACTGGAGACGCTGAGCTCCTGGCCCAGTCCCTACTGTCGATGACACACTGGAGACGGTGAGCTCCTGGCCCCGCCCCTACTGTCGATGACGCACTTGGAGCCGTTGAGCTCCTTGCCCCGCCCCTACTGTCGATGACGCACTGGAGCCGTTGAGCTCCTGGCCCCGCCCCTACTGTCGATGACACACTGGAGACGCTGAGCTCCTTGCCCCGCCCCTACTGTCGATGACGCACTGGAGCCGTTGAGCTCCTGGCCCCGCCCCTACTGTCGATGACACACTGGAGACGCTGAGCTCCTGGCCCCGCTCCTACTGTCGATGACGCACTGGAGCCGCTGAGCTCCTGGCCCCGCCCCTACTGTCGATGACGCAATGGAGCCGTTGAACTCCTGGCCCCGCCCCTACTGTCAATGACGCATTGGAGCCACTGAGCTCCTGGCCCCGCCCCTACTGTCGATGACGCACTGGAGCCACTGAGCTCCTGGCCCCGCCCCTACTGTTGATGACGCACTGGAGCCGTTGAGCTCCTGGCCCCGCCCCTACTGTTGATGACGCACTGGAGCCACTGAGCTCCTGGCCCCGCCCCTACTGTCGATGACGCACTGGAGCCGTTGAGCTCCTGGCCCTGCCCCTACTGTCGATGACGCACTGGAGCCACTGAGCTCCTGGCCCCACCCCTACTGTCGATGACGCACTAGAGACGCTGAGCTCCTGGCCCCGCCCCTACTGTCAGATGAAGCACTGGAAACGCTGAGCTCCTGGCCCCGCCCCTACTGTCGATGACGCACTGGAGCCACTGAGCTCCTGGCCCCGCCCCTACTGTCAATGACGCATTGGAGCCACTGAGCTCCTGGCCCCGCCCCTACTGTCGATGACGCACTGGAGCCATTGAGCTCCTGGCCCTGCCCCTACTGTTGATGACGCACTGGAGCCACTGAGCTCCTGGCCCCACCCCTACTGTCGATGACTCACTAGAGACGCTGAGCTCTTGGCCCCGCCCCTACTGTTGATGACGCACTGGAACCACTGAGCTCCTGGCCCAGTCCCTACTGTCGATGACGCACTAGAGACGCTGAGCTCCTGGCCCCGCCCCTACTGTCGATGACGCACTGGAGCCGTTGAGCTCCTGGCCCTGCCCCTACTGTTGATGACGCACTGGAGCCACTGAGCTCCTGGCCCCGCCCCTACTGTCGATGACGCACTAGAGACGATGAGCTCCTGGCCCCGCCCCTACTGTCGATGACGCACTAGAGACGCTGAGCACCTGGCCCCGCCCCTACTGTCGATGACGCATTGGAGCCGTTGAGCTCCTGGCCCCGCCCCTACTGTCGATGACGCACTGGAGACGCTGAGCTCCTGGCCCCGCCCCTACCGTCGATGACGCACTGGAGCCGCTGAGCTCCTGGCCCCGCCCCTACTGGCGATGACGCACTGGAACCACTGAGCTCCTGGCCCAGTCCCTACTGTCGATGACGCACTAGAGACGCTGAGCTCCTGGCCCCGCCCCTACTGTCGATGACGCACTGGAGCCGTTGAGCTCCTGGCCCTGCCCCTACTGTTGATGACGCACTGGAGCCACTGAGCTCCTGGCCCCGCCCCTACTGTCGATGACGCACTAGAGACGATGAGCTCCTGTCCCCGCCCCTACTGTCGATGACGCACTAGAGACGCTGAGCTCCTGGCCCCGCCCCTACTGTCGATGACGCACTGGAGCCGTTGAGCTCCTGGCCCTGCCCCTACTGTTGATGACGCACTGGAGCCACTGAGCTCCTGGCCCCACCCCTACTGTCGATGACGCACTAGAGACGCTGAGCTCCTGGCCCCGCCCCTACTGTCAGATGAAGCACTGGAAACGCTGAGCTCCTGGCCCCGCCCCTACTGTCGATGACGCACTGGAGCCACTGAGCTCCTGGCCCCGCCCCTACTGTCAATGACGCATTGGAGCCACTGAGCTCCTGGCCCCGCCCCTACTGTCGATGACGCACTGGAGCCGTTGAGCTCATGGCCCTGCCCCTACTGTTGATGACGCACTGGAGCCACTGAGCTCCTGGCCCCACCCCTACTGTCGATGACTCACTAGAGACGCTGAGCTCTTGGCCCTGCCCCTACTGTTGATGACGCACTGGAACCACTGAGCTCCTGGCCCAGTCCCTACTGTCGATGACGCACTAGAGACGCTGAGCTCCTGGCCCCGCCCCTACTGTCGATGACGCACTGGAGCCGTTGAGCTCCTGGCCCCGCCCCTACTGTCGATGACGCACTAGAGACGCTGAGCACCTGGCCCCGCCCCTACTGTCGATGACGCATTGGAGCCGTTGAGCTCCTGGCCCCGCCCCTACTGTCGATGACGCACTGGAGACGCTGAGCTCCTGGCCCCGCCCATACCGTCGATGACGCACTGGAGCCGCTGAGCTCCTGGCCCCGCCCCTACTGGCGATGACGCACTGGAACCACTGAGCTCCTGGCCCAGTCCCTACTGTCGATGACGCACTAGAGACGCTGAGCTCCTGGCCCCGCCCCTACTGTCGATGACGCACTGGAGCCGTTGAGCTCCTGGCCCTGCCCCTACTGTTGATGACGCACTGGAGCCACTGAGCTCCTGGCCCCGCCCCTACTGTCGATGACGCACTAGAGACGATGAGCTCCTGGCCCCGCCCCTACTGTCGATGACGCACTAGAGACGCTGAGCTCCTGGCCCCGCCCCTACTGTCGATGACGCACTGGAGCCGTTGAGCTCCTGGCCCCGTTGAGCTCCTGGCCCCGCCCCTACTGTCGATGACGCACTGGAGACGCTGAGCTCCTGGCCCCGCCCCTACCGTCGATGACGCACTGGAGCCGCTGAGCTCCTGGCCCCGCCCCTACTGGCGATGACGCACTGGAGCCGCTGAGCTCCTGGCCCCGCCCCTACTGTCGATGACGCACTGGAGCCGCTGAGCTCCTGGCCCCGCCCCTACTGGCGATGACGCACTGGAGCCACTGAGGCTGTTCCCCTCCCCTATCAGTTCGCCGCTCAATCGTGAGTTACTGTCAGTGCTATTTACTACAGCCTACAGTTTGCTAGCTAGCTTCACGGAAATGCGTATTACCTGGATGCGATCACTTACGAAACAGATCGGTGTCCTTATTTAAATTTCATATCAACAAGAGGTGGATTCATTTTGTGAAGTGCCACCTTGATGGTGAGCTGAGGATCACCACCAACACCCGCCTCTGTAGTGATCATTTTACACGGGATAGTTTTATAAACTTTCATCAGAGACGACTATCTCCCGCCTCTGCCTTCATCCTCCCGTCGTGCCGACATCTGGTGCCATGATTGGCAGTGTGTGTCCGCGAGTCAACTTTCCCGCGAGTGGGCGTGGTTTCAGCGCAGCCAGTGGACACGCCCCCAGCGTTTGAGAGCAGAGACCACTGCTAATTTTTTCAAGATTTTGATAGCTTATTTTATTTGCTTGGCTGCTTTTTTTTATTATCAATTTTATTTGTTTGTTTTTTATTATCAAATTTGGCTGGGTGGCTAGTAACACATTTTTCTGTGGTGTGACAAACTCCGAACACATACTTAATTTTGACTTTACAGGGACTTAACAACACAGTACATGTACAGCCTGTGCTTACTGAATAAACCCATGAACCTGTATAATTGACACTATATTTGTTGACATTTGAATCAGAAAGTGCACCAGGATGCATAAGTTCAGCCCTAAAACTGGATGTATTATGTAACACACAGAGATAGACCTTTATGATAAAATCATAATGCCTTTAAATAAAACACTAGACTAAACTCCACTGGTAGTCATACTTGTTGATGATATTCCACAGTTTCATCCCGTCATCTCGGTAGTAGTAGTGGGGTACATTCTCCAGGCCTCTCTCAGAGATGTTATCAGGAAGACAGAGGGAGTTGTAGGTCAGGGAGGCAGTAGCGCGCTTCAGCAACTTTTCCAATGACTCTCCACCTACTCCTGCATACTAAGAGTAGTATCATTAACAGAGAGAAGACATGACATAAAGTTAGGTTAAAGGCTACTGTAAAAAGTAAGTTCTTTCACCACAAATCCCATAATAATTTCCCCAAAATTTAAATAAAAAATAACAAATGTAGTAAAAGAGTAGATTGTTAAAGACAGTCATCACAGAAAACATTAAAGATCCATTTTGTATTTTTTTTTTAACAATCTCACAAGATATGTTTGCAGGTACTGTAACTGATGTGTGGCTGAGGGAGACATTGAATGAAGTTCTTGATGAAGCATCGATAGAAATTGGAGAAACCGAGGAAGCACTGGAGTTCTTTGATGGTTGTGGAGCAGTTTCAAACAGCATCTACCTTCCCCTGTTTAAGATGATATAGTTGCTCACCAATGGTTGAATCTCCTTGTGGTCGACCAAAGACCTTGCGGAAGTGCCTTGTGAAACTATCCAGGGATTGAGTTACAGGTCCTGCTTGAGTCCAGAGAGTTTTGGCCCACTGTAAAGCTCGCCCCGACAGCAGGGATATAATAAAGGCAAAACGCTGCGGTTGCATCTCTAGAGCCAGTGATCATTGTAAAAGGAATCCGTTGCAATTCTCCGCCGAGCCAGAGTAGGGCGCCAGGTTGGCCACGTGACTGGCAGAATGGCGGATATTGTGGCTGTGGAAGCGCTGAGCGCGCGCTTGAGTCCGTCCACGATCTCCTGAAAAGGATCTGGAGAGCTCATGCTGTGTTAAAGTGGGTCTGGTCCTCTGTAATGGATTGTCTTAGATGGAATATAATCAAGAAAGGGTTTATTGAAGTATAGTGGAATCAATGGAAATAGATGGGAGATGTCAATGGAGATAATCACTGAAGAGAATGGCTTGGAACTTTACTGTAACATGGGCGATGCAGAGGAGATGCAGAGAAGATTCGGGGGTGGTGACTTCAGAGTGGGATGAGGAGCACACAACTTGCGAGGACCCATGAAGAGGAGGCAGGTAGGTAGAGCACAGGGAAGCACACATGGGGCGAGGAGTATTGAGACTAGGAACGCAGGAACATAGAATATGCAGAGAATATACGGGTGTCACGATCTCAGCCTGTGTTCATGTCTTGTGTGAGGACTTGTGTTATTTCCTGTCTTGTGCCATGTTTTGTAGTTTTTCATGCTGATTAATCTCCCGTGTTGTATTGTTAGTTCCCTTGGTTACCCTTGTATGTTCCCATGACAATCAACCACACCCCCTTGCTACCTTGTTAGCCTGTGTATAAATTTCCCTTGTGTTTTTCTTGTGGTTTGTCAGTCGTTGTTTGCTGTACCATGTTCCTGTCCTGAGTTTCTTTGTTTGCGCTGTATTACCTGTTTGTATTATTATTAAAGTAGTGATTGCATGTGGATTCTCTCTCCGCTTCGTCCCTGCCTCTCTGTTACAACGGGTAATCAGTCTTTATCTCAAGTCTTTAGTCTAATCTCAAGTACGAGACCAGACAACTATGAGGCTCGAGGTGTGTGCTTAAGTATGTGTGTGGTGATGAACTTGAGAGGTATCAGGTCTGTGTGATACTCCGGGGATGGTGCTATCTGTGATTGGCTGGTGACAGAGCCTGGGTTAGGCTTGTGTAAGGATAATGCCTTCCCCCAGACAACCTCTCCTGATTATCCAGTTTAGATTAGGAAGGACGCAGAAATGCACTGGCCGGAGCATGTTTTTGCTGAGGCTGATCCACCCATACCAACAGGCACACAATCCAATTGTTCCCCTATGTCTACTTCAATCCATTTCCTTATGATTGCTCAAAGAACCTGGGTTGGCCCTCGTACAGATCTGCCAGAACCTTTAGAGTTGAGCCTTCACTATCCCCTTGAATACATGCGTGTCATGGTGGCTCCCTCAATGGAGTAGAGCGTGGGTGTCTGTAGGTTTGAAGAATACTTTAACATCCAGCCTCCCTGTGTCCAAGAACTTTGGTCCCTTATAGACAGTTGTATCCAAAAAGTCGATCTTATCCAACTTCAGCTCCCACTTTACCCTGATAGATGGGTAGTGTGAATTGAGGTTCTCTACAAACTCCAACCAACCCTCATCAGTGCCTTCCCAAACCCCCCACACATCGTCCAGGTACCTGTAGTATTGGGTTAGGGTTAGGGTGTCAGGGTTAGGGTTAACCCTAACACGCAATAAAAGGTATCTTTTCCATGTTAAAATAAGAACATTTTAATATTCTCTTTCCATGAGTTTTTGTCCTAACCAGGCGCGCCGGCGACACGCGACGATTCTATTTTATAATCGGTTTCTATTTTTCTGCGACGTTGCGCTGGAACAACAAACACAAAGTGTGGCAATGATAATCTCAGGTACAGTTTATGTTCTTTATTATTTATGTTAAAAGTGTGTAATGTGACTCTGAATATCATTTAGTGCTCCAGCTTTGTAGCTGTAAAAGCAACAATGGATAATTCCCCTCAGGTCTTGAAATTAAAGAAATGGAAACAAGAACGTTCAAACGGTGAACAAACAAGTGTATTCTTTGACAAAGATTGTTTTAGTAACTCAATAGCTATGTATTTTTAATAAAGTTTAAACGGTGTAATATTTGTACATTTGATTATGTAGTTACTTATCCATTTTCTTGCGATTGCCTTCAAGATTACTCTCTGGTGCTGTGCACTTGCTGCAAGACTCCGCCCACACGCTGTTCTGATTGGCTGTTGGTTTTGATAGATTGACGCATCTCCCAGTCGCGTCACGTCTAGCATGGACAGACTAATTATTTGTCCTGGAATCTTATCGCATCGCATCTGGTTAGGACATGGTGTTAGTGCCTCTGCAACCATGACATACTGTATGCATACCATTGTAATTGCCCCATCCTTGGATATCAGCTGATTCCGGGCCATTATGTTGATCTGGAGCGTGTATCGGATATGAGGAAAGAGGAGCTACAGAAGGAAAAGTAAGTAAGAGATTAGTAGTCCCTGCCTTCAAATTCTTTGAAGATAAAATATATGAATGAATAATGAATTTTAATTTCTTGTCTGTGAGTGTGTGTGTTATTGCACCTGCGTGTGTGTACCTGTACACCATTCTAGATATTTTTACATGAATTACAGAATTATTTCATTTTTTAAGAGAATTGTTACAGGGAGGTGAATGGGTTTGAGTAAGACATTAGTGACCCTTCATGAACTTAATGTTCTGTGTAGTCTGTGTTCATAGGCTATAGATGAGTCAGCTCTGCTCTACAAAAGGCCTGGCGCTCATTATCAACGGAATTGTGGTTTTGTAATAAAAGTGATGATTTTATTAATGTTTCACCGCTGGTTACTCCGACGACACTTATAACTATCTTGAATGTTGTAGTTAACCACTACAAATTAAGTTGGTGGTTGAGGAGAGATCCCCTGATATGATTGTAAAGCGCTTTAGGTGTACAGTAGTACATATGAAAGCGCTATATAAATGGCCGATTCTATTCTATTCTATTCTACTACAAATTAAGTCAAAAGGAACAAATATTGAATTAATAATCATATTAAATAACACACAAAAAAAAAATCTACACAATTTCATTATAGTCATTAGAATTTGTACGAACAGAAACTAAAAATGGTAACAAAAAGAGAAAAAGAGGTGTGATTTTGTCTCTCCGACGAGTGCCGTGGAGACACCAGTGCCTGACGTGGACGTGACGGCTGGCTGGCTGGAGATTGGGATCGGGCATGGCGTGTCTACCTGTGTGGAGCTGCGTGCACTTCCTCTGTCACGAACGTCTTCGGGAGTCGGGATACCAGCGTGCTAAGCGCTCAAGATGCATCGGATCACCAGAAACTATGATTTTTGTCAAATACTGCAGGTGACAGCTCAAAAACTCCAAAGGAATATAAAGCTAATCCAAACAATAGCTCAATTATACCCGGAAGACAAACTTGTCAACACGGGAAATGGTCTACAAAAAAACAGGAAGTGGAATGTTTTTCAGATTGATCTGATCAAATTCAGTATATTTTAACAGAATCGAATCTAGATTATCTTTGCTTGTCTGAAACCTAGCTACAGGCTAATTCACCACCAGCTGCAAATATGGTAGCAGACCATAATTACCATAATTACCATTACTACCAAATCTATAGACGTGACAGAGTGAAATCTAAAGGAGGGGGAGTTATGGTGTATATAAAGAACAGTATTCAATGTGAGGAGATAAACTTGGCAAACTGTAAATAATTTTATCACCACAGATGTATTTTAGCCTCATTGTAATTTGCCGCCAACCCAACTCAAATACTGATTTCTATGAAAAGTTACAAAATATGCTGACAAATTGCAATTTTGATAAATAGGTAATAATAATGGGGGATTTCAATGTTAACTGGGAAGACATAGAACAAATAAAGATATAGAACAAATAAACTAAGATAAAAATAGCTCTCGCAAGTAAGGGAGATCTGGAAGGTCTTGTTCAGTCTTGTCTTTTGAGGTTCCTCAAATATAACTTTGAGTCTACTGTACATCAAAGAAGGCCATATATCACATCACAGTGAAGGTCAAACATCAAGAATCACTCAGGAGAGTAAAAGCCTCTGGGTGGCCAGGACTGTTGACACCAGATTTCCTCGCGAGGGTCAGATGGAGAGCACTGTATAAACCTCCGGTGCAGAAGCGAACAGCTGATCTACAGTGTAGGATTATTCACAGGGCAATAGCTACACACTTGAATCCAGCAGTGGGTGGGGAATGTAGGTTTTGTGGTGAAGAGGAGGATTAGGAACATTTGTTTTTAAGATGTGCAAGACTACAAAGTCTTTTTAAACTTCTTAAGGAATGGTTCAGGGAGTTTAGCGAGGATTTCTCAGATCAGTGTTCATTGGAGGGTTAAAGTATGGATTTGTGATAAGAAAGAAAGTCTGTTTATTAAGTTATCTGATTGGGACTGCAACATTGGCAGTGTGGAAGACTAGGAAGAACAAAGGCTTACAGTTTGCATCTACGGATCCTTAAGTTATGTTTAGGAGATTAGAGGCAGGAAGGCTTCAAGTGGAGTATGCATGTTATAATATTGTAAATGATGTCAGTTGTTTTATTGAAATATGGTGTGTTAATGATGTTTTATGCACCATTTATGATGATGTGATGGTTCTGATAATAATGTAATTTTAATGTAATGTTTGAATACAGTATGAGTGTATGAGTTTTGAAATGCAAGAATTAAAGAATTTTGAACCTCACCGTTCACACGTCAAACCAACTCATGCGTGACAGATTCAATACCTTGTAGAGAGGATGTGGAGAGGGAAGATTGCGCAACGTGGCCACGGTGAACACCTCCGCCAGCAGGTGAGTCCTCAGCAGGTGAAAGTCCACCTCGTGAACGCCAAACTCTGCATTTCGGACGAAGAGCTTGGCCAGTTTCCAGTCGGCCTTTGAATCCGTTGGGAGGAAGATGGGGTTGTCTTTGCTGGGCTTTTGCCTCAACTGTGTAGATTAAATTTGAACACCCGTGAAAATGGTACAAACGGATTCTGAGGGAATCTGGGTTATTATTTTTCTCTCTTTAAGAAAATGAGAAAGGATTTCCACGGCTTCTGTCATAATTACTCTATAAAGACGATGACATCTTAAAAAAGGTTTATTTAATGTTTAATCATTCAGACATTTTTGCCCACTTTTCAGTTGTACATTTCACTTTTTCTTTGTTTCTTTGTAATAATTTGGTTATTTACCTCATCTTTTAAGATTTATTTATCTGTATTTAATTTAATAACCCCATCCCTTGCTTCTTGTGAATTTCCGAGCTGAAGCCATTTCTAATCCCTCTACATGCTCAAGGAGGATGATGATTTGTGTTCTCCATCAAAGAGCCAAGGTTATATTCATAACCCAAGGATTTCTGCACTTCGGATGCAAGATACGCACCTGAATGGCGATGGGCAGCATCATGCCATGAGGGTTGCAGTACAGCAGGACCAGGGGAGCCGTGAGATACTGCTGCCTGCCACTGACAACATTCCCCACCAGCCCGTCCATCATCTTATAGTCAGACAGGAAGATGTTCCCTTTCTGGGTATGGGGGTAGATCACACCAAATAATGAAGAAACCCAGGAAATTAGGCAAAATCAAAGCAAACGAGACCCAGCCATTCCAAATCTCGAGAAGAACTCGCCCATCATTGCCAGGAGCAAGTAGCGTACCTTCATCTCCTGCTCCAAGCTGCTCCCTCTTAGGGTGTCTTTGACCATGTCATCTGTGACGGGGAAATTCTCAGGCAGAGTTGAGCAGCGCTGGATCATCATGGGATTGAGGCCATTCAGAAACTGGTAGCCAAAGAACTCGTCCTCATCCCAGTGCTCCTGAATGTAATCTGCAAAGCATGCTGTGTCAGAACATATGCTGCAGTACAGACAGTCATTTATTTGCAATAGAACAGTTTATTCATTTAAGATGAGTACCAATGGTTTTCACTCTGTTTCCACAAAGGATTGCTTCCACTTGGCTGATGTTTTCCCACGATTTTTTGCTGTCAGCTAATCCAGTTAGCTTCAGAGCAGCTAACCTGCACACAGAATACACAGGTACACAGTGCAAACATTAATAGTGTATGCCTTGACATACTACCTATGGTCCATCCTAGCTTTACTTGTGAGCATCTTTGAAGTTACTATTAGATATTATATTATTACTGTCTTGAAGAAGACAAAGCTATTTTGTTAATGCCATCCAGTTCCATGCAAAATACACTGTATATGCATATGTTTTTAAATCACCAGAGTTCATTTTTAACTAAAGCAAACTTAAAATTAAATCTAGCTATAAATATTTAGCATTTCCACCAGTGCAATCTGTCACTAAAAAACACACCATATTTAGGCTAACCTACAAGCTGAAAACATTGATAGAGTCCATTGTCCTAACAATAATGGTTGAATGGTTAAGCTTGCTGTCGTGGGCTCACTACTTATGAACTCTCTAAATGCATCTCTCGAGTTCCCATTACATTGGCTAGCCTACTTTTAGCTGAGTATACATAGCGAATCCTTGAAGAATTATTGCAGTTAATTTCTGAATAAAGCATACTCCAAAGTAATCTGACATTGCCCCTACATTACCAATATAACTTATCTCTCCTGTGGTGCTTGGGTTCATGGACTCCTGATGCAACAGAAATGTGTAAATCGTAGGTGAGAAAAGGCAAACATGGTAAAAATCTGTTAATCCGATGAAAAACTGATGCCGTGGAGTGTGTGAAACTACACCAACACTCAGACACAGTTGCAACAGTGATATATTTTAAGCACGGGAATCTGTCTTCTCCCTCATTTTCATGTCGAGTGAAACTACACTGATGAAAACCTGCTGATGCTACTGATTAACTGCGATCTGGAAGAGGAAGCCTATATGGCAAAGATTAACCATGAATATGCCTACTGTCCATATTGCTTGTAATGAAATTAAAATAGAGTCGACACCTGTTCAGCTGTTTCCCTAAATTCTTATGGTTGTGTTGTTCTAAAAGCCCAATAATGGGTCCAGCAGACCCGTGAACACTGAACAGTGTGTAACAAAGAGATGAACACTACAGGAGGGTTAAAATGACTTGGTCACTTACTGCTTTCCTGCACTGGAGTAAAACTCGGTTTCCTTTGTGTAAGAGAATCGGACTTCAGCGGGCAGAGCGAGGGGAGTGTCGTAATCGATAACTTGAGGTGTGCCCTCAGCGTACACACGCCACCTGGGGGTAGAATATTCAGCTGTACTTCAACGGAAGGAATTTGATTTCACTGAATTTATTTTCATATAAGGCAGACACTTCGCTGTCAGACCCGACTTGTATTAGTGTGCTGCCCACTAACCTAAATAACTTTTGTTGCTCCTCTAGCTGCCTCATCCTTTGTCTTTGGGCTATTGGGTTGGTGTCCTGGAACACAAGTGAAGCTGAAATGCAAATACCAACATTAATTCACAATCTAAATTTATGTTTGCAAAAGAAAACATTTTGAGAAATGTAGGCTATATTTTGTATATAAATATGCTTTATTTTAAAAAGGCTAATGGTAGCATTAGCCTATAGTCTTAAGTCCCATAAGTCACAGTCTTCTGAGATACATTAAAAAGATGTATTTGTAAAAAAAAAAAAAAGAATGACAACTGCAGTACATCTGCAAGCCATCACCCAATGAACATCACAACAATGGCAGCCATGTAATCTCTAGTCCTAACAATGGCAGCCATGTAATCTCTAGTCCTGACCCTGTGCAGGAGTTATACTTTATTAAGAGCATCTGACACTTTGGACATTATCTCTCCATTATATGAAGAAATAAATGTTTGCTTGAAGGAATTCTTCTACAATATACAAAAGTATGTGTGTGTGTGTGTGCATAGCTTACATAGCGTGTGCATAGCTTACATAGCTAGTGGACCTGTCACAAAGCATTAAAAATATGCATGACACAACAATAAAAATGTACAAATGCTGTGCTGTACACATGAACTGGTTCATTAAAAAAAAATATATAGGCAATAACTCTCTGTGGGATATCCCAAACAACCCAGACATCACCCACATGATTATAGTAAAACAGGGCTCTCAAGTGTCACGCATTGAGCGTGACAGTCACTCATTTCGGTGTTTTGTCACACACCCCTGCCACACATTGTATTTCTAACACGGAAAAACTATTTATAATATATTTAATATCCCGCAGTGCCCAAAATTTCTCTGGCCGCGCCGCTCTCACTGTGGAACCGGCAGGAGTCAAGTGCGTCTCCCCTGGAGTTCTTAATCGAGCCTGCCACTCATCAGCCAATCAAAATAAAGAAAGGGGCTACACAACAGCCAATAGCACTGTTGTATCTGGGTGAGATTTAACGCAACAACCAATGAAGAAAAGCATTTCCTGGAATTGTTCATGTCATTCTGCCCGAAAGTTTCGTTCACCCATAGAGGAAATCACTCCGAGCATCACTTTGAGCACAGAGTAAGTCATGATCTCCTGTTTTAATGTTACAACAAATTCACAACTTGTTTTACACAAACAGTGACAACTTGACTGCTGTTAGAGAATGTTTCCCAGATAATTAGCATCAGTTTTTCATGAGAGTCTTACAGCCTGTTCACTGACAACACCTGCTCAGAACAAGTAGTCTAGGCCTAGTCATATTTTTGTTATCACACGATGACTGACATATTGTCACATTATAAACATCTCTCTCTCCAAATAGGCTTAATAATTTTATTAGCACTAAATAAATGAAAGTGTATTGCATAGTCGATGTTATAGATCACTTTTAAAATCACGTCTTTAATAATTATATACTGGCCATGGATGCATTAATCATTGCATCTGTCTTTCTCTTACAAAGATGTCAGGTAAAAAGCAGTTAAGCATCCTCTCATTCTCCCTGAGAGGAGAGTCCCCTATAAAGGCCAGGTTAGAGGATGCTGGCCCAGAGAAGGTGAAGAAAAGGGGTAGGCCCATTAGAGGAGGAGACAGTGCAGGTGGAAGACAACAAGTCCAAAAAGTCAACAAACACAATAAACAACACCAAACACACACACACACACACACACACATGCAGAAATTGAATAAATACTATGTATTTGGTATATGAGCAATTATTAATAACAACAACAAAAACACTAATAATAATATTATTAATGAAACACCCCCATTCCCGCTACCCGTCCAACCCGCCCCCCCTTTGATCCCCTGATGGGATGTCACTCTTGTCTATCTTCAAAACTTGAGAGCCCTGGTAAAACCATGACCATTATTGAAATAGGATGCTCTAAATGTGAACACTCGTTTCACCTCCAAGTTGCTAATATATCAGCCACTATTTGGCATTATCACAAGCCTGGGTTTCCACTGCCAACTAATTGATCTTGTATTCTGGGGTCTTGGGAATGTACATAAACTTGTTTTGCATATAGGTTGCAGCTGGGTGGGTTAAGCAAGCCCACTGCAAAAAGATTATAAAAATTATTGATCGTGTGTGTGTGTGTGTGCACATGTAGTATATTAGCAAGGCATCACCACTGAGCTTTCAAGTACACCGGTAAATGTGAATTTTGGCCATGACTTGAAATGGAAGTGCCTACCTTTAGCAGGTCTTAAAACGAGCCTCTCGTTACAGTCGAGCCAGCAGTAGCACGGGAACAAAATCTTGTCACCTTCTGGAGTGTTGATCAAGATCTTATCACAGAACCACTGGTTGTAAAGAAGACCCATAAACGGCTTGGAGTAGAGCTTGACAGCTATGAGCTCTCCCAGGGACGCTTTACAGTTAATCTTAAACTCTCGCTCCTGCACAGACAGATGTACAATGGCGTGTTAGGGTAAAGTAAGTAAATAAAATCATAATAATAATATGCAATTGGGGGAGGGAAAATTCAGCAAAGAAACTCTGAGATATTCTGAGATTATAAAATAACAAGTTTGCATAAAAAAAAAAAATTGCACCAAAAAAAAGAAGAATATTATGTGCTTATAAAGTAAAAAAATTGCAAGAAAAAACTAAAATAGTGTCAAGGGACCACATTTCTTTATATTGCAAAGATGTAGCCTAGCTCATCACAGCACAGACGGCCCGTAAACAAAGATCCCACAGGCACACGTTAGTGAGGAGGTGCAACTAGTGTGAAACACTGAAGCGTTCCTGGCCAGTAATGGAACCACACTGCTTCACTTTGCATTCGACCTGAACCTGATCCACAGCCCACATCACAGGCCTCATCCAGACAGCAAACCAATTTCCTGATAGCTGAGGCTGAGGCAAGCTGTGAATGGAAGAAACAGCCTATAGCCTACCCAATTAATCTATTGACACGGTTTTGCTTTGGATATTCATGATAACCCGCTATGAATTTAATGTAATAGCTAGTCTTTATTACTGGCCAAGCATGTTTGACAGCCATATGTTCCAAAGTTGCACTTCCTCACTAACGTGTGCATGTGGGAAACATGTTTATGGTGGACTGGTGTGATGAGGCACAGCCTTGTGAAGTGATGTGGTACCCTCACACTATTTTTCCCAGAATGTTACGACTATACATAATATTAGAGAACTAGTGCAACTAGTATGAAGCATATGGCTGTCAAACGTGCCTGGCCAATAAAAGAATGGCTTTTATGCCTAAATTAAATTGTGAACATTCAAGGCAAAACAGTGTTAGATTGATTGGGCTATAGGCTGTTTCTTCCTTTCACAGCTTGCCTCAGCCACAGAGAGATTGGGTCAAAGCTGTTGGCCCTGGTGCTCTCTGGATGATGCCTCGTGACGCGGGCTGAGGAGCAGGTTCAGGTCAGGTTTCAGAGTGCAAAGTGAAGCAATGTGGTTATTTTTTCAATTATATTCTGAGTTTTTTTTTTTACCTACAATGTCCCTAATACGCCGTCGTACATATGGGACGATAATTTAAAGGTAAATATATATTAAAAAAATGTCATTACTTCATTCAACTTTTATTCTCACTCTTTCTAATATCTTCCATTAAATGTAGTGTTGACTGATGGTTTTTAGTCAAAAACTCCCTAATGTTGGTCTAATTGGGTGCACTTACCGATCCTTGCAAAAACCCCTGAATGCGATTTAGGTTCTGTTCCTCGCTCTCAGCCTCAGTGCCACGCAGCTGGATGTAGATACGGCTAGTGGTGCCCGCCAAAAGCCCCTTTCCTGTGTACGCCGTTACTGTGTAGATCACCATGGCTGTTCTGCAAAGTAATAGACAATGATTTTTAAGAGAAAATCCAAACATGATGAGACCACCAAAGAATATCACCAAGTCCAGAGAGATTCTCACCTTTTTCTGTAAGAGAGCTCACAATGTCACTGCTGTAAGAATTGCAACGACTGTTGTAACTAGATTGATTGTAAAGAGAGAGCAGTCTATGTCATGGAAATTACCACAGAAATGAAATACATTTTAATTGAACACTCTGTAGCAAAGATCTTTAAAGGTTTTATTACCAAATTTATTACCTTGTTCTTTTCAAAATGGAAGAGGTCAAGAGCAGAAGTCTCCAAGCATTTTATAACTTTCTTGTAAAGTATTCATTTTCGTCACTGTCATGACACCCAATCTAAAAATGCATTCCTTTGTACAAATAAGGAAAGTCTACAAACTTAGGTTTATGATTGGTTGTAATGTTTCATGATTCATTTAATCATGATTTCATTTAATCTTTGAATTCGCCTCTAGTCATGTCTTACAATATTATTGCAAAATGATTTTGAGCAACTTGGTTTGTCTTTGGCTGAGTCATCAAACCATGAGTCTTAGGCATATTCATACCTATCATAGTTTAGTTTAGTTTTTTATAAAGCACATTTCTACAGCCAATGACCGCGCTAGTGACTCATCTGTGTATGGTGTGCAGCTGCACTGCGTTTAAAAAGAATTGGCTTCAATATTCTCAAGAAAATGAGTTTTCCCATAGCCTTACGCAATACGAGAGACCTCTCAAAAGGGAACTAGTTTTCACCACAGCACGAACTTGTTTTGCAAAATTCAACTCGCAGTAAAAAAATACACCCAAACAAAAAACCAACAACATCAGTTTTGCACTCATTTAAGTGGAGAAAATTCGTAGTCATTAAGCATATCATCACCTTCATCATCGAGACACTTAACAGTGTTGGAACAGAACTTATCAAGTGGTTGTAATGGAACATACAATTGAGTGTCATCAAGGTCAAGGTCAAGGTCAAGCTTTATTAAGATCCCTTTTGGGCAATTTGGTTGCAGTGCAGGCAAACAGACAACAAACTGACACATACAGTACATCATGATAATAAATAACAACACATATTACAAATTACAAAAAATTAGTGCTGTCAAAGTTAGCGCGTTAATAACGCATTAACGCAAAATCATATTAACGGCACTATTTTTTTTAACGCGCGATTAACGCAGCGCGTATTTTCTGTTTGGCCCGTGGCCCAACCCCTAGTTGGAGAAATGGAGATGACAGTGTTGCCAACTTAGCGACATTGCAGACCCCTTTAGCGATTTTTTTTTTTCCCTTCAAAAAAGCGCCCAAACCTTATTTAGTTTCTGAGAATCGCCGGTACCGCTCTCCCAGCACGTGCGCGCACCTTTCTCTCTCTCTCTCTCTCTCTCTCTCTGCGTCTCGCATCTCCAGAGAGGAGCGGCGCTTTAATTCAGTTAAACACAGATATTATGTTGCTTCTCTAATTTTACATGCAAGTATACCCGAAATCACAGCGCAGATATTGTCTTTATCTTATGTGTATTTGATTTCATCAAGCTGGTTATGTCTTAATGGGTCGCGTTTCAGTCACTATTTCATATTCATTCCGTTGTTTGACAACAGAAACAGTAAAATATACCAATGAAAACAGTTTTATTGAGGATTTAGCTTCATTAAAATGGGCACAGAGAGAGACAAACTAATGTAATAATAAATAATAAATGTACATTTAGCATTTTCAGAAGAGCTGCCCTGTCATGCAAAAATCTAAACATGTTTGTGTTAATTGCTCAGTGCAAAGAAAGAGAAGTAATGGGAACCTGGTATTTCTTTGTTCTTTCTACATGTGTCTAATAGACATGAACAAGTTCTTTGAAAAACATCCATAGACTATGACCTTTGAAACATGTCTCGTCTTCATGCTCTATGTTGACTATGGTTTCAATAATAATCATACATTTGCATAAAGCATCCATATTTATCCATGCCCATGTTGATTAGAGTATTACAAACTTGAAAAGTATTAATTTAAGGTACATTTAGAACAAATAAAAAACGTGCGATTAATCGCGAGTTAACTCATGACAATCATGCGATTAATCGCGATTAAATTTTTTAATCGATTGACAGCCCTACAAAAAATACAAAGAGTACTCTGATTGCACTCGGAACAAAAGAGTATTTGTATCGATTATTTTTAATCTTTCATAATCTATAGCGGCGACCTGAGGGCAACATAAGAACTCTGAATATAAGAAGTGTTCACTGTCTAAAAGCACAGAATGGGCTCGACTCAGGACATTTCTGTTGAACAAAGCTGTCAAACTTCTTTGCTCTTTACCTATAATCTTCCCACTGTTATTGACTAATTTATTTAGTGCATTTTTGTATTTCACACTAAGATTTCCAAACCAGCAGCTAATGGAAAAGGACAACACTGACTCTATATACGACTTGTAGAACAATTCCATCAGTGTTTTGTCTATGTTAAATGATCTTAATTTTCTAAGACAGTAAAGGCCCTTTTTTACACAGGGCCTCTGTGTTCAAATCAAACCGCAATCTTTTATCAATAATTGTCCCCAGATATTTGTAACTGTCCACACATTCCACCTTATTGAACTTAACAAATGTGTCTTGGGAAGGATATGTTTGTATTCTGAAGTCAATACTCATGTCTTTTGTCTTGGATACATTAATCTGCAAACAGGCATCATCACACCACTTCACGAAATCATCAACCACAGAAACATGGCACGTTTCATTTTCTTCGAAAATAACTGTGTCGTCTGTGTACCTATTTTTATGTTTGCTTAGACAGTCATTTGTATATAAGATATACAATAAAGGAGACAAAACACATCCCTGAGGAGAACCTGTGGATGTTGTCAAGGGGGCTGAAAGACTACCATTTACACTCACTCTCTGAGTTCGTTCAGTTAAAAAATCTAAGACCCAACCTACCAAGTTAAGATCCAGACTAAAATTAGTAATTAACTTATCTGCTAAAATATGGGGTTGTAGAGAATTAAAAGCAGATGAGAAATCAATAAATAAGAGCTTAGCGTGAGTTTTACTACCCTCCAGGTGCTGCAATACCATGTTTAGTAGAGTTGCTGTTGCATCTTCAACACCTCGCTTTGTTCTATATGCAAACTGAAGAGGGTCTAACAAATCCTTAGTTTTGTCTAATAATTCATCTTTTACTAATTTCTCAAAACATTTCATTATAAGGGAGGTTAATGCTATCCGCCTAAGGTCATTTAATGTTACAGCATGTGTGGTTTTCGGCACTGGCACTACAATGGCTTTCTTCCAAAGTTTTGGAACTCTCTGGAGGGCAATTGATCTTCGAAAGATGTTACAAAACACTGGCACCAATTGTTCTGCACAGACCTTAATTAAACGCCCTCCGATTTTATCTGGACCAGGGGCCTCATGTACAAAGACTTGCGTTGAATTCATACTAAAACATTGCGTATGGACAAAGCTGTAAATGTGCGTACGCACAAAAAAACCCAGATGTATGAATCTCTGCGTACGAAGGATCCCACGCATATTCTCTTTGTACATCCCAGTTAACGTAAAATTGAGCGCACATGCACAAGCACAACGCCCCACCCAGTCTCCTCCCTTAATTAAACTAATTTAAATATGGTAATGAGTCCACTTTGGCAAAAGAAAGCAGTAAGAAAATGGCGGCAAGAAATTAAACTTTACAGAAAGTGAATTGGAGGTGCTACTATCGGAGGTAGAAACGGAAAAAAATGTTTTATTTAGAACTTGGTCCTCCAGAATTAATAACAAAAGGAAAAAATATGAGTGGGAGAGTTTGGCTGATGCCGTCAATGCGGTGGGATCTGAAAGTAGACTGAGTACAGTTGAGACACTTTTTGCGTTTTGATTTTTCACACAAAAATAGACATTGAAAAGAAGTGAATTTCCACATGACACGCCACATGACATTACATTAGCTTGTAGACTAAGATCAATCAATAATACCCACAAGTAGTTTATATTTTCCATAAAAGCTCATAAAAATAAGGTGCTTTTTGTCTCAACTTTGTCTCAACTGTACCCATGGTACAGTTGAGACACCCATTTTTAATGATGTGAAGGTAATAACCATTCATTGTCAAGTCAAGTCAAGTCAAGTATATTTGTATAGCGCTTTTCACAATACAGATTGTATCAAAGCAGCTTCACAGTATTAAATTAAAATAATACAACAAGGTTTGTTTCTAGTGGAATTTATTGATAAAATCTAATTATTTTTGATTATTTTATTCTCATTTTATTTAAATTAGCACTGGTTAAAATGTATAAAGCAGGAACAAGATATGTAACAATATTTATTAATAATACACAGTTTAAATATCACAAATATCAAATTTTATTTTCATTTGCGTCCTATGCTGGCTTATTACAGCGTTTAACCTGTTATCATAACACTGAACAACTAAACAGTGTGTTTCCTAATAGAGCTCTATCGGGGGTACAGTAGATACACGTGTGTCTCAACTATCCCCCGCTGGCCACCTCGCACATTTCTCTAGATTTTGCAATGATCTTGCATGACACAATACCATGAAATATGCCAGTTTTTAGGGCACAGAATAACGTTTGTGGTGATACCAGTTACGTTTAACAGTCACATAAGGAAAATAAGCTATTCATTGTGGAGAGTGCATGGTGAAGTGATCGTCATATCTTAGAAAAAAAAAAACTTTATCCGATTTCTTCAGATCGGAGATGCGTCCGTTGTTCAAATTTCCCACAATCAAAGAGGACACTAATACGCACGTGCACAGCAAAAATCACAACTTGTGCTTGCTGCGAATGCAAGTTATTTAAGGTGTCTCAACTGTACACATGTCTCAACTGTACACCGTCTACCCTAAATGACCTTAAAAAGAAATGGTCTGATATAAAGGTGGACATTAAACCAAAGCTGTCATTGCCATAGACTAAGGGTTGTATCAATTTGCATATGCTTTTATATGTTCTTACTTAATTGCATAATTGATAGAATATTTCCATAAGGCTCGTGTGACAATATATGTCATTTATTTTATAAATTGCAAATTAATAGCAATGCTTCCCACAGGTGGTGGTGCGATAGACTTGTAGAACAATTCGTTGTGTAATGTTTGCAACTTCACTTCATTGCCTGTAAGAGTCGCCAACGGACAAAAACAATGTGAAATGTACGTACGCCAGACATTAAATTGGCGTGGAGGAACGCACATCCTCGCGTTAATTTCACTGTTAGTACATACGACCGTGAACGTGAAAGCTGGCGTACGCAAAGTTTTTGTGCGTACGCAAGATTGATACATGAGGCCCCAGGGCTTTTTCTCACATTACAACCCCTGAAGACTTTTATTACAGACAATTCATCAAACAAGTTATAAGCACAACCATAACTCGTTTTAGGTTTCATAGACTCTATCGCTGGACCAAAATCAGGTGCATCAAAACGTAAATAAAACTTATTTAAGTCCTCTGCCAGCTGACTACTAGAGTCATACTCAGGTAATTGAACTTTCTTGACTTCATACCCTTTAGTTCCAGTTATAAGCGTCATCCCCTTCCAAACAGACCCCAAGTTGTTCATACTCAACTCTTTCTCAAGCTTTATTTTGTAATTTAACTTATCTTTCCTCACTTCTGTTTTTATTTCCTTTTGCAGTTCAAGTTTTTTGACCAGATTACCCTCATGAAATGCTCTGCACCTCTCATTCATGAGTGCTTTGGGGGAGTTAGTGAACCATGGCTTATTGTTTGGGAATATTTTAACAGACTTGCGGGGGACAAGCATCTCTTCACAAAAGGAGATATAGTTACTAGTGTAAGTTCATCTATACTCAAGCAAGAGTCATAAAAAACATCCCAGTCCGTACACTCCAGACATCCCTGCAAAGATGCAGTAGACTCCTCAGATCACAGGCTGATGTTCTTAATCTGTGGCCGTACTCTTCTTAAAACAGTTTTATATACAGCGACAAGTAAGACAGTATTATGATCCGATTGGTCCACAGGATAACGAACATTGTAAGGCGGCCGATGCCACTGAAGAAGAAACTCTCTGCCATACTGGATCCTCACCGGCTGTTTAACAGGAGATGCATCCAGACACGCGAGAAGTAGGGATATAGCCCACAGTAGGACAATAAACAGCACATCCATTTGACAAACTCGTCCTCGTTGGACGTTATGAAACACAAAGTCCCAACAAACTCAGACAAACAAAACTTTAAACAGCAAGCGTGCGACAGACAAGTCAGTTTGGTCCTGTTTCAGCTGCTGGTCGCCACGTGCCTAGCGCCCCTGCATAATGCACATGCATAACAGTGGTGTGTGATCTCATATTTCCTACAAGATAGACCCCAAAGGTAACACATACAGGGAAAATAAAAAAAGACTCAACGTGGACCCTTGTGGGAGCCCACATAATAGAGGAACTGAAGGTGATGGATGATTACCAATTGTAACTGACAGATCTTTCTTTCTTCTAGATCTGCTGTACAGCAGAAACTAACTTTGTTGCATTATTTTCCTGTTATCTCTGGAAAGCTGCTTTGAAACAATCTGTAAAAGCACTATATAAATAAAGGTGACTTGACTTGACTATGCTATCACAAGTCATGACCAGTTTGTGAGCCAGAGGACTAAACAGCTAGATGATGGTCATGATGGTGCCTTTGTGTGTGGCACGCCGTCTGCTGCTGTCGTCTGTGTATTTTAATACGCTCATATCTATGTGGTTGCTGCTATGGGGACAAATTGCATCAACACTGTTAGTATACGACCGGCAAATACTTTTAAATTTGCGTATATCCACCGAAGCACCACAGGATCAAACACCTTCGCGATACTCACCTCCTCCTTTTCTGACGGAGATACCGGTGTGGCTACATCGATTACCACCATATTATGCCCCGGTGAACAGACGTCGGAAGAGACGGGGTAAGCGTGGCGGTGTGGCCGTCAAGCTCAAGATCCTGCTGCAGGCAAGCAGCAAGCTGAACATTAGGATCGATCGACTCAGCAAGGAAGGTGGTAGTAACCGCTCCTACGCTTGGCGCTCAAGCTTAGACGCCTATGCTTGGAATATCCCTATTCTACCCAGCATGGGAGATCAATGGCCCCGACACCGCTCGCCTCATCTTCGCCGTCGCGGCGTTTCGGCTCATCTGCTTCGACCGCTGCGTAGAGCATCGCGACAGATGGAAGATCCTGTGCAGCTAAGGATGGCCCTGATTAACGCGAGGTCGGTGGTAAATAAAACTTTTATCATCAGAGATTTTTTCACTGCGCGATCATTAGACTTTCTATTCATCACTGAGAAACATGGCTTTCAATTGGAGACTTAACTCCGTTTTCGGAGCTGCTACCGCCCAAATGCAAATACCGAAATTCACCCCGCCCTGTGAAGAGGGAGGGCGGCTTGGCTACAATTTTTAAAGACTGTTTTCAATGTCGGACTATACAAATAACGTCTCGGTTACGGATGTAACCCTCGTTCCCTGAGTGGGAACGGAGACGTTACGTCGGATGACGACGATTGGGGTTTCGCTTAGAAGCCTATCACCTTCGAGTATATAAAACGAGCCAATGGCAATGAAATGCCATGGGTCTGCGGAATTTGCATAGCGTAACTCCGCCCGCCGCAGGGGGTATATAAGGAAGTACGCTGCACAATGCAGACATGCCTTCGCTGAGGAGCCGAGACTGGCCCCAGGCGTTTTTCAGCGGTACAGCGGAAGTGGCAGGAAGACGTAACGTCTCCGTTCCCACTCAGGGAACGAGGGTTACATCCGTAACCGAGACGTTCCCTTTCGTGGTCACTCCGAGTTACGTCGGATGACGACGATTGGGGTTCCAGACTAATCACGCCACCTCGGCTGTCTTCCAGTGCCCTGCGTAAGTCTGAGCTCCCTGTTGTGAGACTAGCACGAACGAAGGAGTCCTACTTAACACAGGGATACCAAGGTACACTGGGAAGCATATCTCCAGAGAGAAATATGCAATCATGCCCAGCCATGATGGGGGGGACTTAGAATACACATATGACCCAGAGGGATGCATATGGAGAATCACTGGGGTGTCCAGCCGCAGGTGGAATTTTAAACCCCAGGGTTGGCAAGGTGGCTTGCCAAGGGAAAGACACACGCTCACAAGGAGACTTACAGTGGAATACACATGTGGGGGTCGCCCAGAGGGGGAACCATGCACATGGAGGCACCTAGTCAAGCGCAAAAGCTGCGTTATGGCAGATTGGCATAAGTCAGGCGTTGACGTCACCAGTGCTGGAGGAAACTCAGAGCTTATCAGACTCACCTGAGAGAATATCGCACGTATCCCGTCCGTGGAGAGGAATGGCGAGCAAGCGAAGACACCTGAGCAGAATCTAGCACCGGCTGGTTGAAGCGAGTACATGAGAAGAAACTGGCTCTACGCGGAGATTATAGAATCTCGCGAATGTGTTGGGTGTCGCCCAGCCTGCAGCTCTACAAATGTCTGTTAGCGAGGCGCCATGCGCTAGAGCCCAAGAGGAAGCCACACTACGTGTGGAGTGGGCTTTCACACCAAGGGGGCACGGACGACCTTGCTGCTGGTATGCCAAAGCAATGGTATCCACTATCCAGTGAGATAACCTTTGCTTTGAGAGAGCCTTTCCCTTCAGCTTCCCACCATGACAGACAAAGAGCTGGTCTGAGGTCCTGAAACACTGCGTTCTGTCTACGTAAGCACGGAGGGCGCGTACTGGACAGAGCAGTGCCAAGGCTGGGTCTGCCTCCTCCAAGGGCAGCGCTTGCAGGTTCACTACCTGGTCTCGAAAGGATGTGGTAGGAACCTTGGGCACATATCCAAGCCGGGGTCTCAGGATCACGTGAGAGTCAGCCGGCCCGAATTCCAGGCACGCTTCGTCAACCGAAAATGCCTGCAGGTCCCCTACCCTCTTGATGGAGGCCAATGCAACCAGGAGCGCTGTCTTCATTGACAGGAACTTAAGCTCCACTGATTGCAAAGGCTCAAATGGAGCACTCTGCAGGGCAGTTAGAACCACTGAGAGGTCCCAAGAGGGAACGAGGGGAGGACGAGGAGGATTTAGTCTCCTCGCTCCCCTCAGGAACCTGACGATCAGGTCGTGCTTTCCCAGAGACTTACCATCAACTGCTTCGTGATGTGCGGCAATGGCGGCAACATACACTTTCAGGGTGGAGGGAGACAGCCTTCGCTCCAACCCTTCTTGCAGGAAGGAAAGCACGACACTGATCGGGCATTTCGTGGGTTCTTGATGTTTAGAAGAACACCAGTTGACGAAGAGGTTCCACTTCAACGCATGGGCATGTCTCGTGGACGATGCTCTAGCGGAAGTGATGGTAGCCACCACCGCAGGTGGTAGGGTACTCAAACCTGCCTCGTCCCGTCCAGGAGCCACACGTGGAGGTTCCAAAGATCGGGACGAGGGTGCCATAAGGTGCCCCGTCCCTGAGAAAGGAGGTCCTTCCTCAGAGGAATTGGCCAGGGAGGTGCTGTCGCGAGGAGTACTAGTTCGGAGAACCAGGTCCGGTTGGGCCAATACGGGGCAACCAAAATGACCTGCTCCTCGTCCTCCCTGATCTTGCGCAAGACCTGCGCAAGAAGGCTCACTGGGGGAAACGCATACTTGCGTAGGCCCCGCGGCCAGCTGTGCGCCAGTGCATCCGTGCCGAGCGTGCCCTCGGTCAGGGAATAAAACAGGTCGCAATGGGACGAGTCGAGGGAGGCAAACAGGTCTACCTGTGCGTCGCCGAACTGATCCCAAATCAGCTGAACCGTCCGGGGATGGAGTCGCCATTCTCCAGCGAGAGGCCGAACTCGAGACAGCTCGTCGGCCGCCTGGTTCAGGTGTCCCGGGATATAAATGGCTCGAAGCGACCTCAGATGCTTCTGACTCCATATGAGGAGGTGGCGAGCGAGTTGCGACATACGGCGGGAGCGTAGACCACCTTGATGGTTGATGTATGCTACTGTTGCGGTATTGTCTGATCGGACTAGTACGTGCTGACCCCTGAGCAGCGCATGGAAGCGGTGCAGGGCGAGACGTACAGCCAGCAACTCGAGGCAATTGACATGCCAAAGGCGCTGGGGTCCTGTCCAGGAGCCCGCGGCAGCATGACCATTGCACATGGCGCCCCAGCCCGTGTTGGAGGCATCTGTTGATACAACAACATGCCGGGAAACTCGTTCTAAGGGCACTCCGGCCCGTAGAAAACTGAGGTTCGCCCACGGGGTGAAGGTCTGACGGCAGGCTGGAGTCACTGGGACTTGGAGCGTGCCGTGTTGCCATGCCCACCTCGGGACTCGATCGCGAAGCCAAAGCGGTCTCATATGAAGCAATCCCAGCGGCGTTACTGCGGCTGCGGATGCCATATGCCCCAGGAGCCTCTGAAAAAGTTTCAGTGGAACCGCACTCTTGCCCTCGAACTGACGAAGACAAGTCAGCAGTGACTGCGCGCGCTCGCTCGTAAGCTGCGCGCACATGGCGACCGAGTCGATCTCCATACCGAGAAAAGAGATCCTCTGCACGGGGCAGAGTTTGCTCTTCTCCCAGTTGACCCGAAGGCCCAGACGAGCTAGGTGCCGGAGCACTAGGTCCCTGTGTTCGCAAACCTGGTCTCGAGAGTGAGCTAGGATCAGCCAGTCGTCGAGATAGTTCAGGATGCGAACCCCGTGTTCCCGGAGGGGAACAAGGGCTGCCTCGACGACCTTCGTAAAGACGCGAGGAGACAGGGCTAGCCCGAAAGGGAGAACCGCGTACTGGTATGCCTGCCCCTCGAAAGCAAACCGTAGAAACGGTCTGTGTCGAGGTAAAATGGAGACATGGAAGTAGGCGTCCTTCAGGTCGATCGCTGCAAACCAATCCTGCGGCCGCACACACTGGAGGATGTGTTTGGCCGTTAGCATCTTGAACGGCAGCCTGTGAAGGGAGCGGTTCAAGACGCGCAGGTCGAGGATTGGCCGTAACCCACCGGACTTCTTGGGTACAATGAAGTAAGGGCTGTAGAAGCCGGACTTCATTTCGGCTGGAGGGACAATCTCGATCGCACCCTTCGCCAGTAGGGTGGCGACCTCCGCTCTCATGACAGGGGCATTGCCACCGATCATAGTGAAGCGGACTCCCCTGAAGCGGGGAGGAGATCTCGCGAACTGAATCGCGTAGCCGAGCCTGATGGTTCTCGCGACCCAGCGGGACAGTCTGGGAAGCTCTAGCCAGGCCTCCAGAAAGTGCACCAGCGGGGTCATACGAACCACAGACGTACCGTCGGTGGGGCAGCGAGGCGGAATGACCGGCACCGGCGAGGGTGGCATAGCGGCCCTGTGCGGGGGCACGGTCATTAACCGCGTCCTGCCAGAGGAGGCCAGGGGAGGGCGCGCGTCCCACGGGGGCGTGCTCTGGCAGGGGTCTGGCGACAGAGGGGGATGAGAGGAGCGTGGCCCGTGGGCGGCGCGTGCTGTCATCCCCCTCTGGGACAGAGAAGGGCGGCAGTGGCGGGACCCGAGGGTGGCGCACACTGCGGCCCTCAGACTCTGTCGGCTCAGGATTGGGGAATTCAATTCTGTCTTCAACCACATCAAAGTACTGCTCGTCGTTGGACGAGCAGCGGGGAGTGGAGAACAAAAGATTCTCCCCCGGCCCTCCACCGGGGGAAGGAGTGGCCCTGCTACCAGCTCCTGGGACAGAATTGAAGCCAACCCTGAGCAGCCCGTCTCAGGAGCGCCGCTCGGCCTGGCGTTTAGCGGGCGGCGGGGCTGGAGAGGGCTGTGGCGCCTGCCTGCGGCTCCCTCCACAACGCGGCCCGGGTGAAGGTTGCTGCTGGGGCCGTGCGGGAGGGGCGGCCGCGGGAGGGCGCCCTCGGCGGCGAGCAGGCTGAGGATTCTGTGCCGACGGCTGAGCAGCGGAGCGTCGGGGCAGAATGTGCTTGATAGCCTCAGTCTGCTTCTGGGCAGTCGAGAACTGTTGGGCAAAATCCTCGACCGCACCGCCGAAAAGGCCGGCCTGGGATATGGGAGCATCAAGCAGACGAGTCCGCTCGGGCTCACACATATCAGCCAGGTTCAGCCAGAGATGTCTCTCCTGGACCACAGCTGTGGACATCACCAAACCCAGGGAGCGCGCGGTCACCTTCGTCGCTCGGAGAGCGAGGTCGGTGGCGGCGCGCAGCTCATCAACGAGCCCTGGGTCTGTCCTGCCCTCGTGCATGTCACGAAGCATCTGGGCCTGGTAGACCTGCAGAATGGCCATGGCATGCAAAGAGGCAGCTGCCTGTCCCGCCGCACTGTAAGACTTCGCCACGAGAGTGGACGAGAATCCACAGGCTTTGGACGGGTGCTTAGGATCACCACGTGATGAAGCGCCTGCCGGACACAGCTGCATCGCGACAGAACGTTCAACCGTGGGAATACCAGTGTACCCACAAGCATCAGCTCTATCGAGGGGAGGAAAGGCGGAGAAAGCCGACGAACGATCGCGGGAAGACATGGGAGCCTTCCAGGACCGCGTGACTTCCTCATGCACTTCCGGGAAGAATGGTATTGGGGTTGGGCGGCAACGAATGTCAGCGGCCGCTCCCAAAAACCAATCATCCAGCCGCGAGCGCACTGGATCGGGCGGCGGGGACCACTCGAGCCCAATGGCCGCGGCTGCCCGGGAAAGCATGGCAGTCAGCTCGGGATCAGACTCGGGCAATGCTGGCACGCCCGAGGGCGGCAACACAGCCGAATCCTCACTTCCCGAGGACTCATGCCCACCTTGTGATGCAGTGATCGACATTGCATCCTCCTGTGGAACGCCAAACGAAACGCGCGGGGCCTCCGTAGAGGGACCGGCGGTTTCGGTTTGCACGCTCGCGGGTACCAATGCTGAAGAGGGGTGTGTGGACCGTGGACGTATCGGCGGTTTGTCCCACACAGATACCCTCAGGTCACCCTGGCCACCAGCCGAAGTACAGCCTCTCGGGGAGACCGTAGATCGGGGTGTGGATGAGGGGACTCTCGCTCTGATGAGCTCATTGAGTCTCGACCGCAGCATGGAGATGGTCATGTTCCCGCAATGAGAACATGAATCATCCACAAACGCTGCTTCAGCGTGATCAACGCCCAAACACGCTAAGCAGAGATTGTGCCCATCAGGAGAAAATACATCGCGACCACAACCAGAAGTGCACGGGCGAGACATCTTTAAAAAGACGTGCCACATGCAATGCTCTTTTTGTGAGAGGAAAACTCCGCGGATGTTGAAGCGAACAGGGAGAAATCACACTAACTGTCAGATCACTGACAAGATCAGCAGGGAAGTGTGCACTCGCTGAAATCGCCGTCACACCAACACCGGAGAGCTCGCTCGTCTCGAAGGTAAGAGAAGACTAACTCAGAATCTTTGGCTTGCAGGAGTGGAGAAGTTCTCGGCTCCGAAGCGAAAGCATGTCTGCATTGTGCAGCGTACTTCCTTATATACCCCCTGCGGCGGGCGGAGTTACGCTATGCAAATTCCGCAGACCCATGGCATTTCATTGCCATTGGCTCGTTTTATATACTCGAAGGTGATAGGCTTCTAAGCGAAACCCCAATCGTCGTCATCCGACGTAACTCGGAGTGACCACGAAAGGGAACTGCTTACAACAGCTTTGAACTACAGCTGCTTATGCTGGACTCTAATTCTCATATTGCTGTTGCTGTGGTCTATAGGCCCCCAAAGCCACATAAAGACTTTCTGAGTGATTTTGCTGACTTTTTAGGAGGTATTATGTCAAATTTTGAGAGATTTATAATTCTGGGAGATTTTAACATTCATTTATGTTGCCCCCAAAATTCATTTGTCAAAGACTTTATAAATTCAATAGAAGATTTTGACTTAGTGCAGCTGGTTACAAGACCTACACATATAAAGGGGCACACTCTTGATCTTATTCTGTCCCATGGGATACTGCTGAGTGAAATTGAGAAATGCGATCATAGTTTCTCTGATCATAATCCTATCACATTCAGTATGCCTCTAGCACTCAACACTATAAATCTTTGTAAAACTGGCGTGAAGACACGGAGAATCACTGATGCTACCTCTACTGCCTTTGCTGAAGCTTTTGAGGAGCTCTTTAACTATCCTGAATTTGCTTCACCTGAACTGAACCCGGATGAACTACTTTATCATTTTGATTCTATCTGCAGTACTATTTTAGATGATATAGCGCCATTGAGAATAAAACACCAAAAATCCATCTCTGAGCCCTGGGTGAATAATACTACTCGAACCCTGAGACACATATGCAGAAGGGCCGAGAGGAAATGGAAAAAAGACAAACTACAGATCTCTTATGAGATGCTTAAAGACTCTCTCTTTAAATATCAAAATGAGTTGAGAGTGGCCAGATCAAACTATTTCTCTACCCTTATAGATAAAAACCACAATAATCCCAGAGTTCTTTTTAATATTATTAATACTGTTACAAATCCAGTTGTGTCCATCTACCCGAGTGAGTCAGTGGCTATGTGTGAGCGGTTCTGCAAGTTTTTCCATAGACAAGATAGCTGGAATTAGAAATAACATGCAATTGATCACTGGTAATCCTGCAGGTCAGTTAAATTACACCGGCAGACTCAGTAAGTTTACACCAATCACTATGACTTTTTTAAATGACACGGTGAAGCAGCTAAAACCTACAGGATCACCACTAGACACTATCCCAGCACGACTATTTAAAAAAGTGTTCAATGTAGTGAGTACGACACTCCTACACTTTGTAAATAGATGCCTTGAGTTGGGAGTTGTCCCTGAGTGTTTAAAACATGCGACAGTGCAACCCATACTGAAGAGGCCAAATTTAGACTCATCTAATTTATCAAATTTTAGACCTATTTCACATCTCCCATTTCTAACAAAAATTGTAGATAAAGTAGTTCTATGTCAGCTTGAAACTTTTTTGAACGAAAACAAAATTTTGTATATATTTCAATCTGGTTTTAAAAAATTTCACTCTACGGAAACGGCGCTTGTTAAAGTGCTCAATGACATTTTTTTAGCCACTGACTCTGGAGATTCGGTAGCATTGGCACTCCTGGATTTAAGTGCTGCATTTGACACGGTAGACCACAATGTCCTGCTATCTCGGTTAGAACACATATTAGAGGCCCAGTCTTACATTGGTTTCAGTCGTATCTTACAAACAGGAGTTTTTCAGTCAACATTGGTAACTACCGATCTACATCAGTAAAGTTAACGTGGAATTCCTCAAGGCTCCACACTGGCTCTGATGCTGTATTCTTTATATATGCTTCCTTTGAGTACTATTTTTAGAAAATATGACTTGAGTTATCATTGTTATGCAGACGACACACAAATGTATTTTCCTCTTAACCATGGAAATAATCTAGAAGAGATGGCTGATTGCCTTGAGGATGTGAAAGCATGGATGTCGCAAATTTTTGAATGAGGAAAAGACAGAGGTTATAGTGTTTACACCTTCCAGTTTACATGATACAACAAATATAAATCTTGGTACCTTGACACCATATGTGAAGCCATATGTTAAGAACTTGGGAGTGGTACTGGACAGTGCCCTAAAGCTTGATAGACAGGTCAATCAAGTTGTAAAATCAAGCTTCTACCAGTTACGAACTCTGGTAAAAATAAAGTCTATACTCTCATTCTCTAACTTTGAAAAAGTCATACATGCTTTCATCTCTACAAGGCTGGACTATTGTAATTCGCTTTATGTGGGGATCAGTGAATCATCCATTAACCGCCTTCAAATAGTCCAGACTGCCGCTGCTAGAGTTCTGACAGGAACTCGAAAACGAGATCATCTAACTCCTGTCCTTAATTATTAGTTTTTAAGTCATTACATGGGACATCATACCTCACAGACTTATTGACTGTTCATCAACCATCAAGAGCTCTTAGGTCTGCGAACCTAGGCCTTCTGGTGGTTCCAAGAATAAAACTTAAGACTAGAGGAGACAGGGCTTTTTCTAGTGCCGCTCCTAGACTCTGGAACAGCCTCCCTCCTGAAATCAGAGCTGCGCCAAATTTGGCCATTTTTAAAGTGAGGTTAAAGACATTTTTATTTGATCTGTCGTATGCAAATTGAATGTTGAAGCAACTGTCTTGTTGTTGTCTTTGTAGTGTATTGCGTCATGTCTTTTTTCTCCTCTGTACAGCACTTTGGTCAACGGAAGTTGTGTTTATTTGTGCTTTATAAATAAACTGATTGATTGATTGATTGATTGATTGATAGACTGAGGGATGGCTACAGCTATAGCTGGTACTAGCCAACTGTCCTGCAAAGCATTGGATTAACACACCGTTAACGATTCAATAGTAGACACCACTGATCTTTGGCATTTTACCGTTTATTAGGCACTCATAACATTTAGGACGGACACAGATGGCAGGGAAAGCAGACATCTTATACACGGACACAACATGCAACACAACATTTCTACACCAAGCCACTAACATCATCATGTCTATGTTTGCGTAACTACTACTACTTCTGATGACTGTACAGGTTGGGTTAGGCAGTTGTAAAAAAGAGGAAGTCTTATCTGACCACAGCTCAACTTTTGAACTCTTTTTAACAAAGTTCACTGCACTGTGTGTGACCAGCTATTCACTCACTGAGTTTGACTTTTTTCACATTTATAATGACATGAATAGTTTTCAGTTTTCAGTTTTCAATAAACAAAATGCAAATTGCATACAAAAGAATGTTTGACCATCTACATACACTACCGTTCAAAAGTTTGGGGTCAGTAAGAATTTTTATTTTATTTTTTGGGGGAAAAATTGTACATGACAACATTGATAATAATAATGAATGTTTCTTGAGCATCAAATCCTCATATTAGAGTGATTTCTGAAGGATCATGTGACACTGAAGACTGGAGTAATGATGCTGAACATTCAGCTTTGATCACAGGAATAAATTACACTTTACTGTATATTATATAGAGGTGACTGTGCATTTTCTGTTGTTGGTCCAAAACTGTGAACTGTCTTCCTGTATCTTTAAGACTAATATCCACTGAGTCTGTTTTTAAATCTAAGTTAAAAAAACCCCAGTTTTACTGTCTACATAACAATCTGGCAGGGGTTTTCAATAATGTTCGGTTTCAGTGACCTGATACTGCGTTTCCGTGTGGACAAGGCCTGAGACTCCAGAGACACCAGCAGCTTCAAATACCTGTTTGTTGCTCAAAAGTGGCTTTTTTTATAGCTGTCCTATTATATATATTTTTTTTTTGACAAAATTTTTTTTTGATAAAAGCTTTCCCTAATAAGCCTTTATCTGACAGAGTTCTCCAGTGCTGTTAATTATCCACAAATCTTATGAATTCAATAATCTCTATATAGTTTTCACACAATTAATAGTTTTGTGTTACTTTTGCATAATATTGCACCACTTCATGCTTTTCATCTTCAGAAAGATCTTTCTTCCTCCCTATACTGCACAAACTGTGACTTGCCTGATAATGTTGAACAACGTCTTTAGGCAGGGTTTCCATTTGACCTTTGGAACATAATGTACATACACTACCGTTCAAAAGTTTGGGTTCAGTAAGATTTTTTTATGTTTTTAAAAGAAATATCTTCTGCTCACCAAGGCTGCATTTATTTGATAAAAAAACAATAATAAAAAAAACTGTAATATTGTGAAATATTATGACAATTTAAAATGACTGATTTTAAAATTCTATGTGAATATCAATCAATCAATCAACTTTTATCTATATAGCACAATAAAAGCAACAGTAGTTGGCCATTGTGCTGTACAACAGGATAAATATCTTAAAAACAAGATCGACCGCAAAACAAATGATAAAGGGAGTTTATCCAACAATTTGACAATTCAACATTAAAATCAAGGACAATTGTAAGCCTGTGAAAACAGGCAGGTTTTTGCTTCTGATCCAGGCTTCTGATTGGCCAGCATGGCTTTACGATAAGGCTTATATCACCGCCTGTTGGTGTGGCATGCTCTTGACAGCGATTGATAGCGTGTTTTTGCGTTTTCATGTAGGCGGAGATTTCTTTTAAACCGAGCATGTGTGGACGGGATGCCACACATTAAAACGCAGGAGGAAAAACTCCGGTTATAAAAATACCCGTGTCCATGTGGACTAGGCCTCAAAAACCTCTTTACGCAGGCTAGCAGTTGTGCGTAAAGTTGCATTTCAGCCGCCTCTAACCAAAGCTCACAAAGAGATCTTTCCTAATCACTGCCTGGTTTCTTATCCACTAATTACCTTGTTAGTCTGTCTATTTAAACCCCTGGCTGAATCCAAAAGCGCCCTTTAACCCTCAAAATAGGGCGTTATTTGAGGGAACAGCCATTTGTAGTGGTGTCGAAACCACAGTGGACATTATTGAGTGCAATTATTTAATCCAACATTGCACTGCAATAATGAGTGTCCAACTGATGTACGCTCAACGCCTGTCTGAATTCACTCACTCCTTTTCATTGACTCCTTCAAGTGAACAGTATTGGTGGGCTAACCTAGGGAATAGTGAATGAGGGTTTAGGGGGAGATTTCGGATTCAGCCCCTGTGTTTCTTCAGTCGGCCAGTCAATTGTTAGTCCTGAATGTTTTATTAAAATGAGCCATTAATTGTTAAGGACAGCTCATGGTATTACTGAAAAATAACCAGCAACCTGCAAAGAGGGTGTTATTGGGTGTTACTTGAGTATGGAGTATTGATTATGTAAAGAATATGGCTCCAACAGTAAATCTATAGCAACAGCAACAGTGGTGAAAGAATGATAAAGTCCATTAATTCTTATTGTGTCAAATGCTATCATTATGAATTGAAACACTATAATGTTGTTGTTGGTTTTTCCTCTGGGGTGACGTCTCCCTTTTTGTCCTGGCACTTAATTTTTTTGGTCAATCAAAACCAGCTGAGTTTCAGGTTTTTATTTATTTATTTTTTAATCTAGGGTTGCTGAGCAGGACAATCTGCCAATTTTGATATCATCTAATCAGAATTAGCAATATCCTGGTAAAGCTACTGTCATTTCTGTCTCAAACTGCAGGAAAATTATGCATTTAACGACCCGAGTTAAAGTTAATATGATTTGTTGTAGAGACCGTAACAAAACTTCTTAATTTATATCAGGCTGGGTGCTGTCACATTCTGTTCTGTCATGTTTGCACATGTTCTCATTATCCTTAATTAATTTACCATCTTCCACCTGTGTTCATTTAATTATCATCTATCACCTGTGTTCAGTCCATCAGTGTTAGTATTTAGTTTCTTGAGTTCAGTCAGTCTTTCGGCGTTTCTCAATACCAAGTACGCAAACTTCGGACTTGAGTCCTTGGTAGTTCGGACTTGACGAGTTCGACTCAGGAGAACGAACCCCCGAGGACGGGAGGACCCGAGGAGGACGGGAGGACCCGAGGACGGGAGGACCCGAGGACGGGAGGACCCGAGGACGGGAGGACCCGAGGACGGGAACCCCCGAGGACGGGAGGACCCGAGGACGGGAGGACGGGAGGACCCGAGGACGGGAGGACCCGAGGACGGGAGGACGGGAGGACCCGAGGACGGGAGGACCCGAGGACGGGAGGACCCGAGGGACGGGAGGACCCGAGGACGGGAGGACCCGAGGACGGGAGGACGCAAGTCCGATAATTCTGAAATGGAACAGCGGCGTACTTGATAGCGTCACTCAGCTCGCTCTGGCTACTCCGGTTATCTCTTTATAGGCTACAAATAAAACTAAATATGTTATAAACCATCACTCTGCCTCTTTTCATTTTCATTTACAAAAAATCTTAAACATAATGGCCACACAAATGTGGTTCAGGCAACGCAATTGATTATCTTTCACTGCATATATCAACTCGAAATATAAAGCACAACCCTGACTCTTTTTGTTTTCATTTTAAAAATATGATACATAAAAAAAATTATAATATTGATCATTAAAACAAACATTTAGCAAAAAAGAGACAGAGTTGTGTCATTTTATTTTATCATATATGTACATTCAGTGAAGAGAATGTAGGCAACATGTATAATAAAATATTTTATATGTTCTAAATGTTCAAACGTCAGCAGCAGTAGCCGAGGAAAGGCTGTTCTCGGCGGGGTACATGAGCGCAGAGCGTCTGATTGCCTGGTTCTCACAACTCCGAAAACGTCAGATCAAATTTTCAAATAGGCGCTATCTTTATAAATAAACCAAAGATTTCAGCTTTAAACAACTACATTCTCGCCTGAAATACTCTTAAAACTACATTTCGTGACACAATTACAGCAATATTTTTAAATTACGCAGGGTTTCTCCTCTGCTATTGACGCTTGCTGGTTGGTGTGAGATGCATTCTGGGATACCTGGCTGTCTCAAGTCCGCACAAGTCACCTCTCGATGCATCCTCGGTAAAAGGGGCGGAGCAAGAACACATCCGGGGATTTGAACTGGACTTGGCTAGATGTGAACTTTGAATTGGAACAGTACTTGGGCAGCGACTGATGACGTTTCACAAGTCCACAAGAACACAAGTACGGACAAGAACGCATATTGAGAAACGGCTTTTATCAGTTCACGTTGTTTGCTGGTGTGTATTACCCTTCTGCCCGTCTGTACCTTTTGTGTGACATTGTGAGTAAAAGTTCATATTGGAGCCTTTTTGCCTCTTCAACCTACACCACACCCTGACAGGTGCCTTATGGGCAAGAGAAACAAATCTGTAGAAGTGGTGATTTTGAACTATTATGTCTATAAGTTTTAGGTCGTTAGACATGTTGGCGGCTAAAGATGAAGACAGCTTTTGTAGATTCAAGAAAAGTCTGAATAAAGGTTATTGTAATAAATGTATTATTACATTTTGTCTAAGTTACAGTCTTAGGAGGCTGTTGAAAAGAGGAGGGAGGAAGGGATGGTACACTGTCTGTCATTCTGTTATCGGCCTGCTAAAGCAAGCTGAAGCAAAATAAAGATAATAAACCAAAACAACCCGGCTGACTTTTCTAAAATCAAATGAATAATAAACAGACATGCTTTGAAACTGGTTAAGTGACTATGTAAATTTAGGTAAAACAGAAAGAAAAATGTGAAGTAAATATTTTTAGCGTTAATATCAAAAAGCAAACATTGAAAATGAGCATTTAACATGTGTGTGTGATGGTGACAGCACTTCATGTCTTGTACGTGTTAGTTTGTGGTACTATTATTTCCTAATTTTGTGGATATTGTGTCATTAACCTCTGGAAAAAGTGTTTTATCATTACAGATGGGTTAAGTGAAACGACAAACTTTAAAGAAGCTGATAATTCTGAGTCAATCCGATGAAAAGACGACACAGAACATGGGACGAGCTTTAATTGGATTGGTTTTCCAGCTCTGTCTGCCATTGGTAATTATGACTACTTTTGTCATTTAAGATGTTGATCTGAATTACTCTCTGGATTAGTATTAATGTAAATTGGAATTGTGAAGTTGAAGATTGTCATCCATTATGGGGTAAAAAACTCTTGTCTAAATTCAACTGAGGGTCTAAATTTAAATAGATAACTAGGATAATAATGGTAAACGTAAAAATAATAGACTTGATGGCAGAGAGACAAAGTGACACATTGGCAAAGTCACTATCCAAATTATCCAGAGAGGGCGCCCTCATTTTCATGAAAGGCCGGTGGGCGAACAAAGGAGGAGTGGATATAACTTCTAAAGTTTTATTTCTCAGTCCATTAAATTCGAGTAACATAATATTTTGGTTTGTGAAAAACAGTAAAGATAAGTGGGACTGAGACAATACTGATAATATTTTTGGGATTTTCAGACTAACCATTTGATAGAGGAATACTGTGAGAAGTAGTTATAATGAAAAATGAAGTTAAAATGAATGTTATGAAAACAAGGGTATAGAAGAATTAATAAAATACTTTCACTAGGCTGACAGTGGTGAGAGACTCAGTGGAAGAGGGAAGTGAAAAACAAAAAGGTTGTTGTATGAGGTGTGTGTGTGTGTGTGTGGGGATTGTAAACAATAAAGTACTGGTTAGAAGAGGCAGAGCGAAAAGAAAGGAAAAGGATGTAAAAGGAACTGGCATGTAGAGAAAGATGAGAAGAAATATAGTAGAAAAATGTGTTATGAAAATAAAATGAGCGCCTGTTAAGTCAAATTAAGTTGAAATGATATGAAAAGTGAGTTTTAGATAAAAAAGTCATTGAGTATGTGTGGCGAGGGGGGCGTGGTTTTGCGAAGTCTGTAGCAGGAGAGAAAGGAGGGGGCCGATCGGTGAGTAAGTAGGTCAAGTGCAAAATGATGAACACCTGTGTCTGATTGCAGTGATTGGTGTGGAGAGACCGGATATAAGCCAGCATGCGGGAGGAGATGAGAGAGAGAGTTGGACTGGAACCTCACCTGTACGCTGTGTTTGAATGGAAGCTGTCCTTGTTATTTGTCCTGTTCCTCCTTTATGGCCAGCAGATGCTGATGTTGTTCCTGGTGAAGACCAGCGAGCGATTGGATGATGTCCGCAAATGGCGTACCTGGCGGAGTCTGCATAGCAGCGGCGATCTTATTCCTTCCCGGGTTTCGGCACCAGTGTAACAAGGTTCAACGTTGTATTGCAAGGAAGGAATAAGACAGGGGTCGGCGTGACTGAAACACTCACTTTTATTTACAAAAGAAATAAACAAACAAAAAGGGCGCACGTAGCGCATTCACCGTGCCATGCACAGCAATATAAAACAGGACAAATAACAAGGACAGCTTCCATTCAAACACAGCGTACAGGTGAGGTTCCAGTCCAACTCTCTCTCTCATCTCCTCCCGCATGCTGGCTTATATCCGGTCTCTCCACACCAATCACTGCTATCAGACACAGGTGTTCATCATTTTGCACTTGACCTACTTACTCACCGATCGGCCCCCTCCTTTCTCTCCTGCTACAGACTTCGCAAAACCACGCCCCCCTCGCCACAGTATGATTAACAGGGTGTAACGTAAAGGCATGATGTAAAGATAAGGAATGAACCCAAGTTTTGTTAAGCAGAATGGGGAACAATTCTATATTTTAGTGGTAAAATAATGATTGAAATGATGATGTGAATATATATATTTTTTTAAAGGTATGAGATGTTATACAATTAAGATGGTACATGCTATTTGACTGTAAACTGAAGGATGAATTCAGTAGAGACTTAAAGTACTTAGATGGATTATTATGGGTCTTAATTATTATTATTATTATTATTATTTATTTTATGTTGTTGTTGTTGTTGTTTATTTTCAGTTTGACAACCATTGTGTTTTGAACCTAAAGGGTATATAATGGGGGTAGTGAAAATAATGGATAAACTATCTTCTTATGTTCATGTTAAGTCTGTTTTATAAAACATTTAACCTGATAGAGGAGCATGGGTCAGAAACCAAACATTTTGAAGCAGCCTTTATGGAAAGACCAGATGTGGGTGTATTGGACCCCACATTGGTCTAAAACGGGGGACTAAAGTGGATTGGAATCCACTGCTGCTTCAGTGTATATGTGATGAGGGATTATAATCAAGGTATTAATCAATAATTTTCCTTCTAAATATCAAACGAGTTGAATAACTTCTCCGGAGATTTTACTTTGTTATAGAAGTTACCAGTGTGATTACTGAAATATTCTTTTCATGTATTCTTTAATGTCAGTATTTGATATCTGAATGCAGTAACATTGCTTGCCTATACATCCCAGCTTCCAGAAATTAAAAAGGGAAATGTTTTGTGTTTGAGAAAGGTCTTCAACATTTTAAAACACATAGGGGTCATTGAAGCCAATAGTTTAAAGGACCATTTCTCAGTTAAAGCCTTACTTTCCCGTTAAACTATAATGTAGCTCTTCTTGAGAAAGAACGCATTATCTTGATGTTTTGAGATAAGACTCCTGTTTATAGTTGGAGCCTGGCCAAATCCAACCTTGGAAAAGCTGTGTGTCGGTGTGTGTGTTAGTCTTCTTGCTTACAGGTTAAGGAATCACTGGCATTGTTGTAGATTGACTGAGTTGTTGTTCGAGACATGCTGGCACCCAGCAACCCAAATCTGCGACCTGGAAGGTCACGACGTGCCTGACTTCAGGGTCCGAGTGTCAGCAGCATAATCTATGGAGATATGCTTCAGTCTATCTGTATATGTGTGGAAAATGACTATGTTTATCTGTTTCTTAGCCAATGAGAATCATTCAACCTGTAAGCAATGACGTAGCTTAGACCTTGGAAATGGTATAACTGCTGTGATCTTTGTAACTGTAAGCGGGGCGGCCTACGAACTCCTGTGTGAGTCTTGAAGCTGAACTTCTGCTGATGAAGCTGCAAACTATCTTCAGTAAAACCTTTCTTCAATTTTTTATAATTCTGACTCCGGGTCTTCTTTCAAACATCTGGTCCTTGGGTCCTAAACTGTTAACCACTACCCCTGAAAAAATTAACTGAAAATATCTGAAAAACTGTTTACTGAAACATTAACCTAAAGACAACTGAGAAAGCCTGAACACAAACAAAATGCGCCCAAAAAGAAAAAAAATCTCCATGTTTTCGGTTTGATGCGGTGGTGTAACATGTAAGGGTGGCGCTGCCAATTAAGCATGTAAGGGTGTCACAAAGAACCGGCAAAAGTAATGATTATGAATATGTCAAATATAGCAAGGAGACATTTTAATTGTTTATTAATTAAACAAGTGTTTTCTGTGTCAGTGTCGGCTGCAAAGATGAAGAGAGAAATGCACATTTCATATGGATTACATAAGCAGAGAACAGTCTGTTTTCTTTCGTTTTGAATAGTTTGGTCTAAAAGTAGACATTTCAAGCTTTCTATAGATATATGTCTCAGGTCTGGGAGGTAAGTAGGCTACCTTATATGCTGAGTTTCGGTTCATTTATGAGACAAGCTCCAGTTCACGCGCCGGCGCCTTTAATCAATTAATCAAAATTAAATATAAAGACAAACTGTCATGTCCATAACATTCTCTCTTTTGCCTCAATGTGAACACGAAAAAATCACCTGTGAGAATAAAGGCGTGGTGTGTTTAACTTTTAATTGTCTGACGAAGAGCCTACGTGTGAAACGTTCCCCCTGTGTGTGAGTCTACCATTACATTTTTCACGTTTTTGGAGCCGCTCTAGCGCGCGGTGACACTTTGTTAGCACTTAGCTTAGCCTAGTTCATTCATTAGGTACCAAACAGAGATTCGGTACCTTTAATGTATGCTGCGTTCTCGAATCACATAATAAATAAATACCTCTCTCACATAAACAGTCCATACAAGGGATCTGCACATGTAGACAGATATATCAGATGTCTTATTGCACAGCTATAAAGGCACTATTATTGCACAAATAACTACTGCATAAACCAATAAAATAACAATAACCAACAGTAAATAAGTAAAAAGAAATCTGATCTAAATTGATTTATGTCCACACTGTGTATCGGAACTGTTCAGATCCAATTTGTGTGTGTTTCATTTTCTGGAATATCTGCATTGGTTTCTATGGCAATGTGGTTGTGTTGGTAGGAATACACCAAAAACAGCAACAACCGCAACATGGAGGGGTTTGCATTAGAGATGTTGTCGTATTTACATTTTACAATGTTTGTTCACACATTGACTTTTGTTACGACTGACAAATAGAGGACATAGTGAAGTCAGTGCGGTTGCATGAATTAAAAATATTTATTGATTAACATAAATAGAAAAAATCTGTAAAACAACAAAGGTTATCTGGGTAAGAGGCTTGAGTGATGGTGTTTAAAGGTGCTGTATGTAGATTTTCTACCAAAACGAATCCTTTTTTTATTGCCTGTGTGTGAAGGGGTTGTAATCTCACATTAAAATTATCCACTTTGCCGGTTTTGCTATTACCTCTGAAAGCAAGTATTCTTATTTTTATGTGAAGGTGCCGGGTCGGATTTACCGCCAGTGACGTGACCTGCATGCGCGCTCCCGAGCCTCTCGCCTCGTCTAGCCTACTGACTTTGCACTCAACAGCGACGACACTGCAACTTATGACATGGACTTATGACTTATGCAACTTATGACATGTCTGATAACACTAAGAAACGACCTGCGCCCAGCACAACACAGACTCCAACACAAACTCCACATATTGATTAAAAAATAAAAAAATAAAAAATTCTGCTGAAGCTCGTAAGGCCAGACGTGAATCGGATGACCTTCGGGTAAAAAACACGGCTCAACATCGGCAGGGCATTTGAATCATGGAGAAACCTCATCTACAAACATAGAATGTACATTTCCTGAAGAAAATGTGAAGTGGTGCTTGCAGAGGCAAAATTCGGCACGGTTGATAGGGTTCCATACTTATCATGGTACGAGCATGGAGCATTAGTTCAACGTCAAGCTGATAAAAGTAGCCTATTATTGTAACGTTGCAGTGGGAGTTTACCTGAGTTTCCAGCATGTTGTGGGATGCTTTTAGGGTTGCCAACTCTCTGAAATGAAAATAAGGAACGGGGTGACACGCCCCCCATGACACGCCCACGTGACACGCCCCCAGACACGCCCCCCAAGGAATAATTTAAAAAAAAATAACTCCTGAAATGATGACTTCTGGTGAATATTGTGGAAACTAATTGATATATTTAGATAAATATATTTAATACATTGTAGCATATTATAATACAACTTATAGGCCTATAGAATAGCAAAGTAGGCCTAATCAATATACAAGACTGAACCACATAAGTTAGATGTGAAATATAAAGCCTATCATGATCATTTTGCCAACAATGAACCATGGATTTATTTAGTTTATATTACATTTTATTTTTAACTTAAACAAATACAACATCTAACATTCAAAACTTCTGTAGCCTTGTGCAAACTTATTCAATAGAATTAGACTTCTAGAATGTTCTTTCCAGTGCAAAAAAATATATTTTTAATTTAATTAGACAACATTTTAAGGAGGTGTAGTGCAAATATATTTATATAATTATACTTCCATTATAGTTAACTTTCTTTCCAGTGCAAAACAATAATATAAAAACATAAATAAAAAAAGCTAATAAAGAAAATCTAAAATATTGCACTCAAATACTGCATTCAAGCAATACAACACCTGTATGTATGCACATGGACAATCTCACAGAAATAAATAAACCTCCAGACTAAGCACATTGTGCAGCTATTTTTTCCATGTGTACTTTTTTGATTTCTTTACAATGTTAGGCTAAACTTGTAATATCTCTTTTAATATAATCACTTTCTTATGAACTAATTTGAGTCTTAAAATTACATAGCCTACCATATCAGCTGGAGACGTCTGACGGACAAGGAACCGTGACATCGCTCGGCCGTGTATTCATTGTCCCTCACGCATTCCAGCCACGGGTAGTCATTTTCCCATTCAATTCTATATTTTTGTGCTCTTTTCTTTTTCGCCGGCTGCTCGGAGGAAGTAATTTTTACATTTCCCGCTGTTGTCACTTGTCGTCATCGTTGCTACGATACGTGACTCACAATGACTGAAACGACCAATTAAAAGGGCATTCTCTGATGATGTTCCAAGATGTTAAAAACGCTACGCTGATCATAGACAATCCGGGGGAGAAATTAGTAGCCTATCTACCGCACCGTCGGGGTTTTTTTTCACTGCACTGAATTGATTCTCAAAAATACGGAACAAGTGCGTTCCGTATCAGTTCAATACGGAACAAGACTTTTATGTGTCAAATACGGAACGATTCCGTATTATACGGAACGGTTGGCAACCCTGGATGCTTTGTGTGTTGCGTCCATAGGTTGCGTCTCAGTCTGGCCGGTACCCACAGTGCTCGCTCATAAATTCGAGCACGCGCTTGTAAACTTATTGGTTGCAATCTGAAACATCACCGCTAGAGGCCACTAAAAACTACATACAGCACCTTTAAAGCATAGAAAACAATATAAACCAAATCTCAAACAAAGAACCTATCTAGCTCTCTCTCCAGCAACACTAACAAAGCAACTCTTTTTAGAAAAGGAAGACCAGGTGGACAGAGTTCTCTAGATGAGTCTCCGTAGCAGGGAGAGCTGGAGACCCGTCACTCTTTGTCAATAAAGGAGAAAAAAGAATGTGTGGACTGCTACAAAAAATATTTTCTTCTTCAGTATTGTTGTGTTGTTTTCCAGAACAAATATCTAATCTTTAAATCCCATTCAAATTGCATTTCTGGAAACCCATTTCAGTCTGACTGTGTGGTTTATGTGACTTTCTCACGACATCTGAACAGTTCCGACACACAGTGTGGACATCAATCATTTTAAATCAGATTCCAGTCGGACACACAAATAAACGGATTTGGACTGATAGTGTGAACGTAGTCTTAAAGGTGCATTGTGTAATATTTAGGAGGATCTGTTGACAGAAATGCAATATCATAAACATAAATATGTTTTCAGTGGTGTATAAAGTCCTTACTTAATGAACCGTTATGTTTTTATTACCTTATAATAAGTAATTTCTCTCTACACACACACCGCGGGTCCGCTTACATCGACATGTTTCTACGGTGGCCCTGAACGGACAAACACGTTTCCTCACTGTTGTTCTCTGTGCAAAGAAGCGAGCTAAAGTCAGCGAATAAAACACTGACACAATGATGAATGAACAAGTAACAATAATATTTGCAATAACATATTGTTTTACTGAATAATTAAGTAAACCTAATTTCTTAATTTATCTTTGTACAGAAACCTCATTGCTTAACTGGCTACTCTCTACGTCAGACGACGGCATCACTTCCTAACTTCTGTTGATTGCAATTCATAACCTCACCACTAGATGCTGCTAAATATTACATACTGCACCTATAAGATCAGAAATTTTCTGCCATTGTCGCCAGAAAAATATTCTTATTTTCCCTTTGAATTAAGTTATTTTTATGACCCCATTGACAGATACATTTTATCTTGTTTTAAAACACACACTTGTTTTAAAATAATTTAAGTAATTTTTTCAGAAAACATTACTTCTTAAAAGTAATATTGCTTCTCAAGTAAATGTATCTTAATTTAAGATTTTTTATGTATATTTGTACTGGAAAACAAGACCACAAAATACTGAGGAAGAATATACAGTGCTATGCATAAGTTTAGACACCCATGCTAAAGTTGACTAAAAAGAGGAATAAAAAATCATCTTTTGGAAATTGAACTTAATGCCTTAATTAAAAAAAAGTAGGAAAAATCCAACCTTTAAGGACACCAATTTTCTTTGTGAATGAATAATGTATCATAAATAAATAAATGTTCTTCCTTAAAATACAGGGTGCATAAGTCTGGACACCCCTATGTTAAATTCCCATAGAGGCAGGCAGATTTTTATTTTTAAAGGCCAGTTACTTCATGGATCCAGGATACTATGCATCCTGATATAGTTCCCTTGGCCTTTGGAATTAAAATAGCCCCACATCATCACATAGCCTTCACCATACCTAGAGATTGGCATGGGGTACTTTCCATAAGATCATCTCTCAATGCAAATCAAACTAGCTATTAGGCTAACTGAAATAAAACCATGCCAATCTCTAGGTGAAGGCTATGTGATGATGTGGGGCTATTTTAATTCCAAAGGCCAAGGGAACTATATCAGGATGCATAGTATCCTGGATCCATGAAGTAACTGGCCTTTAAAAATAAAAATCTGCCTGCCTCTATGGGAATTTAACATAGGGGTGTCCAAACTTATGCACCCTGTATTTTTAGGAAGAACATTTATTTATTTACAATACATTATTCATTCACAAAGAAAATTGGTGTCCTTAAAGGTTGGATTTTTCCTAATTTTTTCCTGATTTTTTATTCCTCTTTTTAGTCAACTTTAGCATGGGTGTCTAAACTTATGCATAGCACTGTATTTTTTTTTATAGTGTACAAAAAAAAAAGCAGGTGAAATATTCTGACTTACCTGGATACTCATGTAGAGTCTTGTCTTGTTGAAAAGGTTTACATGAGACTGAGTCTGCCCAACATTTATTTAGCTAGTTAAAGGAGGAGTAAACATAAAAATCAGCTAATGATTGACATGTACAACAGTTAATTTAACTGATGCTAGTATCTTTTTCATGTTTTTGCCCTTAGCTCATGAAGTCTATATCTCCTGGGGATCTTTGGATAAGAAATAACTGATTTCATGATTCAAGATTTATAATCAAAGCATTTAAGATAAAGTAAAAATAAGAAGCCTTTATTGCATCATTGCTAAAAGGACTAGTAAATACAAGTGCAAATAGAGTAAAGCGATGTGTTGGGTCTGATCCGTTTGACTAATATATTTCCAGTGTTTGCAGAACAGACTTTTTCCAGACTAGTCCTCAAGATTTGGCAACTGTATTTTCCTAATACAGGCTCAATAATAAACTCAAGTTAGTTCAAAATGCTTACTAAAACTAAGACATACAATTATATCAGCCCATTTTTTTAATCACCACTTCAATGGCTGCCTGTCAGGTTTCATTTAAAAATTTTATATTTTCAAATTCTTATTATTATATGATTGATGTTATGTTAAGTTTTTTTTTTTTTTAATTACATTAACTCTGACACATGATTATGAACATAACTATGTTATTACAAAAGTTAATTATAAATACAGATGAAAGGCAAGGTCTAGATAAGGGACAGGTTTTGAAATGTCCTTCTGGTGACTCGTTTAACTTTGATGAAACAATGACTTTGTAAGAACTGATTTTCCTGCTAAGACAAAAGCAGAGATAAAAATCACCCTGCAATAAAGCAATAAAGTGCACCCTGGACAGAAGATCACAAAGAAAGAGCACAGGACATTGTCTTGTCCAAACTTATCTCATGTTTGGTATCATTTTAAATGTCTCAGTGTGATTGGTAAAACGGTCTTAATTGCATTACAGTCATTGTAATTAGATTTCACAAACGTAATCCCTATAGACCAGCTCACTTAGCACGGCGTTCGTGACTGGATTAGTCAAGACTGTTTTCCAAGATGGCTCCTGTCTGTATATGTGTATTGTACTTTCTTTATAAAGTATCTTCTTATTAAACGGTCTGTACACTTACAAAGTTCTCAGTGCTTCGGTTTGCATGTAGGGACCCTCATTATGTTACCGTGTTAGTGTTATGTTGCTAAAAATAACGACTAGTTTCACTTTCAATGCATCAAACTCACTCGGTTATTTTCCGGAACCAAAACAACAGCGCACACCTACGGTGGCCTCACAGTGTCAGAATGTGCAACGTAAAACAGGCATCTTGAATTACAGAACTAGAACTGTATAGCTATGTGTATACTTTATGTATTACGTGAACACAACAGTTAGTGAGGCTATTTTGAGCCTTGTTAGTGATATAAACTAGCAATTTACTTTAACTTACTCTATGCCCCATATACTAGCGTTATAACCTAATCTGTTTTTAGAGATAAAACTCTTTACATTCGATTATCATGAAAACGCATACCAGAGAACGATTGACTCGGTAACCATGTGTTAATTACCTCTAGGTTCATTTTTCACTGGAATTGTCCTTTAAGGGTAAAATAGTTTGCACTGCATCCTCGGACCATTTCAGAACTGGCTACGGTTGTGATCGTGAGCGCACATTCACGACGTGACTTTTCAAAGCAATACCGGGTCCTTAATGAATGAATCATTTAAAATACTTGATACCCAGAATCCAAAATATGAATTAAAGTCCAACTGAAATCAAAATGGACCCTATTTACTATGTTAGCGCATATGTGACCCGTCACGGAAACCAGGGACACAAGTCGGCAGCACAACTTTCGAGCAAAGTGAGAAAGAAGCTTTTTTTTTCAAAATTTGTGATTTTCGTTTTTTTGCAGAATCTGTTAGTTGAGATCACGAAGAAGCCAATAACATTACAATGTCCAGCAATCGATTTAAATAGTAGGTTACATGGGGTTTAATTTGTCGTTTAGTGAGATGTAGCCTAATGCATGTTGTCAGTGCCAATATATAGATCCGCCAAGTTATCTAACATGTATCGTCATAGTCCAGTGGTAGAGCTTTCGCCAGCCGTATCAGAGGGTCTGAGTTCGAACCCGCCCACGTATAGATTTTTTTTTTTTTTTTTTGTATAGTTTTTTTCTCTCATCAAAACGATTATGTTCAGCAGTGGTTGTATATCAAGCAGGGACACACAAACGTTTGCATTATGCTTTGTGATATTAAACAGAACCGCAACGGATTGAAGCGCGCGTCGAGTGAAGACAATGGGGTGTGTGCGCGAGCCACACGAGAAAACACTGCATCTGCGCCACTGATCGCCGCGGCAACGAGCACTTTGATCACTTGATTTAAAAAAAAAACACATTTCAGCTAGTATCTTATTTAAAAAACGAACGAAATGAATTCTATAGCCTAATAATAGCCTACTCATACTATATATGTATATCACATACTGTTTTTGAACATTGTCTAGAGTTTATCTTATTTTTTATTCAGTGTACACAAGAGTTGCCTATACAGTTTTATCGGTAGATGCTAAGAGACATTTATTTATATATTACCTGCAAACTTTATTTTTTATTTGATGGCACATTTTCCTGGCCTTTCTGCTCACCCCGTGCTTACAGCTTTACAGGGGGGTATGGCTTATCTAAATGAGATGTAAATGAGCCCTATTGTCACTCCCAGCAGGAGAGAGGTGAGAATCTTTAGACGCTGTTTTCTCCCCTTTGTGCGTTTGTGAGTGCCTACCTTTAAATGACCATAACTTCTCCAAATATTATCAGATTTCCATGTGTTACACATCGTTGGAAAGCTTGGAGACTACACTTTCAGAATCTGTGAATAACTCAAAATGCCCCAGAACCGACTTGTGTCCCTACTTTCCGTGACTGGTCACATATTACTAGTCTTGTGGTGAACAATTAATCCGTGCAAGTTAAAACACGGAAAAAAAAGTTTTGGCTTCGTAATCTTTAATCAAAATCTGAAAATGCCCCTCCTCTCTGCCTTGGAGGACCTTCCCGGATGACCTTCCCTGATGACGTAGGTTTGACGGCTTGGGTTGAGAAACGCTTAACCACTCCCCTCAAACCGTTAGTCTGTAATGAGCGAGAGATGGAGAGGAGGAGCACTAGAGTAAAACCCTGCCCTCTGTTCAATATTCCTTTTCACTGGGAAATACGTCACAGCACTGGAGAAAAGTCGTTTGCAACTTCCGGTTCACGAGGACTTTAAATCATAATCAATATTTATTTTTTTATTTATTAATATTTATATTTAATATTTATTAATATAATTAATATTTATAAATTGGAGTCAGATTAAGCGTAGAACTAAAATAATATTGAAAGTAAATTGGTAATTTTTTAAAAAGCAGCTAGAGTGCTTAATAAAACTAAGACATACAATTATATCAGCCCAATTTTTTTTAATCACCACTGCCTGCTAGGTTTCATATTAATTTTCTAATTCTTATTATTATATGTTATGTACGGTACTTGCCTTTTTCCCAAAAACTGATTTTGTTTTTTTCAAATTGCATTAACTCTGACTCATGATTATGGACATAACTAAAGACATGACAAAAGTTAATTATAAATACAGACGAAATACATTAACTAAAGTAGTAAAAGCGCATAAGATATTATGTCTTGTTCTCTGGGGAAATAAATCAAAATTAAGTGAGTTGTTGCTTTTAAAAAAGCAAAATTATCTGCCAATTGGCTGAGAAAAAATATCTTAATTCAAACGGAAACAAGATTTTTTCTTTCTTACCCCATTGGCAGATAATTTTTCTTGTTTTAAGCAAAAACTCACTTCATCTAGATTTTTTCCCCCACAAAACAAGACATAATATCTAATGGCATTTTACTGTTTTAAGTAAATGATTCTGGATTCAAGAATTTTTAGATATTTGTACTGGACACTATGGAATTATTCTTGTGCCAATAATAATGAACGTAACTTTTCAAGAAACTAATGAAAATATAAATTGAAACTAAATAAAATATCTTTGAAACTGAAAAAGTTTTTTTACTTTGTTTTTAATTCACTGCATGTTTTGCTAACTATTTCTCATATTTCAATCGCTGATCTGAACTTACAAATGCACTTCCAGAGTTTTCATTTACGCTTCTGGAGGTTTTGTTACGCTTCTTGAATTTTCGTTTACGCTGCCTGAGTTTTCATTCGCCGTTCTGACACATTTCTCTCATGGGGGCGGTGTGTTCTCATTGGCTACTGAGGTTTTGATTGACAGCTTCTTCACCTTGAAGTGAAGACGTCAGTGGTGTGTTTATGTGAGCGTCTGTAATCGCAGCTTTCTATTTCATTTTAGTGATATTAAAGGGACTGTGTGTAGGAATTTCTCCCATCTAGTGGTGAAATTGTATTTTGCATTAAAACGAATAATGCTCTCCAGCGCCTCACTTTTTCAAATGCGCGTTGCATCTACGGTAGCCCTTATGTACCAAAAACCTATGACAGGATGCCTTATAATAGCACTTCGAGTTTTTCTTCGGGTGAACAGGTTTGTTATTTAAAACAAACTGAAACTTGAAACAACGGAAAAAAAAATGTTACAGTATGAATTACTGACTGTGAAAAACATTAACTAAGGTAGTAATAAATCCTTCTTTACTCGTTATATTTTTTGAATTAGGCTACGTGCATTGTTAGATATCATCATCATCATCAGAGCCTTCTCTAATGTTACTTTACTCAATAGCTGCTATTCATCATCAAAGAGCCTGTTTAACTTTTACTATAAATGTTCTTCTGTCTATATAATAAAGTACTTCTCTATATAATAAAAAACTTATATAGTTTTTTATTATATAAATATTATATTATTATTTTTCTGTCGATATAATAAAAAACTTCTCTAATGTTACTTTACTCAATAGCTGCTATTCATCAAAGAGCCTGTTTAACTTTTACTATAAATGTTCTTCTGTCTATATAATAAAGTACACAACCAAGCAATGGAAAATAAGCTTGTAATTAAGACCGTAACATTGACTTACCTGTCGAGAAGAAAGCAGGCAACTTCAGCATCTCTTTTGAAAGATTTCTCCTGCATTAGCTATCCCGACATTAACCCTTGTTTTTGTAATCTCCGGTCACGTTTCCTTTTACGGTCTATTTTGGACTTTTTCGACGACGAGGACTCCTTATCCTGTTACTCATATGTATGTATGAATGAACGGTGTATAAATAACCGTGCAGTGCAGCCTTTTAAACTTGCCGCGGCCGTGACAAGCGCCTCTCTCTGCTCTGCTTCTCCGCTTCTGCTGACTTCAGTCACATGACGCTGGCTCTGAACGAAAACGCGTTGTGGAAACGCGTTGGCCTAGTACTTTTTGTCCCTCTCTGCTATTATAGTTTTTCAAGATGGTGGAACTACATGGAAGCCTCCGTGGACCCACCCGTCCCATGTATATAAAGATAATAAATTCTTCGTTTACGAGGATTAGTCTGATCATTGGCATAGGTATTTGTACATCATTGAGGGCATATTTATTAATAAAAATATTGATTTTAGATAATAAAATACCTAAAAAGCTACACACAGTCCCTTTAAGTTATGTTTGTTTTTTAATTGTATATGTATTTACCTGCTGCTACTACTTAGTCGACAGAAGCTTTTAGGAGCACAAGAGATCGATTCAGTCTATTCAGGTGAAATTGTAGGCCTACATTAAAGTACTGTATATAATACTTAAAATATTGTGGTGTCCAATGTTTTCGGAGAATATTTGTTTATTCCTGATGATTCTTTTGCATGTTAGGCTCTGATTAGGTTGAGCTGTTACAATTTAAAGAGAATACTAGCAAACGTGTGTGATATATTCAGCCATCAAGAAAGTCAAACTTCAACCAGGTAATCAAGGTTGGCAACCATGGCCATCACACTACTCATTGTTAGCATGATATACGTTTACACCATAAAAATGATCACTTAAATAAGAGGAAATTAAACAATATGAAAATTACAGTTGTGGCCTGCTGTCAGATACAGACCTCAAAGGGCATTTCATTACATATATATCACACAAAGAATGATCTTGTTGCCATTTTTTTTATTGATAATTGTATTTAGTTATTTCATTGAATTAACACTACCTTTTAACATTTACAATATGTAAATATATTTTAACAATCATCAACCGTTTCAATTGTGACTTATACAACCAGTTAAATGAATGTAATTAAAAATATGAATTCAAATAAATGTACAATGTACAGCCGAGCCCAGGACTCTGATAGTGGGGGACTCCATAATCAGAAACATTAGCGGCAGGGATACAACTACGTGCTGCCTTCCACAAGCAACAACTTCTGATATAAACAGGGAACTTCAGAACATTCTGATGAAACATAAGACTGCTAATCGACTCATCATTCATGTGGGGAAGAATGATATTCATAAAGAGCAGTCAGAACTCCTTAAGAAGGATTTCAATGAACTTTTTGAAACACTTAAAAGACTGAAAGTTCAAACATTCATCAGTGGACCACTCCCAGTAAGAGGAACAAACAGGTTTTCACGGTTGCTTGGGCTAAATACATGGCTGCAAAAAACCTGCAATATAAAAGGAGTAAACTTCATTGACAATTTCAATCTTTTCTGGAGTCAGAGACAACTTTTTCATCGGGATGGCCATCACCCAAACAAACTTGGTTCAAGAGTGTTAAAGGACAATTTCTACTTCTCCCTCAATCATCCTTCTGCAGTTTGTGCCAATCCACTCAATCTGAACGGCACACACACACCTGGACACAGTATGAATGACCACGGGACTTCACTACAGCAAAATGGACAATGATAACACCACTCCGCCACAACAACCTCTGCTCACGGACTCAATCTCAGCTGAACCGTGCCCACAGAGCTCACCACAGACAGACTGTGACATATTAGAACTGCTCCAAGATTCAGCACCCAAGGACGACTTCCTGGAAAACAGCCAGGGAAGCCAGGACAGCATATCACAGCCTCCGAAGACACCAGAGCAACAGCCCCTTTCACCAGACACGCTATCTCTCTCTCCAGCATCGCCACATCTGTGCTTCTCACAGAAAATGGAAGAACTGGTGTATGCTGGAACCAACCTATCCCACTCTTTTGCTGCAAGCCCCCAGATAACAACCAAAAAAAGACAGGCACCATTACCACCAAAGCCTGCGGGCCCAGCTCGCCCTCCCCCTCCTGTGAGAGCTCTTCGGTCTCTAACACAACGCCAGGGCCCACACCCTCCTCCATCTGCTCGAGGTGAACCGAAAACAACTGATACCAGCTCTCAGTGATATGTGTCGGGTCCCCGTTTTGATAACAGTAACTTTCTCAAATGTTTACAGAACAAGCGGGAACCCAGTGTGCCTGTATCTTCCTCTATTGCTGTTCTAATACAAGATAGAAAGTCTAAGGCCTTCAATAGCCGTACAGCAAACCTAACTAATCTGGTGCCTATTACATGTGAAACTAATATTGCTGTGGGGAAAAGTAAGTCTGTTAAGTTAGCACTCTTTAACATCCGCTCACTTAAAAATAAATCACTCCTAGTCAACGACTTAATAACCACAAACAACCTGAATTTTATGCTTCTAAATGAAACCTGGCTAGAAGACAGCTGCAGTGCAACAATCCTCAATGAAGCAGCCCCTCCTAACTTTACTTTTATGAGTGTCTGCAGAGCTGTTAAGAGAGGTGGAGGTCTAGCTGCTCTTTTTAAAGATATCTATCAATGCAAGCAAATATCATTTGGGAATTACCCTTCTTTCGAATATCTGGGTATTGTGTTAAAAGGTGCTCCACGCATTTTACTTTTCATTATTTACAGGCCTCCAAAATACTCTCCAGCCTTCGCTGAGGACTTTACAGAACTGTTATCAACAATTACCTCAGAGTTTGACTGTTTTGCCATTGCTGGAGATTTTAACATCCATATAGATAATGCAGAAAACAATATGGCAAAAGAAATCAAAACTGTTTTAAAAACTTTTGATCTGACTCAGCATGTACATGGACCCACACACAATCGTGGACACACTTTAGATTTACTTATCAGTAAGGGTCTAAACATTTCATCGATTGTTATTAAGGATGTAGCACTGTCTGATCATTTCTGTATTTTCTTTGATATATTGATCTCTCCTGCCATTGAAGCTAGATCTGTGTCTGTCAAGAAGAGATGCTTAAATGAGAACACTAGTGTACTATTTATGAAGGCTATATCCTTAACACCAAGCATATCTGCTGACTCTGTTGATTTTCTCCTTGATTCTTTTAACTCAAAAGTTAAAAGTGTATTTGATGATATTGCTCCTGTGAAAGTCAGGAAGAAGAGTGGCAGACAAAAGGCACCTTGGAGAAACTCAACAGCAGTGCAAAATATGAAAAGACAATGCAGAAAAGCAGAGCGCATGTGGCGGAAGACAAAACTTGTAGTCCATTATAACATCTACAAAGACAGCCTTCATGCTTTCAATATGGAACTGGGCAAAGCTAGACAGACTTTCTTCTCAAATATTATAAACAGTAATTTAAACAACACACGCACTCTTTTTGCTACTGTAGAGAGACTGACAAACCCCCCAAGCCAGATTCCCAGTGAAATGCTCTCAGACAGCAAGTGCAGTGAGTTTGCTTCTTTCTTCTCTGAGAAAATCAATAATATCAGAAAGGTGATCAGCACATCCTTGAGTTGCACTGGGGTCAGACAGATCAGACCACCTGAGAAAGTAGAAACTTTGTCTGATTTCAAAGAAATTGATGGCAAAATTTTGGAAGAAACCGTACAGCACCTTAAAACATACACCTGCGCTCTTGACACACTTCCCACATCTTTTTTCAAAAGTGTGTTAAACAGTCTAGAAGCAGATCTTCTAGAAGTGGTAAATGCCTCACTTCTCTCTGGGAGCTTTCCAAACTCCCTAAAAACTGCAGTTGTCAAGCCCCTCCTGAAAAAGAGCAATCTGGATAAGACCATATTAAGCAACTATAGACCGATCTCAAATCTTCCTTTCATAGGCAAGATCATTGAAAAAGTTGTCTTCAATCAGCTGAACAAATTCTTATGCTCGAATGGATCCTTTGACCATTTTCAATCTGGTTTCCGACCGCACCACAGCACAGAGACAGCGCTCATAAAGATAATAAACGATATTCGCTTAAATACTGATTCAGGCAAATTATCGGTGCTGGTACTACTCGACCTCAGTGCTGCATTTGACACTGTCGATCATAACATACTTCTTGACAGGCTGGAAAACTGGGTGGGGCTTTCTGGGATAGTCCTAAAATGGTTCAGGTCATACTTAGATGGGAGAGGTTATTATGTGAGTATAGGAGACCATAAGTCTGAGTGGACATCCATGACATGCGGAGTCCCTCAAGGCTCAATTCTTGCGCCACTCCTGTTCAACCTGTATATGCTCCCAATGAGCCAAATAATGAGAAAGAACCAAATTGCTTACCACAGCTATGCAGACGACACACAGCTCTACTTAGCCCTATCGCCTAACGATTACAGCCCCATTAGCCGCGTTTCCACTGTCGGGCCAGGGCTGGGCCGTGCTAGTGCGTGCCAGGGCCAGTCGCGTTTCCACTGTCACTTCCGGGGCTTGATCGGGGCTTACTCGGGGTCAACGGCCAGGATTTCTGGCCCGTCGAATACCTTGGGCCAAAGCGGGCCAGCTCGGGCTAGAGGAGTGGTTACCAACAGAGGAGGAGTTTACCGTTGGGAGACGGCAGCGCCGGATGATTCTGTCAGCATTAAAGACTTAAAAATAAAATAATTTAAATCGCATTCTTGTTTGAATGCCTTCTGTTTGTGATGCAAAAGACTATGCGCGCTAACCGTTACCATAGTAAACGCTTGAAGATACGCATAGTAAAAAAAACAGCGAACGCTTGAAAAAATCAGACCAATCTTAACCTGTTAAGCTGCAACCCCACTTTTGAAAAATCCCCAGAAATGACATACCCAAACTGAAACAGATACAGTTCATGAACCCTTTGCACTAAAAGCACAAGTATGATCTCGTTTGAAAGCTGACACCTGGCAGTTTATTGTAAATGTAAAATTAATTATTGTCGTAATGACAAAAATTGTTATAAATAGCTTCAAAGTTTTGTAAAGTTATTAGAAATTATTTTGTATGAAACATCCTCATGAAAATAAAATTGAAGTTGGCACTGGAGCAATCTAGAAATGCACTACAGCTAAAGCCACATGTCTAAACATTTTATGTTTAAAATCTGAAGATAATAAGTCCAAAACTCTGTATTTAGTTAAATGTTTTTCAAGACCATGTCAAATGACTTTATTTTGATTTGACGCTAAAATGCTACTGATGTTTATTGTCATCTTCTAACCATCTATCCAGTATATTGTCTCTATTGTTTTGTGGTGCAGACGATCCCCATTCAGTCTCAGTCTCCCCCTGCACACATTCACACCTCTCCAGCCTGGTTATGGCTCGAAATATGCATTTCTTTTGTCTGCATTATAGCTACTAACGACTGGCTATTTACAGGCTATTCATTGGGTTTCAGTCCCTAATTTCTTTTCTCAAAGTTCACCTCACATTTTAAACTGTATCAAATGCATTTCTTGAATAGAGAAACAATTCAGGTAGCATTCAAAAAATCATAAAAGTATAACTGCTAGACGTGGCAGGTGCACCTAGGGCTAGCTAGCATGTTAGCCTAGCACACCATCAATACACGACAATTTATGAGATTAAAACCATGTTTGTGCTCCAAACTTACTTCATAACGCAAGACAAGTGTTTTAAATAATCTTCTGTGATCTAATTTGGCTTCAGATAAAAAAATCAGACAGAAAATATACTATTGGATAGTGTTCTGCACAATGATAGTCTATATAGATTAGCATTACATTATAAATATTATCTATTATTATGAAAATACCTGGCATGGCTTGAAAAACACAGGTAACTCAAATATCAGTGCAATCATGTTTATTGTCTTCAAAACATCTGTATCTGCATGTTACAGCGCGATCTGTTGTTAGCTTTGTGTGTATCAGTCAGGTATCAGTGACGTCCTGGAATGTCACATGGTCATGGCTCTTCTTCATGTTCCATATATGGACTATTATTGTGCATGTAGCGCCCTCAGGCTATTGGTAGGGTCAGATCGTTTCTGAAGAAATAGAACGGTTAAGATTAAAATGTGGACACATGCTGCTGTCCCGAGAATTTTAGGTTTATTTCGCTCCCCCCCCCCCCACCTACACAATGGCAGCCTATGTGCACTGGAACAATCCTTCAAAAAACGCATTAAACTTTCGATTACAAAGACGTGAAACTCACCGAGTGGTCAGGGGTGTTCACTGATATGCTCACACAAAAATCGCTGCAAAAGAAGCATCTGTGATATTATGTCCCGCTCCCCGCCCGCAAATGCCCGCAAGATGGCAGGCAGGATGGATGTTCACTTTTTGTCTCACGAAAGGTCTTGGGGAAAAAAATGCGCTTTGTGTCCGTTGTATGTTAACACCTTTTGGCATTTATCGCAGCAGGCAAAAAAGGTAGTTGATTCCCCTCTCCATCATGCACAACCGAAAAAGACTGCCAAATGTCTGATTTGAGGATTTGTGATTATTTTGTAGTAAATGTGCTTTTCTTTAGAGAAGTACTTACATCTGAAGCGCTTAGGCCTATATCTGAAGCACTAGAGGTGCTCTGTTCCTCGTCCATGCTGTCTATTTTGAACTTGAAGCTTTCGAATTGGAACACGGAGCAGTGGTTAGGAATTGTCTCTAAACTAGAAAAATGCATTTCCAGGGGAACTGCTTGCTCGGGTGCGGTTCACTAACGTTAGCAGATAGTGGATAAGGGTGTGTTGAAGTTTGCTTGATCTGAGAATTTCAACAATAGTACTTTTTTTTGTGCAAGCGCTTGTGGAAAGGAGACAGCGGCGCGCTCGCGCTTTCCACTTGTTTTTACACATCTAATGTGCGTTCCATTCGACAGGGTCCATACGCAGTGTTCACTGCTCCCCTACTCCCCTGAGCACGGGATAACAGCTGAAGTGGACTTCACTGACAATACCCTGCAAACGTCATCAAAGAAAGTCAACGACGGGGTCGCGCAGATTATTATATAACATAAATATATATAGGACTACATTCATATTTAAATTTTTATTATTATATTATATATTTACAATTATATTGCACTATTTTCATCTACCTAAAATAAAATCACTTTACCTCACAAACTAGCTAAGCTGGCTGCATTCACTGAGGTAAATTATAATCATCAAAAGTAGTATATGTAATATTCACAACAATAACCGTTAAAATACTGTCATTTGTATAACAATGGCGAAATGTATGAATACTTACACACATACATAAACTCCTCCATCGTTAGTTATGACCGTTCTGACTGGTGATGACGTGGTGCGCGAAATGACAGTTGGGTGATCATCTCCCCTTCCTGTGAAGTGATGTATTGATGTTCCCTTATTCCCTATGCCGTGTGCAGTGCCCTTCGAACTGAACATGTTCGCTCCCTTCGGATTGGAATCTCACTTAAGATGGCGGAAAACCCTGTGAAGTCCACTTCGCAGTCCACAACGCACCTCTAGAGCGACGTTGTTGATTGTTTGAGCATGTGACTGCGCATTTCTCCTTGTTTTCTATTGAGAGAGAGATTTATTTATCCTTTCGGAAATTTGTTCTACACCATACAGTACGTCTGATACATTTATACATAAGACAACAAGACAGTTGAAAAATGTCCCTCTCCCCAAACACCCCCACACATACACAACATCAGGACAGAAGACTCAAACCCCACTACACATAACTAGGATAATAAAGTGCAGTTGTGCATACTGTAACAGTCAAGCTTGAAAGAAAGTGCATGATGCTATTTAAAGTGCTGTCCTGCAGGTAAGTTCTTATTCATAAATGTAATGCTAGTTGGAATGAATGACTTACTGGCTCGATTAGTTTTGAAAGAGGGTAGCCTAAACCTCCTCCCTGATGGCAACACCTCATATGCCTGGTGTAGGGGGTGTGACATATTCATTGCTTGACCTTTCTTCAACACCCTTCTTTCACAGGTAATAGTCATACTGTCTAGTTTTTTCCCCGCAACCTTGCTAGCCAAGTTAACTATCTTGCTCAGTCTGTTTTTATTGGTCACTGACAAAGAGAAATACCAGGCAACACAACAAAAAAGTAAAATGTTCTCCACAAATGAGTGATAAAAAAAGTAACATCATATCACTATCCACTCTAAATTGCCTTGGTCTCCGCATAAAATGCAGCCTCTGCAGACCCTTTTTATAGACGTGTCAGTATTACTGTTCCATTGCAACTTATTATCTATTATTGTGCCTAAGTACTTGTACTCGGCTACAATCGCAACATCCTCTTCATTTATAACCAAACACTTATGGGGCTGGCTCCCAATTCTGTAATCTATTATTATGTCCTTTGTTTTCTTTATATTTAGATGAAGATAGCTGGACCTACACCAGTCTGCGAATTGATCCACCCAGGCCCTGTAGTTGGTCTCATCACTATTCTGTATTAACCCCACTATTGCTGTATCATCTGCAAATTTTATTGTAAGATGCTCAGGTGTATTACTTCTACACTCATTAGTGTAAAGAGTGAACAATACTGGTGAGATGACACTGTTATTTACCCTAACACACTGTGTTCTCTCCGTCAGAAAGGACTCAACCCACCTTATTATGTTAGGATTTACCCCTAACTGCCCCAGCCTCTCCATCATAATGTGGGGCCTAACGATGTTGAAGGCGGAGGAAAAATCTATAAAGAGAACCCGGACATATCGTTTGGGCTTCTCCAGATGGCAATAGATATTATGGAGCATCTGTGCTCCGCTTGTTTCTATAGGCAAACTGTAAAGGGTCGATATTACATTGCACATCACTTAGAATATGTCTCAGAACAATTCTCTCTAGGCTCTTCACCACGATTGATGTTAGGGCGACTGGACGATAATCATTTAAATCAGCTGGTCTTGCTACCTTAGGTACTGGTACTATGAGCGAGGACTTCCAGGCTTTAGGAATGTAATGTGTATCTAATGACTTTTGAAAAAGCTGGCAGAAAATGAGGCTAAGTTGTTCACTACACATTTGCAAAACCCTACCACTTATTTGATCTGGGCCTGGTGCTTTTTTAGAATCAATTTTATTAAAAACTCTACGTCCATCATCTGCTGTAATAGTTGGAGGAGTTCCATACTGTATCTGCTGTCTAATGGCATCACGCTCCAGGAGAAAGTCTGATGTTTCGAACCGTGCATAAAAACCATTCAGTTCATTTGCAAATGCTTGATCATCTCCATTTGTATCTATGTGCCTTTTCTTCTCTTCCTTCCCTATCATTGTATACATCCCTTGCCATGCATGTTTCAGGTTATTCCCCCTCATTTTCACCTCAATCTGCCGTTTATATTTCTGTTTACAGTCATTTGTTATCTGTCTAATCTCCTTCTGAATTACTTTCATTTTAAGCCTGTACACTCATCTGGCAGATCGACAGGAAAGTTTCCGCTATGCAGATCCCTTAGTTGCCAGAGTTGATCCCGGATATAATGTAAAATCCCATATGTTGTGGCGGCGGCCGATGCATAGCTTCCCCGACTCGGTGAAAGGACTGTTAACAGCAACAGGTGAATCGCCAGGACGATAGACAAAAACTGCGTAACAAAACGCATCTTGACTTTGTTGGCTCGCTTCTGACTTAGCAACCAAACTTTCAAAGCGTGTAGTTCGAGGTTTATGTGATGAAAAACGCTTACATATAAACCATAAAACAAACTAACATTTCAGACGTGCTGTAGGCACTCGTCGCCACAGTGTCGCGCCGGAAGTTCGCCCAGCATATTGTTTCGCGCAGCATATTTCCCGTGCGCACAAACACAACCACAGACAATGAATTGTTTGTTCGGTTAGCGAAGAAGAGCATGATGTATTTTGTATAAAGCTTTTTTATTATTTTTTATTAACTGTTTTGAGAACTGGAAATGCACAATTCATGCATACAAATCTGTATAAATGAAGATGATTAAATTAGACCGATGCAAAAAACTACATTCATGCCTGCATTTATTAAGACAAACCTAGTAAAAACGAATGCAGTATATACACTGACTTGGCAGCTCTGTGAAATGTAATACAACAGTGCCACCTACTGTCTAAATGCATTAACATTAAAAGTCTGAGGTCTTTTGCATAGACATAGGTAAATGGGTTTGTCATTTAGCCTGAAATAAAAAATAAAATACAATTTTAGTTTTGCCAAATTATGTAAAATTCTGGAATGTTTTTTTTTATATATCTTGTACATCCTCACATTGGAGTCTCGAGTTAATGTACAAAGTTTGGTGTTGATACGTGACAGCGTTCCTGAACTACTTCCTGTTTTGGCGACTACGCAGCCGTTTTCGTTTGGCTGTGACGGGCAAACGCTTCCGAAAATCAAAAATCCTTCTAGTAACTTTTGTGAGGCTTGGTCCAAGGATCATGCACGTCCTAATAATAATAATAATAAGAAGAAAACTTAAGAAGAACAATAAGTGTGCTGCTTTCAGCAAGTACACTTAACAAGTGTGCGTGAGATTAGGCCCCGCCCTACCCCAAACGACAACATCCACAAGTTTAGGCTGCTTAAAACATTTTTATTGCTGCCAAACAGAATCTCCCTCACAACTACAAATTATGTACGCTACTTTAATCATTTATATATTTTACTTTACACTCATATTTAATTTGCGGGAGTGCAGCGTATCCCCCCCCCCCCCCCGCCCGCACCCGCAAGTGCACCTTCATCGTCCCGCCCGCTCCCGCAACGACCTTTAAAAATGTGTCCCGCATTACGTTTTGTGATTTCACCAGAACGAAGATGGAGTATCCGCAACGGACTGAAACACGCGTAGGCTATGGGTAAGATGATGACACACACAACTCGATGGGTAGCTGGCTGAGCAAGTTCAGCATCACTGAAGAAAAATAGCACTCATATTCATGAATGAATGTGTATTATATTGTGTATTATATGCTCAACTAAGGCAGAGGCGGCATCTATACCGGTGAACCGAACAATGGTGTAATGATTCAGTTCGACTCCCAAGACAAGATGATGCTCACCCGACTGGCCAATAGGAACGTGGCCCCGCCCATGACACCATTTTCACAGCAAAAGCAAAATCCTGACACGAGAGCAAAGAAAAGCGTTTTGAGAGAAACTTTTTTTTTGAGAAAATGTTTTCACACTGATAGCAAAAAATATATATTTGAGAGTTTTTTTCAAAATATTTTGAGATAGATTTTTTTCTCAGAAAAAAAAAATCTAATTTATATTTTTTTATGTTCTATGAGAAAATACTTTCTCTCAAAACTTTTTTTAGTCTCAAATATTATTATTTTTTGCTATTGGTATGAAAACTTTTTCTCTCAAACTTTTTTTTCTCTCAGATCATTTATTTTCTCGCATGTAATAAAGACACAATTCTAGATCCATTTATATTGAGATGTGGTGGAAATTACATTTGTTCATTGCAGGTCTGAAAAAATGTAAAATATTAACAATTTCTCTTGTAATCTAAGTTTGTCCTCTTACAGACCTTAAAACTAGACAAATTATTTAAACTTATGAGACTGTGTTACGTGACTTTTGAAAAAGTTTTTTTTATTCAACTTCACAAGCCTAAAAGTGCCCCTAGTTGAAGAAATGCTCGTATATTAATTAAAAAGTCTGTTTTGCTTTTTTATTGACAATGTTCTCCAAACACGTGCTGTAGAATTAATGAAATTAAATACAGTATTTACAATAGCATACTCACACTCACATATATGTGTGTGTGTGAGTATGCTATTGTAAATACTGTATTTAATTTGTGTGTGGTGTGATATGTATATAGCTCAGACCCTGACCATTTCTTCTTGTGTATGGAACTTCTTTACTCTTATTATTTTCATTAGAATAACATGTCAAAATTATTAAAAATTGAATATAATATCAGTTTTCAATCCAATAGAATTGTCCATATCCACTAAAAAAATGTGTGTGTGTGTGTGTGTGTGAGTGAGTGTGCGTGAGTGTGCGAGTGTGTGTGTGTGTGACATCATGACGCCTCTCATCTCGTCCAAAGGAGCATCATCAGGATCTTCTGTGGTTTTTAACCCTTAACTGGGAAAATCTAGCCTGACTTTGTCATACTCATATTCTAGTCAGAATGTGAGTCTGGTCCTGCTCCATAGGGCTTTAATTATGGGGTGTGTCTTAACCGAACCAGGAAAAAAAAACTCTGCACTTAATTGGATAGACCTACAACCAATCAGAGCAACGGAGTAAATGACGCATGTTCTTCATTCATATTTTCAACCAACAAAATGTCGCGGCTCTTTGTTCCTCTTTTAAAATGAATGCGCTGTGGATATCTTCTATAACAGTTATTAGCAAAAACGTAATGTTGCTTATTATAGCGTCACCATGTGGCTGAATCTCACAAGATTTGATACACAGCCTCATTTTGACACATACGTTAATTATCATAAGAGTCAGACATTATGAATTGACCTTATTAGCTGCTGTGATTTGATTGGCTGCTGACGACCATGTTTGTTGAATTGTGTGAGTGATATTTAAAGAGTGTGTTATCATGTGACCCAGAGAAGATGAACATCAGGATTCGTTGGGTTTGATCGTGAGATTCGTGACGTTCAGCAGATGCAGATCAACACATACAAATTATCATTTAATATCTTCAGTGTTTTGATGTGTCGGGTTTTTTGATGACGTTTTGTCATGAGTTTCGAGTGAATTGGATCAAACGGTCGAGAAGTTTCTTTTATTTCCAAGCTTGAGATCTTTATAACTTACAGTCTCTGACGCCCAGACATGTTTAGAGCAGGAAAATAATAACTGATAAAACACTGCAAATATATGCACACACACACACACTAGGGCTGTGTATTGGCAAGAATCTGGCGATACGATACGCATCACGATACATGGGTCACGATTCAATATATGGCAATATATTTCGATACTGTGCATAAGGCGATATATTGGGATTTTTTTAAAGTAGGACTATAATTTTAGAAAAAATAATATTTAAAAAAAGACATGATGTGCATAAAAGTCAAAGAAGTTTACTTTAGGTTAACAATTCAGTTCACAGAAAATCAGACTGCCAGTTTGGTATTGTGGTTCACAGGTTCTTAGTGAACAAATTTTTATATTTCTCAAGTAGGCCATAATAAAAGAAAATACATAGCCCCTGTCACAATACAAAACAACAACGTGAACTGGACGAAAATGAATGAAAGTGAACAAAATGAATGTGTCATATAGGCCTATTGAAATCAAGTTTTTATGTGATAAAAGATTTTAAAAGAACTGGACGCGCGAATGAGGCAAATTAACGTCTGCCGCGCTAAACGCCTCATTCGCGCGACAGGACCTCCAGACGCGCATAAACGCGTCTTTGCATTAACTTAACATTGAAATCACTCGCGCCAGACACTCTATTCGCGTTTGGTGTGAACGCAGCTTCACGGTGCGCGTCCACTACAGCGGCAAAACTACGCTCGGTGACGTCTCCGCTTTGGGGTGTGTCTGTTACGAGTGTGTTTGTTTTTTTCAACACACGGACAGTATAATCATCATGCACGCGATTACATTTAGAAATAGACAAGCTTTGTTTCCAAATGCACCAAGCAAAGATCCTTTCAATTTTATAAACCCAGCCAATATAATAACAATAAACACATCCAAAATAAAATCTTTAACATATATAAACAACTGCAAAGCGTCTAATTTGTAAACAAAATGATTTACGCACTAAATCCATCATAAACTGCCGACCGCGTTTTTCGCTTGATATTTGTATAAAGTCGAGAACTGCCCAACCTTTTGACGCTCTCAGTCGCTCTCAACGCTTTCTCCGGTCCGCTGTCAATCCCAAAATGCACTGCTGAGCGTGAAGCTCGACTTCCATGGAATGAATTGGAAACGCTTGCTCCGCTCGCTCTGTGCCAGTGGACACGCACCGTTCGGCGAGCCTTTTAAACAACATAAACGTGAACCACCGTCTTACCATGAATATTTTTGGACGTAAAAAAATAAAATAAAAAAAAATCGATATTGCGTTTTTGAAAATCGATACAGTATTGCAAAATAAAATATCGCGATACTCATGTGTATCGATTTTTTCTTACACCCCTAACACACACACACACACACACACACACACACACACAGATGTCTATATGAGGAAGACACACACCGTCACACACACTGATGTCTATATGAGGAAGATACACACCGTCACACACACTGATGACTATATGAGGAAGATACACACCGTCACACACACTGATGTCTATATGAGGAAGATACACACCGTCACACACACTGATGTCTATATGAGGAAGACACACACCGTCACACACACTGATGTCTATATGAGGAAGACACACACCGTCACACACACTGATGACTATATGAGGAAGAGACACACCGTCACACACACTGATGTCTATATGAGGAAGACACACACCGTCACACACACTGATGACTATATGAGGAAGACACACACCGTCACACACACTGATGTCTATATGAGGAAGACACACACCGTCACACACACTGATGACTATATGAGGAAGACACACACCGTCACACACACTGATGTCTATATGAGGAAGACACACACCGTCACACACACTGATGTCTATATGAGGATTTATTACACAGTTATTCTGACATATTTCAGTAACAGAAGTTCAGCTGTTATTAATGTGATGAAGAGGAAATAAGAGACTCTAGAGCATCATCTCACTGTTACTGATTTATCATGAATCTCAAAGCATTATGGGTAGAATCTCTCTACTGTCTATTCTCATTCATCAACAGTTTCATTGATGATTCAGAATAAACCAAAAACCCCGGATAGAGCGGTTCAGTGAATGTGGTCTGGACTGTGTGGAGGAGGCTCATAGTGTCTCCGCTGACGCTGTAGAAGGACAGAGTTCCTGCACTGTGATCCACATACACTCCTACTCTACGACTGGACACTAAAGGGACCTGAGTCTCTGTCTTATTGTGCCAGAATGAGTAATTGGAGTAAGAAACCTCCAAACTCCAGGACTGATCATTACCTCCAAACATACAGACATAACCCGATCCCTTCCTGCTGATGCTCTTATATGACACTCCTATTAACACACCATATTCACCACTCCTCCACTCAATCTCCCAGTATGAGCGTCCTGTCACACTCTCTCTACACAACACCTGAGACACATCATCAAATCTGTCTGGATGATCAGGATAGGGCTGAAGCTCTGTGTCAGTGTTAGTAATCACTCTGTTCCCCTCAGATAGAAGGAGGCGTTTATTCACTGTGTTCGGATCCGGAGTGAGCTGACGGGAATCTGATGGAGATAAAACACATCACAATCAGGAATTATGAATCGACACTCGGTTACTAACGTCACCTCGGTTCTCTCTAGAGCGGGAACGAGTGTTGCGTAAGTTTAGCTTACGCTACGGGAAAACTCCTTTTCTCGAGAATACCGAAGCAAAAAATAATAATTTTTTATCATTTAACCCCCAGAGGTCGGCGGTATCGCCGTGTTTTATCAGTGTAAAAGAAACTCATAAATACTCTGTTGACTTTGATTTTCCATAGGAGTTTCATACATCAATCGATTCTGTTAAATGTGTATTATTTTTGTGTATACTCACAATAAAAACAAAGTGTTGTGCTTTTTGCCAAATAAAGAAAAATAAACACGAAGCGAGTTCTGCCTTCTCTCTGTCCGTGTAGTCCATTCTGAAACGCGTCCGAAAATGAATCATAACTCAGCGAATACTTCTCACACAGACACGTGATATATGTCTTTATGAAGCTTGAAATCTCTTCTTTTAAATGAAGTAATTTATATAAAAACAAATGTTTTCAACTCATGTAATCCGTTGGAAAGCAAGGAGAGGTACCGTTTTTCCTTCTCCCTTCATTATCTCTATAATCAGCTGCGGGCGCCCCGCCCCCGGCGCGATTCACATGTAAATAGTTTAGGTGATCTAGTATGCATCACATACGCCCCCCGATCAATGCCATAAAAATACAGTTTCTATCAGAATTACTGATAGTTCATCGCGTTTTGAGTATGGCACGCTTCTCCGGTAATAAAGACGCCCTTCAGATGATTCTGGACAGTGAGGAAGAATGCACCTTTTCCTCAGAGGAAGACTGTAACTCAGACGACGAACGGCAGCATATTGAAGAGCGAATTCCGCCGAGGACACAATTTCGGAGTAAGTTTTACATAAAAGTCTTTTGTCTTTTATTTTTCGTGTTCGCATTTATGAGGAAAAAACAATATTACGTGACAGTTCTCCATTATGGACGCGAGCGCTCTGAAAGCGGCACTAAAAGACTTTCAAACATTCACAGAGACCTCAAAACAGAAAGTACTAATCCTTTCTTTGAAACTAATTTCGTTTTATATCAATTGTATCTTAATTTTAATAATTATTTCATTAACAAATTTCCTGGATTTAAAGTAAATATAGGCTAGCAATCACAACATAAGGTGCTTGAACTGGAGATCATCATTAACCCGTAGCCTACTCGCCTCACATGTCTAAAAATGTGAAATATATTTACAGAAAGCTGGTTCTAAACAAAACCATCCAAAACAAAAAACTATGTAGCCTAATAAATGTGCATTTCTCCGGTGCGTTCACTAGCCTACTGCGAAGATCGCGAGTCAATAGCCTATCGTCAACTTCATCTTTGCCAGAAGTTAATTTTATTGCAATATTTTACATATTCATAATCATTACTTTTGGTGGATCTTTGAGGCAGCTTTATAGGTTTATGGCGTTTTGGAAAAGAGCTCTTCACGTACAAACACTGTTTCACCAAGGCACAGCGGCCCTTCAGCACATCAGGTGTGAACTACTAAATATGCATGATCGTTTACGCCCCATCCGCATATTGGCTTTCCAAACTAGAAGTGTTTCACAAAACTTAAATCAATGTATCGTTTTATGTGAATGATTAGGCAGGATGATTTTCACATCATTTTGAAGAAAAAAATCTAGGCGAGGACATCCATTAGTCAAAAGTCTTATTGACACATATTTAGTATGTGTTTTGTGGCCTTATTTCAGAAACTTTAATTTTTAGTTTTTTCAATAACCATGCATAAACATTATTCTGGTTTGAAAGTTGTTGGAAACAGTCGGGATAATGTAAGTACACAATTTAAAAAAATATATAACATGCTATTTTTAAAGCAAAAAAGATACATATTGTGCCATTAAAACGCATTTTCTACAGCAGACAGACATAGGCGAGGCAGCTCGCGTGACCATTGGCTGCTCTGCAGCAACTGCTGCAACCTATCAGTGCATCTGGCATGACTCCAGCGCCAATGGGAAGCATTCCCTGCGCTACGTCATGACCTGCCAGAATGGGTGTGGCCTAAGCCTATAAATACCCATTGCCCAGGTTGCACTATGATTTCAGTCGACTGGAAGGGAAACCATAATGCAGCACAAGCACGGCAGGTTACGCAACACTCGTTCCCTCTCTAGAGAGAACCGAGGTTACGTTAGTAACTGAGTGTCGTTCTCTTACGAGAGTACTCTCGTGTTGCGTAAGTTTAGCTTACGCTACGGGAACCCATGTAAAACGCTGTGTGTGTGAAATTCCAATACTAATGTCCCAAGGGCAGTATACCCGGGGCTCATGTATAAGTGGAATAGACGCGTAAGCGGCAGAACGGGGAGGGACGGTATATAAAGATAGGTGCTTTACACTTATATACAGTTAAGGCAATATATAAACCTTGAAACTGCATAGGCCCACAGGACGCTGCAACATATCAACGGTCTGAACAAACTAGGTTGGTCAGGCGTGTTAATGTAGCATAATTAGACTGAGAACAGCCTAGCCTGTAGGGCAGGCACTTCTAAGTTATAGAACCTTACAAATGTAGATGGGGAGGCCCAGCCTGCCACCATACAAATATCTTGAAGTGAGACCCCACTTGTCCAAGCCCACGACGAGGCCATGTCTCTAGTTGAGTGGGCGCTAACACCCAAAGGGCAATCCAAGCCGTTGGATGCATTAGCCAACGCAATAGCATCAACTTTCCATCTGGACAGGGTCTGCTTCAAGATGGCTAGCCCTTTAACGCAGCCACCAAAGGAAACAAAAAGCTGCAGAAGGCAGCAGAACGTTCCACATAAATCCTCAAATCCCTTACTGGGAAGAGAAAATTAACCCCAACCTCGCTGTCAGACACAGGGAGGGCTGACAGGGAAATGACTTGCACTCTAAACGGAGTCACAAGCACCTTCGGGACGTATCCATGTCTTGGTTTGAGGATGACTTTAGAGTCATTAGGCCCAAATTCCAGACACGTAGCGCTCACTGAGAGCGCGTGAAGGTCGCCCACCCGTTTTACTGAGGCTAATGGCAGCAGAAAAGTGCTTTTGAAGGAAAGGTATTTCAGCTCCACCGCATGTAATGGTACAAATGGGCCGCCTTTCATGGTCTCTAAGACCGTAGAAAGGTCCCAAACTGGAACCGAAGGGGGCCGAGGAGGATTCATCCTCCTAGCTCGCCTGAAGAAACGGATTATGAGGTCATTCTTTCCCAGTGACTGGCCATTTACAGGCTTTGTAAATGTCGCTATGGCCGCCACATACACCTTGAGCATGAATGGGGTTCTCCCGCGGTCCAACAGCTCTTGCAAGAAAGAAAGCACCTCCGTTACCTCACACTTTAGCGGGTCCAATTCATGAGCTGAACACCACTCAGCAAACACTGACCATTTAGACGCGTAGAGCCGTCTAGTAGATGGAGCTTTAGCCTGTGTGATTGTGTTCATAACTCCCTCCGGGAGGTGAAATGGCAATAATTGATCGCCCACACATGTAGGGCCCACATTTCGGGGTAAGGGTGCCAAACTGTGCCCCCGGCCTGGGACAGTAGGTCCTTCCTCAGCGGAATCGGCCATGGAGCTGTGCTCTCCAGCTCCATCAGCTCTGGGAACCACACTTGATTCTCCCAGAGCTGGGCTATCAGTATTTTTGAGCATTTGCACTCCCTGATTCGCTTGATAACCTGTGGTAACAAGGCGACCGGGGGAAATGCGTAGAGAGGACGTCAAATTGCTCTGAGTGGTTGCATGCAGACATAAACCTGAAAAGAAAAAAGACAAAAATTAATGTCTTGAAAAATGGCAACTACCAGGCTAAAAAGCCCATTGCGGTTGACAAAATGCTTGTAAGTGTAAGTAATACCTGTGCCTTTGATTCCTTTTGCCAGTGCCTTTGCTCTGCATTCTGTGACAGTGGATCATTCTGTCATTATCTCAACAAAGAGCACACAAAAACTAAAATGTTTGATTTGGTGAAGACCATAGTCACAAAAGGAGTTGGAAAAGATGCTTATGCAAAGAGGGCAAAAATGCTGTTGGATACATTTCAGTGTGTTCACCTAAAATCAGGTGTGAGGCAGGTCAATGCGGATTGCAATGTTGCTAACATTATCACATCAACAATGAAACAAATGCCAAGTGCAACACTTACAGCTGAGTGCTCTTCTCCATACTGCAGCCGAAATACAAAATCTTCAAGGACCATCTATCTCCTACCAGTCAACGTAGATATTCTACAAACTGGTGGACTGAAAAGCCTCCAAGCAGCACTGGAAGATGGGCTACACCTCAACAGGTCCAAGTGTCTGAAGCCACTGAAATCACCCCAAGAGTGTCCAGATAACTGGAAAATTAAGGATGATCCATCAATGAAATTCCTCTGCAATGGCTCTGTCACACACAGATGCATACCTGGACAACTACTGTGTATTGAAACAAGTGTGGATACTAACCATCCACTGTCTGAAATCCCTGTCCACATGGAGCTGGACAATCAGCTGTTCACTTTGCGAGGGGTTGTTGCATTCATTCCAGGACCAACAAGGGAATCTCTTGGACATTACGTGGCTTACTGCAGAAGAAACTCTTTTGCCTGGGAAAAATATGATGACCTGTGTGAGCATGTCACAACAGTCTCAGCAAAAACCATGTCATGTTGTTCACAAAGGAGGACTAAAACCTTTGATTAATGAATTTCTTGGACTGGTCTCTGCAGAAATTAGTTAATTTTCATAATCAATAAGAGAACAGTCTATATTGTTGTTCTATTGTAGTTAATCTAAATTATTCACTTTATTTCTGTTTTAACAGTTCCATGATTTTTTGAGCAGGTTCTGTTTCTTTTGTAATTGTTCTGTCTTTGTACCCAGATCTATTCATTTTAACACTTCTATTACATGAAGTCAACATTTTTTTGTAGTTATCTTATTTTATGGTTCTTTAAAAAAATGTGTAAATTCTCCACAGAAATTGCTTTGTTATTGTTATATTTATCTTTGCAATTAAAAGGAAACAAGTTTGGGACATGTTGTCTGTTCAGCTGAGAGAGACCGAGAGACAGAAAAACTTTAACCAGGTGGTTTGCTGGTCTTAAAGGAATACTTCACCCAACAATTAATACAATCTCTATAACTTTCTTTGTTTGGACAAGTACGAAATGACAGAATCCTAAACTGGTCAAAAGTGGGAAGACCAAGCTAAGAACAGCAAACTAACAAGTTACAGTCCTCAATTAGTTGCTTTAAAAATGTTTTAAACAAACAGAAACACTGCTCACCTGTCCTTGGTTCACTTTCTTCTTCAGAGAAAGATAAAATGCTCAGATTATCATCTGCAATATAGGCCTAGATAATGCAATAGCCTACACATTTAAAACAAACTACGTAGTAGCCTAAACTTTCATTTGATAAATTAAGCTCAATTTGAATAAAAAACATAATAATAACAAAGGAGAAATAACACCAATACTGTGCGACAGCTATATTTTGTATAAAAAGTAATATTGATGGTGGTCTCACATTAAATACTATAATGTATTTTAATTATTTTACTAGTGCTTAATTTAAGTATATTAATAGTTACCAGATAAGTCATACTTTTAAACTGTATTTTCATTGTTGAAGTTAAAAAGCCTGGGTGTGCGACAAAGAGAAAACAGTGATTTTGACACCTATTAGGAGGTTTAAAAGTATGGAAAAATCATAATAGAAAGGTAATATAAAGGTTTTAAGGAGGTTTTATTGTTAGTTTGAAAAAGAAAGAGGAATTTGTCCAAAATTATATGTATTTTAAAAAATATGACCAAAGTACATAAAAGTGCCCATAGTCTAAGAATCACCCATACACTTTTTGGATGTTCTGTATGTCTTCTTTCTGTACTTCTCCGTATACTGTTGCATGTTTTGTTCTGTCAATAATTATTATTATAATAATATATATATATATTGTTAAGTAAACATGCCATTTATTCTCTTATAATGCCTCATATATATAAGCTAATATGATATTAACCACAATTGTAACCTTGTAAGAGAGAGTGTTGTATAAGAAAAACACTGCAACTTGTATTGTAAAAGTTTTTTATTATGATAATGCATGAAAGAAATTACTATATTCAGTGTTTAAGCATTTAATCAAATGAAAGAATAAACTACAGTAGGTAGTAATAACACTAAGCAGAATGAATTTCGTGTAAGATTCATAACACATATGGTGTTCTGCATGTAAGAGTTTCCATGATGAAAGCACTGTTGACTCTGATGAGGACTACACTCCAGAGACAAGTACCGCATCGTCAGCTCGAGGACAGGTCCGGGGTCGAGGGCGAAGCAGAGGAGGTCGTGTAACTAGGGTCCGAGGAAGTAGAGGCCGAGGACGGGGTGGTCGAAGTGCAGGGCAAGGAGCACTAAGGCCCCGTTCACACCGCAAGTCTTGATGCTTAATTCTGATTTTTTGCTCAGATCCGATTTTTTGATTGGCTGTTCACATTACCTTTTACAATGTGACCTATATCTGATTGCAGTGTGAACTGTTTGAGGTTTCAAACTAACACGCATGCGCAAAAGAACAATAACAATGACGTCAGACGCAGCACGCGGTTGCACTAAAGTTCGGGAGATTATGGAGGAAGTAAGCATATTCGCATTTATTTCAAAATGTTTGTGTAATGGAAGCCGTAACATTAATGAGCAGGTGCTGAGGAGGAGAAGAAAGAGAAAGAGAGCAAAATTGGCAATTTTTGCCTTTTGCGGGTTTATGGCTGTTACGGTAGGATCCTTCTAGTTTAGCTTGAATTGAAGTATCTCCCCATATACTTATTAGGTCTAACACCTCACTCTCCCTCCATTGACTCGCTCCATCGTTGTTCTCCATATTAGTGTCTGTTGTGTCTAAGGCTTCGCAGGCGCATAATTGTGACAAATGTCGACGTAGATTGACGTAAAAGTCGCATCAAATCCGCCTTGGTTGTTCACACTGCAGTCGCATTGAAAAAAATCAGATATGGTTCTGATTCAGTACCACATATGTATGTGGTCTAAATCTGATTTGAAAAAATCAGATCTGGGCTAGATTTGAGTGTTCACACTACCTATGAAGAAGTCTGACCTGGTCACTTGACCCCAAAAAAATCAGATTTGGGCCACTTTTGCCTGCAGTGTGAACGGGGCCTTAGTCTTGGACAAGAGGACCTGCGTCGAGTTTTGCATCTTCAAGCTCAAACAAGGGCATGTGAACAGGTATATATGATCTGGAGTGTAATGTGCACACAAGTCATCTCAGAGAACAATAAAGCTATATAAAAAAATAAAATAATAATTGAATCATGTTGACAAATGTTCTGTGTAATTACACCAACATTTACATTTTTTGATATATTTTGTGATTATATATTCCATTGCAGGCCAGAATTCGAGGACTGAGCCTGGAACAAGCACATCAAGCCCTGGAGCTCTGCCTGACGCGTGACCCAAGTCTGATGTTTGATGTTCTGGAAAGGATGTCCTCCACCAGGCCCTCTTGTGTCAGGGCAACCCCCTTGGTGTGTCTGCCAGCGGTGCAGAGGAATAGCCACATTTGTAGAACAAAAGTTCTGTGGACAACATCCCGATTATTGTATTTCCATACTGCCACACATGGAAGCCTACATTTTGGAAGAGGGTGTTCTGCGCCTTGCCAGACGCATCTGGAATGACATTCGTGCATTGACTGATAATCCAGAACCAGGACAGAGTAATAGACAGTTTCGTCATGCAGCATACAGGCAATTTGTAGTGTGGCAGTATGGAGCATTGGGACAGGGTCACAGAGTCGTGATACCGAGCTGCTGTGTCTGGAAGATACGCGACCGTTATCCTGATCCACTGCAACAGTACAGAGGTTTTATCCCTAGTAGAGTCTAAGAGTCTAGAGTGTCCATCTATTGTGTGGATTAATACATGTACATAGTTTCTGTGTTTTACATTCTACAATATAAAAAAAAAAAAATTTTTGTTTGGTACACTATTTTCCTTTATTTTTAAATATTTTTTTTTTACTGAAAATGATAAATGAATTCTTTACACTTGCAATAGAAACCACATTTGATTACAAAACTAAATTTACGTATTATTTCTGCAATAACGACAACCAAATGTAGAATGTCACTTTTTTATTTCTGTATTACTAAAGCTAGAAACTATATCACAAATATAAAAAACACTAGCACAATCAAAAACAACAATATAAATGAATAAAGACATTGTGTTTCCAGAGGTATCTTGACTGGTAGACTGGTCAGACTTGGGACATAGCATGACATCAGCTGTGGTCCTGTGGAGATTATTCATGGTTTCGGCAGCGATCGACCTATACAAAGAATATAATAATTATCTCTCTGACATGATTACCACATTTCAAAAACAAACATTATATATATATATAAATATTATAACGTTATATATCTAATCTATTATGGGAGAAGAGTTTTATTTGATTGTGTGTTTATCTTGGCCAGAAATGATCGTTATTATACACAATTATTTTTTTCTTAGTTTGCCGAAATCATATTTACTACTACGTTTGTCTTGGATGATAAAGTCACCCACAGGATATTTGGATTGTATCATGACTTTTATATAACTTTAGATTCTAATAACGGTTTCTGAGTTTGATATGGTACAGTTAAAATTGTGTTATATGTATTGTTGAAATTTAAATTCACATTAGAATTTTTTCTCAATAAATCCATATAGCTCATCAAATAGCTGGTACTACTAGAGGTACCAGTGTTTAAAGAACTCACCTAACCCTCTGCTGACTTGAATCTGCAATAGCTCCTGTGTTGATGGAGCAGGTGCACCAGACAGTACGCCACGTTGACAGGGATCATCAGGTCTCCTGGTTCTGCTTCTAGGCATCCCCTTATTAGCTGATATCCGTCGAAGGAGGATGGCACGCTGTAGGTCAGAGATGTAGCTGTAGTCCTTCTCCACCTTTAATGAGTACAACCTCCACTTCCTGGACTTTTTGTTGTACACCTTGCCATACCTGACAATATAGAAAGGTGTATCAGCTTAGTGAAAAGTTTACAATTTAATATTCACTTTTAAAAATAATTCAAAACTTACTGAACTGTGCCATCAGCTTTTCTCCTGGCTGGTCTATGGAGATGATGGTTGTAATCTAGGCCGGCCAGCATACACTGGTGGGGAAAAGCTGAAGCGCTTGCTGGCATACATCAGTATGTGGTTGTGAAACGACTCCAAATCTGCAGTTGACCTGAGTGCACATTAGATAAAAATACATACAAGATATTTTCTTTATAATAATGTTGTTCATGTAAGATCAACGGCAATTACAGTAAAATGTCTTTCACATAGTTGATTTGACCATTTACAATATAGAACTATATAAAGTAGCTTATGTACCTGAAATTCAGATACTTGGGGACGACCTTCAGCCAGCGTTCATCGAGAATAATTTCAGCCAGCCCCTCATTGTCACGGGGGACACACAGGGAAATAGGTAGATCCAAATGCAGTATGACAGTAGGTGTTTATTAAAGTGTAATCCATCTCGTAGTCATCCAGGCAAGGTTCAAAGTCCATGTTAGCAATCCAAAATACAAATACAAATACAAATACAAATACAAATACAAATAAACAAAACAAGAAACAGGCAAGAACGCAGACCAGAAGTGTAGTGACAATTAACAATGACTCCGTGACAAGGACTAAAACAGACAGGGTATTTATACACAGAAACTAAACAATGTAATGGGAAACAGCTGCGTGCAATGATGAGTGATGAGAACAGACAAAGGATTGTGGGAAATGTAGTTCCAGGACGAATGTGACAGTAAGGCAGAGAGACCTCTAGTGGACACCCAGGGAAACACAAACCAGACACTGTGACACTCATGTGCCACTGAACCACTCTCAATCAATTCTTTATCTCTGTTGTCCAGCAAGGGGCCATGTTTACACTCACCAAGAGCCCACGTGTGTTCTCCTGTGACGGTGCAGGATTCCCACCCACATGTCCTGTGGTAAAACATTTACAAACTGATTTCAAATTCTAATTGCATAAACAAGTCACAACACGATTTTACACAAACAACATAACATTTTTTTATTTTTAGATTTAAAAAGTGATGGACTAAAGCATTATATATGTAATTTAATGCCAAAAGTTATAACAAATACACATAATATGTCACAGCATTTGTACAATAAACACCCAGTATATCAGTTATTTCATTTTTAAACCTATAAACCAAAACGGGTGATTACATAAGTTAGTTTAGTTTATGTAAAGAGATGCTGTTTCTAAATATTGAAACTGAAAAAAATATATCAAAAAAGAAAATACTCACAATAAACTCTTCATAGGTATCTGCCGTCTTACAGCAGTAGCAGAAGTGGTTGCAGATGTCTTTATTCCACATCTGGAGAATGGCACAGCCCTGCCTGGATGTATAAACAATTATTCTTTTGTGTTAGGTAAACTATGATTATGTCAACAGGATTAAAAATACAATTATATATTTAAAGAATAAATAAAAAGGTATGGAAGAGTGCTGTTATGCAAGTTTTTATTGTGATCAGATGAAATGTGATTACTGATGGGGATTTATTATACTTACTGCATGCATTTTTTTTTGCTCAAGTTTATGGACCCGTGCCAGACGTCCAGAGTGTGATGGACTCCGCTGTCTCTGTATTTCCCTTTGTCTGGAGGACAAAAGCTAGGAATTTAATGCATACTTACCCAAAATAACCCAAAACAATATCATGTCATAATCAGAGTGATGTATTTTGTCTGTAATGAGTGCAGAAATGTTGAGTGCTTTACAAAAACCATAAAGACTATAGTAAAGATAATTACTGAAGAGAGCTGATATTTGGGAATGAGCATCGGTACAAATTTCAGTCAAGTTTATTTCTTGACGGAGTGCCTCGAAGGTCTGTTGAAAGCCCTCTTTCTCCATTACAATAGGACTCGGTGTCTCCCTCTTGTCGATGTTGACCATACTGATTATATGTTTAGTTTCATTTTCCATTGTTGAATATGTGCAATACTGTGCTCAGAATCCAGGACTGTCCATCCTAGCATCAGCTTTTATAAGGGAAAGCAAAAGAGCTTAATATACTGTTCAACAATGACATACTCATTTTATACATACTGTATATAACTGCATAAAAGCACTGGGCAACCGTAGATGAGATTAGCTCTGTACTTTTTATTTTTATGTTTTTAATTAATTTATGAAGCCACTGCCAACACATCGTTACGTGTTGCATTGTTATATTATAATACTATCATATTCTGTGTTGGCGATTTGCTAAATATATAAAATATATATATATATAAAACACAAACCTGCCTCTTTTCGTTTTAAATATAATATAAAAATATTAAACATTTTAATATGGTCCAGGCAATATGTGCATTTGTACTAAACAACAGATGTTGCAGTAAACAACATTACAGATCATATTCGTTGTATTAAAATTTAAAATGACAAAACTCAACCCAGTCTCTTTTTGTTAAATTTCAGTTTTATCAATATTAGCCATTATAAAAGTAAAAGGTAAAGTTACAAGAAGCTATACAAATAAAGCAAACAATTCAGTCAAACATCAGCGCTCTAGTCTATACCATACAACGGTAAAGTTAAATAGCTTATAAAGTTATGAAACTTCCCCTCAGCCAAACCGATTGCCCAGGGAACAAATTATAGATTCACGAGACCAAAAATCGCCCGTTAGATATAGACAAGAAGAATTATATCTCATGTTTAACCACTACAGAGACGCCAGAGTCCGCGGCAAACGTCAGAACGACTAGCCGAGGAAAGGCTGTTCCAGGCGGGGTACATGAGCGCCGAGCGCCCGGTCATCATCGCTGGATCTCACAACCTGGATACAGTTTTCATAAATCTTTATAAATAAACCACAGATTTGAGCTTTAAACAACTACATTCTCGCCTGAAAAACTCTTAAAACTACATTTCATGATACAGAAACAGTAGTATTATATTTCAACTGTATATTAAAAATGGTGCTTCTTATGTTGTCATTCTCCGTGGCGCTGCCTTGTCAGCTGTCAATCAAGCTGTCAATCAAAGTTAACCACGCCCTTATTGTCATACATTTTATATCTAAATATGATCTAAACTAACGAGTCAGAAAAAAATTCACCCCCCTCACCGTTGTCAGGCACTCGGAAGCTATCGAAAAATACAATAAAAGTCCATGGGACCAACCTGTAAAAGCATGAATTTATGCTGTGAAAACGGACATTTTAACATGATGGTCTATGGACATTTGCTCCCTTTTGGGACCTTCCCCTAGCGGATTATCGATGTATTGCAGTTTTTCGCACTTCCGGGTAGGCTTCATTTTACAGATCAGAATGTTGCCGCTTGATTCCGCCATGTTAATCACTGACACGCCCCCAACTCGTAAAGATCGGAGCTTAGAGAAAATCCCGAGCTCCCCACTGGTATTTACGACATTGTGGTGCGTTCAAGTGTGTTCAACTCGTAAATACGATCTATACGAGATGACTTGAACGCACCATGACACTCGATGGAGTTCGTGTGGTGGCATCCCACTTGCCCTCTGTCATTGAGGCAGTAACGTCTGCCTTGACCACATGTAATTTAACCAGTGAAGCCAGGTCTGAAGCAAATGGGCTCAAGAAGTACTTCAAAACGTTTGATTCTGTTGTCCTTCTCAGTGTGTGGGTGAAGATACTACAGTGCATTGAGCAAAGAAACATCATCCTTCAAGCAGGAGATATTACTCTCGATATCGAGGCAGCGAATGTCAAAGCACTGCTTGCTGGCTGAAGCCTCCCTGGTTGCACAAGCATTGGAGATTACCGTTCAGTTCCACAAGGCAGACAGACGTGAAAGAAGAAGAAAACACATGGCAGATGATGCAAGCGAAGACAGTGCAGAGACTACAGTTTTCAGAGTACAGAGTACAGTTTTCTTCGTTGCACTTGACCGCATCATTAGTGAACTGAGGTTTCAGATCACAGCAGAAATATGTGAAGCGTTTGCTCCCATTCTGAAGCTGACAGTATGAGTGAAGCTCAGATAACTGAAGCAAGTCAAAGACTGATCAGAAAATACAACAAAGACCTGACTTCTGAATCTGAAAATGAAGTCAGTATATTCTGCAACATTTCCAACTACTCTGGCCCCATTTGAGCTTCGTAATGCCATCTTTAAGGGTGTATTCACACCAGGAAAGTCCGATAGTTCACTTGCTTTGGTCCGGACCAAATAGAATGTTGATTTTTTTTTGTTTGGTCCGGTTCGCTTTCACACGCGTGTGCTAAGGTCGTCCATTCATTGGACAGGAATTCTCAAGCAGGGAGAAGCACAAACAGGCTCAGCATGGAGATATTTCGTAATGTAATATTTGTTATTTTACTGATTTGGTGTTATTCTCTACAAACGCAATATGAAAAAAACTATGGTATAGATAAAAGCCCGCCCGCACTGACACCATTATGCCAAAATGTCCGTTTTGTTCAGTATCCTCATAAGAGCAGTCAAATAAAAAGGTGCTGTTTTCTGCAATTGGGTCGGTTCATGTTCACACCATAAACGAACCTGGACGCTGGCGTTTGACGGCGGCTGGGCAGAAAAAACCTGTCGAGCCTATTCGGTGCGGGCATCATTCGAGGCCCAGGTGTTCGACAGCCATGGTGAGGAGGCGGAGAAGCTCGCCGTCCACACTGGCGTGGGTCCTGCCCATGAGGATGGCGTCCTCATCTGCTTCATCCCCTGAGGCGACAGCATCGCGTCGGGAAGCGGTGACGGAGAGGGAGAGAGCGAGGTTCGTGGGAGAGGCTCCGGCGAAAACCTGGCTTGTGTCTCGGGCTCCGGTGGTTTCTGCGAGCGGCGTTTCTTCTTTCGCGGCCCAGAGACAGAAGGAGTGGTGTCTATGTTGAACAAGGCGAGTCGAGCCCGCAGGGTCGACATCGGCAGTTCCTCGCAGAATTCGCAGCCGCCCGAAGACAAGGCAGTGGCTGCATGGTCACGTCCCAGGCAGAGAGCGCAGATCACGTGGCGGTCCCTGTCGCTGAGATGAGAGTGGCATGAGCCGCAGGAAACACGAGGCATTTTGCAACAAACGCCTCTGCTCTTTTAGTAAGTGTCGTGAAGCGAACACACACAAACACACAAAGAAGCAATGAAAGGATATGGTCGCCGGATAGCGAAGCAGGCATGGCAGGCTGACGTCCGGCTTCCTCAGGCTGTCCTAAGCTTGCTGGCGCTGGATTCAACGGCGGTAGCTTCTCTCAGAGTGCAGCGATGCGAAGAGCTTCTCTGAAGAGACGGAAATCAGAGATTTAGCCTCCGAGCCCTCCTTATATACGCTCTGACACCTCCCATTGGGGCGGGCTGTGACGCGTGACATCACGCCTGGCTCACTGGTAGGCTAAAGCAGTTGCCGTGCAGCAACCAATGAGCGCGCAAGATAGCCCGCTCTAGCTCTGCTAGCTGCTGCACTGCATTGACAATAAATACAAAATTAAGGATAATTTTTTGGCTTCATATCTCGAGAAAAGATTACTTTACCCATAGCATAAGCTTACTTGTGCAATACGAGAGAATCTCTCGTAAGAGAACTGTTGTGCCAGCTACTGAGAAAAAGTCATCTGACAGGATCCCCCCCCAAGAGGACTTGTTCTCAGTGCCTGACAGGACAGTTCATTTTTTAGGTAAATTTTTTACTTCACAATAAATGTTATCACTGACTTTAAATAAATAAATACATAAGATTGATAAAATTAATTCATATTCATTGATAACATTTCTTGTGACATTAATATTTACCTATAAAGAGAGAGAACTATCCTGTCAAGCAGTGGAGAAAAGGCCTCTAACAGTCCAGGTGCTTATTTTATTTTTTACTTGGAAATGTTTTTGTTTTAGTTTTTTTGTTGTTGTTTTGTTATTGTTTTCTTTTTGAAATGTTAATACATTATTGAAGTAAAACGTTCCTCAGAAAACAGATTCCCCTGTCAGAGACTGTCCTATCAGGGTACAACTTACATTATTGTCTTAAATAAATCTATTTGATATAATTAATTGTTGAAATAATTAATTGTTAAAGTCAACAGTTACACGCTCTATATCTGTCCATCTGACCTCCTGAATCTGCAGTCGTGTGGAGCTGTCTCCTCCTGCGCGAGCTTTAACAGGCTCTGATTCTGCACACGTTCTGATATTTAGGGGTTCAGGCACTCAGTGCTGAAACTAGTGTTATTGCTCATTTCCCATGATGCACGTGAAAAATGATGCGGCGACTGGCCACTTGGTGGCGCTATAACTGTTAAAAAGGTGCCAAAATGATGTATTCCTATGGCAAATCCCATGAAATGGCGGATCCCTCTTCCTGCCGGATTTGCACACAACCTCACGAAACCGGGCGTTATGGTAATTCATAATGTAGATTACTGTTTAAAAGTGGATGTTTAGGGTCAGGCCTATATACAATAGGTACATTGCGTTTCAATTTTACTCAAGACAATTTAATAAACGCTTCAGGGACTGAACTTCAGCATTTTAATCTTTGGTAAAAGTTAACTTAAAGTCTGCACAACAAGAAATTCCTTCCTATCTACTTTCTAAATGAGTGTAATGGATCTATTATGAACAATTCACACATGCATATGTTTTTCCCCTTTATAATTTAGGTGTTCAATCAAAGATTGGGTTTAAACAAATGTGGTGGTCAGAGCATCAGAACTGGGTATTGTAAAAAGTGTGTGTCATGCTCAGGCACACAGGAATGCTGAAGGTGATCCATGTCAGCCAGACCATGATCCTTCAGCCTGTGATGGAGGAGATGCTGCAGTAGCACAGGTGTCCACGCCGGCCGCTGAGGTCAGAGGTCAGAGGTCAGCTGTGTATCTCTGTGAGATTATCAGGCTGGACACACAGCCCGCTGGAGGGGGTGTGTAGGGGTGTAGCCGTCATGACGTCCTAAACAGTGTAAATGACACACACAGTAACTGTGTATCTGTGACTGCTGTGAAATGCACATCTTTAAGTGTGATCGTTAGATGAGTTTGAAGTGTAATAGTTTAATAGTTAACAGAAAAACAGCAATACTCATCTTTCATGTCGATGTTTCGTAGACATAGCAGAAATATGATTAGTTTAGTCTTAAACACTCTCATGTAGAAGGACTGTCATTTAATTCTCTTTATGCAATATTTGTTAGTGTTAATCATAAATTCCCATAAGAGCATGTTAGACCACGCTCGGAGACTATATCGTTATTGCAAACTGTACAAAAACAAAAAGAAACGATGTAAATGGCGTAATCGGCTAGTGAGTAAAATGTCAATTACAAACATTCAAAACTGCTCACAAGTGGCTTTCTGTATTAGCTCATGTTGTAATTACTTTTTAACCAGTTAAAGTTTAAAGTTTTTAGCGCTTTTCAACCCTCTTTTCTTAGTGATGTGGTCTTTTGAATCTTACACGTATGTTTTGGACACGTGTGATTCCCTTATAAAGATGATGTTTAAAGTTAGTCCATAGGCTTTACAAGAGTGTGGAGCTGTGCATCGCTACCGTGTGACAAAACATGCTGTCGTGTAGAAATACACCCACAGATTTAAGCACAACTATTCACACACACACACACACACACACACACACACACACACACACACACACACACACACACACACACACACACACTAAGCAGGAGAATATCTAACTGTATAGGTTGTGAACACTTATCTGTTTATGTGGGTCAGAGAACATCCTTAGCTCATACGTCTCTTTAATGTATGCAGGATGTTGAAGTGTTAGTTAAAAAAGGTATTAGTTAATAACAAACAAACTTTAAAGCAACATGGCACCATGATATTCATTATCTGGATCATCCCAACACCAGTGTAGCGTTTGTGGGTGAGAGCTCGCGCAGATTACACCAATATTAGATATGGTAATTCATATGAAATGTAAGTTGGTCAAAAGAAAAAAGAATCGGTCAAAGTGAATACAATGTTTTATCACAAACACATCTAAAGCGTCTTTACTCGTGTGAGGAAACCTCTCGCAACATCACTAATCAATTACCCACAGAAATAATGCTGGTCATCAGCCTGTTTTAAAGAAACTAAAGCATGAATAAAGGTGAATCTTCATTTAAAGAAGAAAGACTTCTGCTTTTGCAACACACTAATGTATTAATGTTCAAAATCGTGTGTGTCTTTGGTAATTTACTTCTAATCCATACTTTGAAGCATCATGATTTTAGGTCTGTAAATAGAGAATAAAAAAGAAATAACTATATGCCCAACTGGGAAAAACTGTAGGGGTAAATGAAATATACATTTTTTGTGTCTTGTTTTAGTGTAATAGCAGTTTTTGTAAAGCAAGAGTTGTATTCATGTTTTTAAAAATAGTTTGAGACATGTTTTAACTACTGTTGCATGATGTGTGTAATGCATATAGAGAGTGTGTGTATTACGCATACACATCGGCACTTGGAGGAGTTACGGCAGTGTGAGGAAGAAAGGAGATGAGGAGTTCGTGTGTGTAGAGAGAGTGTGTGTGTCCGTATGAGATGAGGAGTTCGTGTGTGTAGAGAGTGTGTGTGTCCGTATGAGATGAGGAGTTCGTGTGTGTAGAGAGAGTGTGTGTCCGTATGAGATGAGGAGTTCGTGTGTGTAGAGTGTGTGTGTCCGTATGAGATGAGGAGTTTGTGTGTGTAGAGAGTGTGTGTCCGTATGAGATGAGGAGTTCGTGTGTGTAGAGAGAGTGTGTCCGTATGAGATGAGGAGTTTGTGTGTGTAGAGAGTGTGTGTCCGTATGAGATGAGGAGTTTGTGTGTGTAGAGAGTGTGTGTCCGTATGAGATGAGGAGTTCGTGTGTGTAGAGAGAGTGTGTCCGTATGAGATGAGGAGTTCGTGTGTGTAGAGAGAGTGTGTGTGTCCGTATGAGATGAGGAGTTCGTGTGTGTAGAGAGAGTGTGTGTCCGTATGAGATGAGGAGTTCGTGTGTGTAGAGAGTGTGTGTCCGTATGAGATGAGGAGTTCGTGTGTGTAGAGAGAGTGTGTCCGTATGAGATGAGGAGTTTGTGTGTGTAGAGAGAGTGTGTCCGTATGAGATGAGGAGTTTGTGTGTGTAGAGAGTGTGTGTCCGTATGAGATGAGGAGTTCGTGTGTGTAGAGAGAGTGTGTGTCCGTATGAGATGAGGAGTTCGTGTGTGTAGAGAGAGTGTGTGTGTCCGTATGAGATGAGGAGTTCGTGTGTGTAGAGAGAGTGTGTGTCCGTATGAGATGAGGAGTTCGTGTGTGTAGAGTGTGTGTCCGTATGAGATGAGGAGTTCGTGTGTGTAGAGAGTGTGTCCGTATGAGATGAGGAGTTTGTGTGTGTAGAGAGTGTGTGTCCGTATGAGATGAGGAGTTCGTGTGTGTAGAGAGTGTGTGTAGAGCGTGTGTGTCCGTGTGTGTAGAGCGTGTGTGTCCGTGTGTGTAGAGAGAGTGTGTGTCCGTATGAGATGAGGAGTTCGTGTGTGTAGAGAGAGTGTGTGTCCGTATGAGATGAGGAGTTCGTGTGTGTAGAGAGTGTGTGTGTCCGTATGAGATGAGGAGTTCGTGTGTGTAGAGAGTGTGTGTCCGTATGAGATGAGGAGTTCGTGTGTGTTCGTGTGTGTAGAGAGTGTGTGTCCGTATGAGATGAGGAGTTCGTGTGTGTAGAGAGTGTGTGTCCGTATGAGATGAGGAGTTCGTGTGTGTTCGTGTGTGTAGAGAGTGTGTGTCCATATGAGATGAGGAGTTCGTGTGTGTAGAGAGTGTGTCCGTATGAGATGAGGAGTTCGTGTGTGTAGAGTGTGTGTGTCCGTATGAGATGAGGAGTTCGTGTGTGTAGAGAGTGTGTGTCCGTATGAGATGAGGAGTTCGTGTGTGTAGAGAGAGTGTGTGTGCGTATGAGATGAGGAGTTCGTGTGTGTAGAGAGTGTGTGTCCGTATGAGATGAGGAGTTCGTGTGTGTAGAGAGTGTGTGTCCGTATGAGATGAGGAGTTCGTGTGTGTAGAGAGTGTGTGTCCGTATGAGATGAGGAGTTCGTGTGTGTAGAGAGTGTGTGTCCGTATGAGATGAGGAGTTCGTGTGTGTAGAGAGTGTGTGTCCGTATGAGATGAGGAGTTCGTGTGTGTAGAGAGTGTGTGTCCGTATGAGATGAGGAGTTCGTGTGTGTAGAGAGTGTGTGTCCGTATGAGATGAGGAGTTCGTGTGTGTAGAGAGTGTGTGTCCGTATGAGATGAGGAGTTCGTGTGTGTAGAGAGTGTGTGTCCGTATGAGATGAGGAGTTCGTGTGTGTTCGTGTGTGTAGAGAGTGTGTGTCCATATGAGATGAGGAGTTCGTGTGTGTAGAGAGTGTGTCCGTATGAGATGAGGAGTTCGTGTGTGTAGAGTGTGTGTGTCCGTATGAGATGAGGAGTTCGTGTGTGTAGAGAGTGTGTGTCCGTATGAGATGAGGAGTTCGTGTGTGTAGAGAGAGTGTGTGTGCGTATGAGATGAGGAGTTCGTGTGTGTAGAGTGTGTGTCCGTATGAGATGAGGAGTTCGTGTGTGTAGAGTGTGTGTGTCCGTATGAGATGAGGAGTTCGTGTGTGTAGAGAGTGTGTGTCCGTATGAGATGAGGAGTTCGTGTGTGTAGAGAGAGTGTGTGTGCGTATGAGATGAGGAGTTCGTGTGTGTAGAGAGAGTGTGTCCGTATGAGATGAGGAGTTCGTGTGTGTAGAGAGAGTGTGTGTGTCCGTATGAGATGAGGAGTTCGTGTGTGTAGAGAGAGTGTGTGTGTCCGTATGAGATGAGGAGTTCGTGTGTGTAGAGAGTGTGTGTCCGTATGAGATGAGGAGTTCGTGTGTGTAGAGAGTGTGTGTGCGTATGAGATGAGGAGTTCGTGTGTGTAGAGTGTGTGTCCGTATGAGATGAGGAGTTCGTGTGTGTAGAGAGTGTGTGTGTCCGTATGAGATGAGGAGTTCGTGTGTGTAGAGAGTGTGTGTGTCCGTATGAGATGAGGAGTTCGTGTGTGTAGAGTGTGTGTGTCCGTATGAGATGAGGAGTTCGTGTGTGTAGAGTGTGTGTCCGTATGAGATGAGGAGTTCGTGTGTGTAGAGAGTGTGTGTCCGTATGAGATGAGGAGTTCGTGTGTGTAGAGAGTGTGTGTGCGTATGAGATGAGGAGTTCGTGTGTGTAGAGAGTGTGTCCGTATGAGATGAGGAGTTCGTGTGTGTAGAGAGTGTGTGTGTCCGTATGAGATGAGGAGTTCGTGTGTGTAGAGAGTGTGTGTGTCCGTATGAGATGAGGAGTTCGTGTGTGTAGAGTGTGTGTGTCCGTATGAGATGAGGAGTTCGTGTGTGTAGAGTGTGTGTCCGTATGAGATGAGGAGTTCGTGTGTGTAGAGAGTGTGTGTCCGTATGAGATGAGGAGTTCGTGTGTGTAGAGAGTGTGTGTGTCCGTATGAGATGAGGAGTTCGTGTGTGTAGAGTGTGTGTGTCCGTATGAGATGAGGAGTTCGTGTGTGTAGAGTGTGTGTCCGTATGAGATGAGGAGTTCGTGTGTGTAGAGAGTGTGTGTCCGTATGAGATGAGGAGTTCGTGTGTGTAGAGAGTGTGTGTGCGTATGAGATGAGGAGTTCGTGTGTGTAGAGTGTGTGTCCGTATGAGATGAGGAGTTCGTGTGTGTAGAGAGTGTGTGTGTCCGTATGAGATGAGGAGTTCGTGTGTGTAGAGAGTGTGTGTGTCCGTATGAGATGAGGAGTTCGTGTGTGTAGAGAGTGTGTGTGCGTATGAGATGAGGAGTTCGTGTGTGTAGAGAGTGTGTCCGTATGAGATGAGGAGTTCGTGTGTGTAGAGAGTGTGTGTGTCCGTATGAGATGAGGAGTTCGTGTGTGTAGAGAGTGTGTGTGTCCGTATGAGATGAGGAGTTCGTGTGTGTAGAGTGTGTGTGTCCGTATGAGATGAGGAGTTCGTGTGTGTAGAGTGTGTGTCCGTATGAGATGAGGAGTTCGTGTGTGTAGAGAGTGTGTGTCCGTATGAGATGAGGAGTTCGTGTGTGTAGAGAGTGTGTGTGTCCGTATGAGATGAGGAGTTCGTGTGTGTAGAGTGTGTGTGTCCGTATGAGATGAGGAGTTCGTGTGTGTAGAGTGTGTGTCCGTATGAGATGAGGAGTTCGTGTGTGTAGAGAGTGTGTGTCCGTATGAGATGAGGAGTTCGTGTGTGTAGAGAGTGTGTGTGCGTATGAGATGAGGAGTTCGTGTGTGTAGAGAGTGTGTCCGTATGAGATGAGGAGTTCGTGTGTGTAGAGAGTGTGTGTGTCCGTATGAGATGAGGAGTTCGTGTGTGTAGAGAGTGTGTGTGTCCGTATGAGATGAGGAGTTCGTGTGTGTAGAGTGTGTGTGTCCGTATGAGATGAGGAGTTCGTGTGTGTAGAGTGTGTGTCCGTATGAGATGAGGAGTTCGTGTGTGTAGAGAGTGTGTGTCCGTATGAGATGAGGAGTTCGTGTGTGTAGAGAGTGTGTGTGTCCGTATGAGATGAGGAGTTCGTGTGTGTAGAGTGTGTGTGTCCGTATGAGATGAGGAGTTCGTGTGTGTAGAGTGTGTGTCCGTATGAGATGAGGAGTTCGTGTGTGTAGAGAGTGTGTGTCCGTATGAGATGAGGAGTTCGTGTGTGTAGAGAGTGTGTGTGCGTATGAGATGAGGAGTTCGTGTGTGTAGAGAGAGTGTGTCCATATGAGATGAGGAGTTCGTGTGTGTAGAGAGAGTGTGTCCGTATGAGATGAGGAGTTCGTGTGTGTAGAGAGTGTGTGTCCGTATGAGATGAGGAGTTCGTGTGTGTAGAGAGTGTGTCCGTATGAGATGAGGAGTTCGTGTGTGTAGAGAGAGTGTGTCCGTATGAGATGAGGAGTTCGTGTGTGTAGAGAGAGTGTGTGCGTATGAGATGAGGAGTTCGTGTGTGTAGAGAGTGTGTGTCCGTATGAGATGAGGAGTTCGTGTGTGTAGAGAGTGTGTGTGCGTATGAGATGAGGAGTTCGTGTGTGTAGAGAGTGTGTGTGCGTATGAGATGAGGAGTTCGTGTGTGTAGAGAGTGTGTGTCCGTATGAGATGAGGAGTTCGTGTGTGTAGAGAGTGTGTGTGCGTATGAGATGAGGAGTTCGTGTGTGTAGAGAGTGTGTGTGCGTATGAGATGAGGAGTTCGTGTGTGTAGAGAGTGTGTGTCCGTATGAGATGAGGAGTTCGTGTGTGTAGAGAGTGTGTGTGCGTATGAGATGAGGAGTTCGTGTGTGTAGAGAGTGTGTGTGCGTATGAGATGAGGAGTTCGTGTGTGTAGAGAGTGTGTGTGCGTATGAGATGAGGAGTTCGTGTGTGTAGAGAGTGTGTGTCCGTATGAGATGAGGAGTTCGTGTGTGTAGAGAGTGTGTGTGCGTATGAGATGAGGAGTTCGTGTGTGTAGAGAGTGTGTGTGCGTATGAGATGAGGAGTTCGTGTGTGTAGAGAGTGTGTCCGTATGAGATGAGGAGTTCGTGTGTGTAGAGAGTGTGTGTGTGTCCGTATGAGATGAGGAGTTCGTGTGTGTAGAGAGTGTGTGTGCGTATGAGATGAGGAGTTCGTGTGTGTAGAGAGTGTGTGTCCGTATGAGATGAGGAGTTCGTGTGTGTAGAGAGTGTGTGTGCGTATGAGATGAGGAGTTCGTGTGTGTAGAGAGTGTGTGTCCGTATGAGATGAGGAGTTCGTGTGTGTAGAGAGTGTGTGTGCGTATGAGATGAGGAGTTCGTGTGTGTAGAGAGTGTGTGTCCGTATGAGATGAGGAGTTCGTGTGTGTAGAGAGTGTGTGTGCGTATGAGATGAGGAGTTCGTGTGTGTAGAGAGTGTGTGTGCGTATGAGATGAGGAGTTCGTGTGTGTAGAGAGTGTGTGTCCGTATGAGATGAGGAGTTCGTGTGTGTAGAGAGTGTGTGTCCGTATGAGATGAGGAGTTCGTGTGTGTAGAGAGTGTGTGTGCGTATGAGATGAGGAGTTCGTGTGTGTAGAGAGTGTGTGTCCGTATGAGATGAGGAGTTCGTGTGTGTAGAGAGTGTGTGTGCGTATGAGATGAGGAGTTCGTGTGTGTAGAGAGTGTGTGTGCGTATGAGATGAGGAGTTCGTGTGTGTAGAGAGTGTGTCCGTATGAGATGAGGAGTTCGTGTGTGTAGAGAGTGTGTGTGTGTCCGTATGAGATGAGGAGTTCGTGTGTGTAGAGAGAGTGTGTGTGTCCGTATGAGATGAGGAGTTCGTGTGTGTAGAGAGTGTGTGTGCGTATGAGATGAGGAGTTCGTGTGTGTAGAGTGTGTGTCCGTATGAGATGAGGAGTTCGTGTGTGTAGAGAGTGTGTGTCCGTATGAGATGAGGAGTTCGTGTGTGTAGAGAGTGTGTGTGCGTATGAGATGAGGAGTTCGTGTGTGTAGAGAGTGTGTCCGTATGAGATGAGGAGTTCGTGTGTGTAGAGTGTGTGTGTCCGTATGAGATGAGGAGTTCGTGTGTGTAGAGTGTGTGTCCGTATGAGATGAGGAGTTCGTGTGTGTAGAGAGTGTGTGTCCGTATGAGATGAGGAGTTCGTGTGTGTAGAGAGTGTGTGTGCGTATGAGATGAGGAGTTCGTGTGTGTAGAGAGTGTGTGTCCGTATGAGATGAGGAGTTCGTGTGTGTAGAGAGTGTGTGTGCGTATGAGATGAGGAGTTCGTGTGTGTAGAGAGAGTGTGTCCGTATGAGATGAGGAGTTCGTGTGTGTAGAGAGTGTGTGTGTGTCCGTATGAGATGAGGAGTTCGTGTGTGTAGAGTGTGTGTCCGTATGAGATGAGGAGTTCGTGTGTGTAGAGAGTGTGTGTGCGTATGAGATGAGGAGTTCGTGTGTGTAGAGAGTGTGTGTGTCCGTATGAGATGAGGAGTTCGTGTGTGTAGAGAGAGTGTGTGTGTCCGTATGAGATGAGGAGTTCGTGTGTGTAGAGAGAGTGTGTCCGTATGAGATGAGGAGTTCGTGTGTGTAGAGTGTGTGTCCGTATGAGATGAGGAGTTCGTGTGTGTAGAGAGTGTGTGTGCGTATGAGATGAGGAGTTCGTGTGTGTAGAGAGAGTGTATGTGTCCGTATGAGATGAGGAGTTCGTGTGTGTAGAGAGTGTGTGTCCGTATGAGATGAGGAGTTCGTGTGTGTAGAGAGAGTGTATGTGTCCGTATGAGATGAGGAGTTCGTGTGTGTAGAGAGTGTGTGTCCGTATGAGATGAGGAGTTCGTGTGTGTAGAGAGAGTGTGTCCGTATGAGATGAGGAGTTCGTGTGTGTAGAGAGTGTGTGTCCGTATGAGATGAGGAGTTCGTGTGTGTAGAGAGTGTGTGTGCGTATGAGATGAGGAGTTCGTGTGTGTAGAGAGAGTGTGTCCGTATGAGATGAGGAGTTCGTGTGTGTAGAGAGAGTGTGTCCGTATGAGATGAGGAGTTCGTGTGTGTAGAGAGTGTGTGTGTCCGTATGAGATGAGGAGTTCGTGTGTGTAGAGAGTGTGTGTGTCCGTATGAGATGAGGAGTTCGTGTGTGTAGAGAGAGTGTGTCCGTATGAGATGAGGAGTTCGTGTGTGTAGAGTGTGTGTGTCCGTATGAGATGAGGAGTTCGTGTGTGTAGAGAGTGTGTGTGTGTCCGTATGAGATGAGGAGTTCGTGTGTGTAGAGTGTGTGTCCGTATGAGATGAGGAGTTCGTGTGTGTAGAGAGTGTGTGTGCGTATGAGATGAGGAGTTCGTGTGTGTAGAGAGTGTGTGTGTCCGTATGAGATGAGGAGTTCGTGTGTGTAGAGAGAGTGTGTGTGTCCGTATGAGATGAGGAGTTCGTGTGTGTAGAGAGAGTGTATGTGTCCGTATGAGATGAGGAGTTCGTGTGTGTAGAGAGAGTGTGTGTGTCCGTATGAGATGAGGAGTTCGTGTGTGTAGAGAGAGTGTGTGTCCGTATGAGATGAGGAGTTCGTGTGTGTAGAGAGAGTGTGTGTGTCCGTATGAGATGAGGAGTTTGTGTGTGTAGAGAGAGTGTGTGTCCGTATGAGATGAGGAGTTCGTGTGTGTAGAGAGAGTGTGTCCGTATGAGATGAGGAGTTCGTGTGTGTAGAGAGAGTGTGTCCGTATGAGATGAGGAGTTCGTGTGTGTAGAGAGAGTGTGTCCGTATGAGATGAGGAGTTCGTGTGTGTAGAGAGAGTGTGTCCGTATGAGATGAGGAGTTCGTGTGTGTAGAGAGAGTGTGTCCGTATGAGATGAGGAGTTCGTGTGTGTAGAGAGTGTGTGTGTCCGTATGAGATGAGGAGTTCGTGTGTGTAGAGAGAGTGTGTCCGTATGAGATGAGGAGTTCGTGTGTGTAGAGTGTGTGTGTCCGTATGAGATGAGGAGTTCGTGTGTGTAGAGAGTGTGTGTGTGTCCGTATGAGATGAGGAGTTCGTGTGTGTAGAGTGTGTGTCCGTATGAGATGAGGAGTTCGTGTGTGTAGAGAGTGTGTGTGCGTATGAGATGAGGAGTTCGTGTGTGTAGAGAGTGTGTGTGTCCGTATGAGATGAGGAGTTCGTGTGTGTAGAGAGAGTGTGTGTGTCCGTATGAGATGAGGAGTTCGTGTGTGTAGAGAGAGTGTATGTGTCCGTATGAGATGAGGAGTTCGTGTGTGTAGAGAGAGTGTGTGTGTCCGTATGAGATGAGGAGTTCGTGTGTGTAGAGAGAGTGTGTGTCCGTATGAGATGAGGAGTTCGTGTGTGTAGAGAGTGTGTGTCCGTATGAGATGAGGAGTTCGTGTGTGTAGAGAGAGTGTGTGTGTCCGTATGAGATGAGGAGTTCGTGTGTGTAGAGAGAGTGTATGTGTCCGTATGAGATGAGGAGTTTGTGTGTGTAGAGAGAGTGTGTGTCCGTATGAGATGAGGAGTTCGTGTGTGTAGAGAGAGTGTGTGTCCGTATGAGATGAGGAGTTCGTGTGTGTAGAGAGAGTGTGTGTGTCCGTATGAGATGAGGAGTTCGTGTGTGTAGAGAGAGTGTGTGTGTCCGTATGAGATGAGGAGTTCGTGTGTGTAGAGAGTGTGTGTGCGTATGAGATGAGGAGTTCGTGTGTGTAGAGTGTGTGTGTCCGTATGAGATGAGGAGTTCGTGTGTGTAGAGAGAGTGTGTGTGTCCGTATGAGATGAGGAGTTCGTGTGTGTAGAGAGAGTGTGTGTCCGTATGAGATGAGGAGTTCGTGTGTGTAGAGAGTGTGTGTCCGTATGAGATGAGGAGTTCGTGTGTGTAGAGTGTGTGTGTCCGTATGAGATGAGGAGTTCGTGTGTGTAGAGAGTGTGTGTCCGTATGAGATGAGGAGTTCGTGTGTGTAGAGTGTGTGTGTCCGTATGAGATGAGGAGTTCGTGTGTGTAGAGAGAGTGTGTGTGTCCGTATGAGATGAGGAGTTCGTGTGTGTAGAGAGAGTGTGTGTCCGTATGAGATGAGGAGTTCGTGTGTGTAGAGAGTGTGTGTCCGTATGAGATGAGGAGTTCGTGTGTGTAGAGAGTGTGTGTCCGTATGAGATGAGGAGTTCGTGTGTGTAGAGAGTGTGTGTGCGTATGAGATGAGGAGTTCGTGTGTGTAGAGAGAGTGTGTGTGTCCGTATGAGATGAGGAGTTCGTGTGTGTAGAGAGAGTGTGTGTCCGTATGAGATGAGGAGTTCGTGTGTGTAGAGAGAGTGTGTGTGTCCGTATGAGATGAGGAGTTCGTGTGTGTAGAGAGAGTGTGTGTCCGTATGAGATGAGGAGTTCGTGTGTGTAGAGAGAGTGTATGTGTCCGTATGAGATGAGGAGTTCGTGTGTGTAGAGAGAGTGTGTGTGTCCGTATGAGATGAGGAGTTCGTGTGTGTAGAGTGTGTGTGTCCGTATGAGATGAGGAGTTCGTGTGTGTAGAGAGTGTGTGTGTCCGTATGAGATGAGGAGTTCGTGTGTGTAGAGAGTGTGTGTGCGTATGAGATGAGGAGTTCGTGTGTGTAGAGTGTGTGTGTCCGTATGAGATGAGGAGTTCGTGTGTGTAGAGAGTGTGTGTGCGTATGAGATGAGGAGTTCGTGTGTGTAGAGAGAGTGTGTCCGTATGAGATGAGGAGTTCGTGTGTGTAGAGAGAGTGTGTGTCCGTATGAGATGAGGAGTTCGTGTGTGTAGAGAGAGTGTGTGTGTCCGTATGAGATGAGGAGTTCGTGTGTGTAGAGTGTGTGTCCGTATGAGATGAGGAGTTCGTGTGTGTAGAGAGAGTGTGTGTGTCCGTATGAGATGAGGAGTTCGTGTGTGTAGAGAGAGTGTGTGTCCGTATGAGATGAGGAGTTCGTGTGTGTAGAGAGTGTGTGTGTCCGTATGAGATGAGGAGTTCGTGTGTGTAGAGAGAGTGTGTCCGTATGAGATGAGGAGTTCGTGTGTGTAGAGAGAGTGTGTCCGTATGAGATGAGGAGTTCGTGTGTGTAGAGTGTGTGTCCGTATGAGATGAGGAGTTCGTGTGTGTAGAGAGAGAGTGTGTGTCCGTATGAGATGAGGAGTTCGTGTGTGTAGAGAGTGTGTGTGTCCGTATGAGATGAGGAGTTCGTGTGTGTAGAGAGAGTGTGTGTCCGTATGAGATGAGGAGTTCGTGTGTGTAGAGAGTGTGTGTGTCCGTATGAGATGAGGAGTTCGTGTGTGTAGAGTGTGTGTGTCCGTATGAGATGAGGAGTTCGTGTGTGTAGAGAGAGTGTGTCCGTATGAGATGAGGAGTTCGTGTGTGTAGAGTGTGTGTCCGTATGAGATGAGGAGTTCGTGTGTGTAGAGAGAGAGTGTGTGTCCGTATGAGATGAGGAGTTCGTGTGTGTAGAGAGTGTGTCCGTATGAGATGAGGAGTTCGTGTGTGTAGAGTGTGTGTCCGTATGAGATGAGGAGTTCGTGTGTGTAGAGAGTGTGTGTCCGTGTGTGTAGAGCGTGTGTGTCCGTGTGTGTAGAGAGTGTGTGTCCGTATGAGATGAGGAGTTCGTGTGTGTAGAGAGTGTGTGTAGAGCGTGTGTGTCCGTGTGTGTAGAGAGAGTGTGTGTCCGTATGAGATGAGGAGTTCGTGTGTGTAGAGAGTGTGTGTGTGAGATGAGGAGTTCGTGTGTGTAGAGAGTGTGTGTGTGAGATGAGGAGTTCGTGTGTGTAGAGAGTGTGTGTGTGAGATGAGGAGTTCGTGTGTGTAGAGAGTGTGTGTGTGAGATGAGGAGTGCAGGAGAAGAGAGAGCGCTCTACCGACTTTTGTTCTCTAGCTATTATTTGTCTCTTTCTCTTTGTGAACCGAGTTGGATGTTTATTTGTGTGCTTTTATACGCATTAGCAACCCAGTCTCACTGCAGTTTGTGACATAGTCACGACATTTAATGTTCGTGAACACGAATTTCCCCTTTTTTCCGTGTCACTCAGCACAACTTTCAATCTCATGTATTTCAATGGGAAGGATATTTCGTGTTGCACCACGGTTTTCTTTCTGCCAATCTGGAGCATTGCTTTCTCTCATCTGTCATTATTTTAAAAAAACTTTAAGCACTACATTACTCAACATTTAATCAGACATTTTTATTTCCTTGTTTTTATTGCTTTATATTCTGTAGGCTTCTCGCCATAGTAAACCATGGTCCGTGGTCCCTTCCTTCCAGTCAAAATATAGTAAATATATTTAATTAACGACACTGCAGTTCTGCTACGGCTATCGTTGATATGATTTCTCATATCACGCAAAATGGCAAAAAAAATAAATAAATAAATCACTAGGCTGGTTCATAATCCCCTTTTGTAATTATTGTACAACGTAAATTTACTTTGTTACATTTACTTGAGTAGATTTTTGGAAAATTTGTTCTTTTCAGAGTAGATTTAAATGTGGGTACTTTAACTAGTACATTTCTAATGAAAAAACTGTACTTATACTTCGTTATGCTGGGTGACGTTCCTCTCGTTACTTTATTTTAATGCAAATACATGTTAAGAATTCATAGTTTATTCCAAACGCACTGTCTCTTTCTTCTGAGGCGAGAGCGAACCTTCATTCACAAATGAACCACTCTTTTGAGTAAATTGGTTTGTGAATCAGAATGATCTGTTCAGTTTCCTGAATCATCGGAAGCGGTTTCTCAGTCGTAACAGGAAATGTAAGAACATCGAGAGCGCTGGATGAAGTGGTCGTGGATCTACAGTCAATTAAAAGGAAACCTGCAAATGCATCCTATTATTTGCCAGTCATGAATCAGATCTTTATCTGTGTATCTTTATCCACAGGTACATACCATTTCAATTCATTTTTGTGGACATATAAGCCTAACTTAATTTATCCATTAAATAAGCTACCATTGTTCACAGAGTATGAAATGAACACCCACGGTTATTTGTGGTTATTGTGCACTGGCGGCGCTGGCGACCTGTACGTCTTAGAGACAGGTAACCAGTTTACATGCGCCTGCTGTAATATAGGGTGTTGCTCATGGAAGGCTGCAAATCTCGGCTGCCGCGTCATCAAACGTCGCTGAAGGCCATCTCACCTGTGTATGCCGTCTGGGAATGATTCTCAATTGGAAGGATCCTGGGAAGGCACCCTTCGTTTTGTGTCCTCCATTCAGCCTGTTTTGAAGGATGCATTGGATGTTGGCAGTCTTAAATGACCACAATCCTCTGCACACATTTAAATTCAAGAAAATAAACTGACGGAAAGAGTTTATTATGAAATGCAAGACAAAAATAATGCGGACATGAAAGTATAGTCAAGTCAAGTCATCTTCATTTATATAGCGCTTCTAACAACGTAGATTGTTTCAAAGCAGCTTCACAGAGATAAGCGTATAATTTAAGGTAACAGAGATTGTTTCGGCTTTATAGCAGAGTTAAGTTATTTTCCATCTAAAGTTAGTTTTGATTGATTTGCTTCCGTCGCAACGATCATTTGTTATTAAATTAGGGGCCGCTAAGACGAGACCATTCCCTCTACACAGACTTTAAACGCGAACCTGTGAGAAACGCTGATGGCGGTCACATGCGCATTTAGAACGGGTTCTATAGTTATGTGCATTTGAAAATATGTGTGCAGGTTTGGAATTCCCTACAAGCCAAGCCTAAACAAAGTACTTGTCTTTCCTTATAAATTTTGATAAAGAATTTTATTTTATTTTGTTGCTTTGGGGTAGGAACGCGAAACGGATTTTCCCGACAACGTCTTATCTGTATAGTGGTAGTGGGATCCTCCATAGGGAGAGACTAGTTGGCACTTCAGCACTGCGTTGTCATCGGTCCAGGTGAAGGTCCTTCATCAGATCTGGATACGGCCTGGATCCGGCAGGCTGCAGGAAAACCTCGGGATAAACACAGACACTAAAATTAGCGTAGATGCCATTCTTCTCATGATGTAACAAGTACATCAGGAGTTATGGGAAGTGTTCCCGGTTCCAGCTGACCTAATCTATGCAGCCTAACATTAAATTATAGAAGTCTATAATGTATTATGTGAATGCTAGGTCAAAGAGATGTGTTTTTAGTCTAGCTTTGAACTGACAGAGTGTGTCTGCTTCCCGGACAATGGTAGGAAGACTGTTCCAGAGTTTTGGTGCTAAATAGGAGAAGGATCTAACGCCAGCAGTCGATTTTGATATTCTAGGTATTAGTAACTGGCCGGAATTTTGAGATCGCAATAGACGTGACGGACTATAATGCGTTAAGAGCTCGCTCAAGTACTGCGGAGCTAAACAGCAATATTTTAAAATTGATGCGATGTTTAATAGGGAGCCAGTGCAGTTTTGACAGAACCGGGCTAATATGCTCATACTTCCTGGTTCTGGTAAGAACTCGAGCTGCTGTGTTTTGAACTAGCTGTAGTTTGTTTATTAAGCGTGCAGGGCAACCACCCAGTAGAGCATTACAATAATCTAGCCTTGAGGTCATGAACGCATGGACTAATTGTTCCGCATTTGTCAATGAGAGCATATGGCGTAATTTAGATATATTTTTAAGATGGAAAAATGCAGTTTTACAGATACTAGACACGTGACTTTCAAATGAAAGATTGGTATCAAAGAGCACACCCAGGTTCCTAACCGACGACGAAGACTTAACAGAGCAGCCATCAAGTGTTAGACAGTATTCTAGGTTATTACGTGAGGACGTTTTTTGTCCAATAATTAGAAACTCTGTTTTTTCAGAGTTAAGAAGTAGGAAATTACAAGTCATCCAATTTTTGATATCTGCTATGCATTCCGTTAATTTAGTGAATTGATAAGTTTCGTTAGGTTTTGAAGAAATATAGAGCTGCATAACATCAGCATAACAGTGAAAGCTAATTCCATGTTTCCTAATGATATCTCCTAATGGTAGCATGTACAGAGTGAACAGCAGCGGTCCTAGTACTGAGCCCTGTGGTACGCCATACTGAACTTGTGATCGATGAGACATCTCTTCATTTACTGCTACAAACTGATAACGGTCAGATAAGTATGATTTAAACCATGCTAGTGCAATTCCACTAATGCCAACATAGTTTTCTAGTCTATTTAAAAGAATGTTGTGGTCAATGGTGTCAAATGCAGCACTGAGATCGAGTAACACTAATAGAGAGACACAACCACGATCGGATGATAAGAGCAAATCATTTGTGACTCTAACGAGAGCAGTCTCAGTACTATGGTACGGTCTAAATCCTGACTGGAAATCCTCCAGATATCATTTCTTTCTAGAAAGGAACATAGTTGTGAAGATACTGCCTTTTCTAATATCTTTGACAGAAAAGGTAGATTCGAGATCGGCCTGTAATTGACTAATTCTGTAGGATCAAGTTGCATTTTTTTAACAAGCGGTTTAATCATAGCCAGCTTAAAGTTTTTTGGTACGTATCCTAGAGACAAAGACGAATTAATGATATTAAGAAGAGGATCTATGACCTCTGGAAGCATCTCTTTCAGTAGCTTAGTCGGTATAGGGTCTAACATACATGTTGTAGATTTAGATGATTTAACGAGTTTAGTAAATTCTTCCTCTCCTATAGCAACGAATGAATCAAATTTTTCCTCAGGGAGACTACAATGCACTGCCTGATGCGATACTGTAGTAGACGGTTGCATAGTTATAATTTTGTCCCTGATATTTTCTATCTTATTAGTGAAGAAGTTCATAAAGTCATTACTGCTGTGCTGCTTGGAAACTTCGGTGCTTGAAGCTTTATTTTTCGTTAGTTTAGCCACCGTTTCAAATAAATACCTAGGATTATGTTTATTTTCTTCTAATAGGGTTGAAAAATAAGCAGATCTAGCAGCTTTTAAAGCCTCTCTGTAAGTAATTAAACTCTCCTTCCATGAAATGCGAAATACCTCTAGTTTTGTTTTCTTCCAGTTGCGCTCCATTTTTCTGGCTGCTCTCTTATATATAAGTATAGATGTTTTGTTTTGCTGTAAATTATTCACTTGAACTGTATAATAATGTAAGCCATTGGAAGACCTCCGACAGCTGTCATTCACTGTATTGCGTTAATAGAAAGCTAGATAGTTTCAAGATTTGTGATACAAAGTATTTTTCCAAAATTAAGAAACATTTATGACGTAGCCATGCACACTTGGTCATGCTGAGGAGGACAGTAGTCTAGAAGCCTCTGAAGGTCTGGAGTAAGAAGGGCACACCCTCAGTAGGATGCAGCCCTCCGTTAGAGGAACACCCATAGCCTACATTTGATTACGTTTTAAAGAACAGACGGAAGAAGATCCATAATTCAGTAGTGGTTATGAGCGCAAGCACATGTGAAGAGATTTCACTCTTCTCTAGGGTGACCATCAAACAAACCAAATGTGGGACATGTTACCAACACTAAACATAACTTCAGGATTTAGCATTAAGCTTTGTATTAGTAGAAAACCTGTAGTATTTTCGAATTACCGTGCTTTCCACCCTCTTATCCCCCTGAGAGGAGAGATTTATGTATTTTTTGTCTGGAAAAAATCCTCCGATGACGCAAAAATCGTAATTTTGCGTCATCGGAGGATTTTCTGGCCAGAGGCTAAAGACTACAGCCAGTAGATGGCGTTGTTCCGCATGTTTTCAGCCCGCCCATACAGGGTGGGATCTCACTCAGTCAGAATGTACACAGTGTCAGCCGTCTTTCTTTGGAAGCTAAGCTAGCAGGCTCTTGTTCTGTGGAGAAAGCTGAGTAGTTGGAGAAAGCTGAGTAGTAGGGGTTACCATCCTCCTTTTCCCGGACTTGTCCGGTGGGCGAGATCACCCAAAATGTCCGGGATTCGGCTTTTGCTTTCTGCAGTCGCCATTCAGTGTTTACATGCACACCTTTTGTTTCAATCTAACTGAATTCATTCCGATTGGTGAATTTGAATGTAGTGTTTACATGAACGCTAAACAAGTGATCGGTTGATGTGCGTTTTAACATTGCTATGAAAATTCCCGCTCCTCCGTGAGAGATACGAGACCGGTGCGTCTCAGTAATCACGCCACCGGCCTCGCGCTGTTCTCCCGCGGCCGTCAGCCTCGTCCTGCTCGCCACAGTAAACATGATGAATGGCGACTGTAGAACGCAAAAGCCGAATCCCGCACATTTTTGGACGATCTCTAAATCCCTCGCAAACTCATCACGTAGGCTAGCTTTGTTGTTTTCATCTGCGCACTCTTACCGGCAGGCGTGGCCTCCTAAGGCAGCGAAGCAAGTGCATTCTGGGAGTTGTTGTCTTTCATCCACATAAGCCAAAAATACATTTTCTGGCTTTTCTCAGTCTAGAAAGCTCCAAATTAAAAAATCTTCTACATAAATGACCTATTTTAAATACACATTCATCTTTCCAGAGGTGAAGTACCCCTTTAATAAAAACATTTGTATTCTGCCTTTCAGCTGATAAAAATACTTTCTTTATATGTTCTTTAGTCCCTTCCAGAAAACACCATTACATCACAGTGTAACACAACACGTCTTTATTTTACATGTCATTTAAATTCAACATCACTGAGCCCAAAGGCATCATGCAGATCACTATTACTGAAACAGTTCTGACAGTGAACAAATAAAATATAAAACAACATGAAATTAGATCATTGGCAGTCTTATATATTAAGAATATATTAATGTGCATATATAAAGATGTGAATTAGCAACCACAGCGGGCAACAAGTTGATCAATTCTGTTGAATGAAAATATTAAATTACCGAATTATCCATGTGTTTTCTGACAGGGAACGCCTGGAACGAATCGCCGCTCCACATTTTGATTGACAGCTGTCACAACCTTCTAGTGACCGCGTTTACTCCTTTCCTTTCAACCATTGGACAGGATTTAAAAACGTCTGTTGTGTTTGTACTTCTGACGAAGAGCTGGTAATATAGGTGAAAAACTACACCGCAAAAAGAATATATAAAATGCTTTCTCAAAAAGGCAAAAGAACGCATGAACGTTATCTTAATATGATAATTAAAAACCAACAGACTGATGAAAATACGGGACAATGTGTGACGTGCGGGACAAGGGGTGAGAATGCTGTGCGGTGCAACTAAAGCGGGACGGGTGTCACCCTACGGTCACCCTGCTCTCTCCGTGTCTGTCAGCAGGACGGGTGTCACCCTACGCTCACCCTACTCTCTCCGTGTCTGTCAGTAGGACGGGTGTCACCCTACGGTCACCCTACTCTCTCCGTGTCTGTCAGCAGGACGGGTGTCACCCTACGGTCACCCTGCTCTCTCCGTGTCTGTCAGTAGGACGGGTGTCACCCTACGGTCACCCTACTCTCTCCGTGTCTGTCAGCAGGACGGGTGTCACCCTACGGTCACCCTGCTCTCTCCGTGTCTGTCAGTAGGACGGGTGTCACCCTACGGTCACCCTACTCTCTCCGTGTCTGTCAGTAGGACGGGTGTCACCCTACGGTCACCCTACTCTCTCCGTGTCTGTCAGTAGGACGGGTGTCACCCTACGGTCACCCTGCTCTCTCCGTGTCTGTCAGTAGGACGGGTGTCACCCTACGGTCACCCTGCTCTCTCCGTGTCTGTCAGTAGGACGGGTGTCACCCTACGGTCACCCTACTCTCTCCGTGTCTGTCAGTAGGACGGGTGTCACCCTACGGTCACCCTGCTCTCTCCGTGTCTGTCAGTAGGACGGGTGTCACCCTACGGTCACCCTGCTCTCTCCGTGTCTGTCAGTAGGACGGGTGTCACCCTACGGTCACCCTACTCTCTCCGTGTCTGTCAGTAGGACGGGTGTCACCCTACGGTCACCCTACTCTCTCCGTGTCTGTCAGTAGGACGGGTGTCACCCTACGGTCACCCTACTCTCTCCGTGTCTGTCAGTAGGACGGGTGTCACCCTACGGTCACCCTACTCTCTCCGTGTCTGTCAGTAGGACGGGTGTCACCCTACGGTCACCCTGCTCTCTCCGTGTCTGTCAGTAGGACGGGTGTCACCCTACGGTCACCCTACTCTCTCCGTGTCTGTCAGTAGGACGGGTGTCACCCTACGGTCACCCTACTCTCTCCGTGTCTGTCAGTAGGACGGGTGTCACCCTACGGTCACCCTGCTCTCTCCGTGTCTGTCAGTAGGACGGGTGTCACCCTACGGTCACCCTACTCTCTCCGTGTCTGTCAGTAGGACGGGTGTCACCCTACGGTCACCCTACTCTCTCCGTGTCTGTCAGTAGGACGGGTGTCACCCTACGGTCACCCTGCTCTCTCCGTGTCTGTCAGTAGGACGGGTGTCACCCTACGGTCACCCTGCTCTCTCCGTGTCTCTCCGTGTCTGTCAGTAGGACGGGTGTCACCCTACGGTCACCCTGCTCTCTCCGTGTCTGTCAGCGGGACGGGTGTCACCCTACGGTCACCCTGCTCTCTCCGTGTCTGTCAGCGGGACGGGTGTCACCCTACGGTCACCCTGCTCTCTCCGTGTCTGTCAGCGGGACGGGTGTCACCCTACGGTCACCCTGCTCTCTCCGTGTCTGTCAGTAGGACGGGTGTCACCCTACGGTCACCCTGCTCTCTCCGTGTCTGTCAGCGGGACGGGTGTCACCCTACGGTCACCCTACTCTCTCCGTGTCTGTCAGCGGGACGGGTGTCACCCTACGGTCACCCTGCTCTCTCCGTGTCTGTCAGTAGGACGGGTGTCACCCTACGGTCACCCTACTCTCTCCGTGTCTGTCAGTAGGACGGGTGTCACCCTACGGTCACCCTGCTCTCTCCGTGTCTGTCAGTAGGACGGGTGTCACCCTACGGTCACCCTGCTCTCTCCGTGTCTGTCAGTAGGACGGGTGTCACCCTACGGTCACCCTACTCTCTCCGTGTCTGTCAGTAGGACGGGTGTCACCCTACGGTCACCCTACTCTCTCCGTGTCTGTCAGTAGGACGGGTGTCACCCTACGGTCACCCTACTCTCTCCGTGTCTGTCAGTAGGACGGGTGTCACCCTACGGTCACCCTACTCTCTCCGTGTCTGTCAGTAGGACGGGTGTCACCCTACGGTCACCCTGCTCTCTCCGTGTCTGTCAGTAGGACGGGTGTCACCCTACGGTCACCCTACTCTCTCCGTGTCTGTCAGTAGGACGGGTGTCACCCTACGGTCACCCTACTCTCTCCGTGTCTGTCAGTAGGACGGGTGTCACCCTACGGTCACCCTGCTCTCTCCGTGTCTGTCAGTAGGACGGGTGTCACCCTACGGTCACCCTACTCTCTCCGTGTCTGTCAGTAGGACGGGTGTCACCCTACGGTCACCCTACTCTCTCCGTGTCTGTCAGTAGGACGGGTGTCACCCTACGGTCACCCTGCTCTCTCCGTGTCTGTCAGTAGGACGGGTGTCACCCTACGGTCACCCTGCTCTCTCCGTGTCTGTCAGTAGGACGGGTGTCACCCTACGGTCACCCTGCTCTCTCCGTGTCTGTCAGCGGGACGGGTGTCACCCTACGGTCACCCTGCTCTCTCCGTGTCTGTCAGCGGGACGGGTGTCACCCTACGGTCACCCTGCTCTCTCCGTGTCTGTCAGCGGGACGGGTGTCACCCTACGGTCACCCTGCTCTCTCCGTGTCTGTCAGTAGGACGGGTGTCACCCTACGGTCACCCTACTCTCTCCGTGTCTGTCAGTAGGACGGGTGTCACCCTACTCTCTCCGTGTCTGTCAGTAGGACGGGTGTCACCCTACGGTCACCCTACTCTCTCCGTGTCTGTCAGTAGGACGGGTGTCACCCTACGGTCACCCTGCTCTCTCCGTGTCTGTCAGTAGGACGGGTGTCACCCTACGGTCACCCTGCTCTCTCCGTGTCTGTCAGCGGGACGGGTGTCACCCTACGGTCACCCTACTCTCTCCGTGTCTGTCAGCGGGACGGGTGTCACCCTACGGTCACCCTGCTCTCTCCGTGTCTGTCAGTAGGACGGGTGTCACCCTACGGTCACCCTGCTCTCTCCGTGTCTGTCAGCGGGACGGGTGTCACCCTACGGTCACCCTGCTCTCTCCGTGTCTGTCAGTAGGACGGGTGTCACCCTACGGTCACCCTACTCTCTCCGTGTCTGTCAGCAGGACGGGTGTCACCCTACTCTCTCCATGTACTACTCTCTCTTGTAGTTTTTTATTGGATACTTTTTTACTCTTACTCAAGTAACTATTAGATTATGACTTTTACTTTGAGTAATTATCTCTATAAGTAATTACTCTTTAGTAGCCTTCTGATTGAGTGAATATGAGGGGGCGATATAACTATAATCTTAAACTGCAATAAGAGTCATTTCCAATCACAGTTATGATACACATACCGTGACATAATAATGTTGTGTGAAATAAGATTTGTCTCTATAACTAGAAGTTAGGGTTAGGGTTAATTAAATTATGTTAAATATGTTAGGGTTAGTCAAAATTAAATTATATTGCTTTTAAATTATTAATTAATAATAATAATATTGCCCAACATAGTCACATAATTATTTCTTATTAATAAATATGATCACTGTATGAGATGTAATCTCTCAATGTAAAGCATTAAAACATTATTTATTATTTAATTGTTATTTATATGTATTATTATTTTGTTTAAAACTGCTTTTAAATAATGTGCATTTTGAAAAGCACTATATAATTAAATATGACTCAACTTGACTGCACATGTTTACAAATCATTATTCTTACCTTTTTAATTGATTTGCTTGAGTTTTTGTATCTTTTCACCCTGGAAAAGTTGGCCTAACTCTAAAATATATGGTTTTATGATCCGAAATCTTATCATCATGGACACGGACACGAGAGACTTTAACATTTCTGCTGTAAACCAGATCCAGGGTGCCACGCCTAATGTGTGTTGGTTCCTTTACATGCTGTTTAAAGCCATAGTGAATATAGGTCTCATTAAACATAGATGTTCTCAGTTTACGGGTTTCCTCGACATGGACATTAAAATCGCCAGCCACAATGGCACTGTTGTAGCTGCGAGCCACATTCAAGAGCAGGTGAAACTCCAAAAGGAATTCATCAAACTCAGCACTGGTAGTAGATCCCGATGGGCGATACACACTTATGAACAGAACAGGTTCTTTCCAGTTCTTATGTTTCAGAGTTGCGGCTACATATTCAAAGGTTTTTATAGAGTCAAAAGGAAATCTTCGACCTCGCAACTCCTGTGAAAACTGAATGGCAACACCTCCCCCTGTTTGCTTCCATCTACCCATCCTGGGCTCATGATAGAACGTGAAGTTTGGCGGTGAAGCTTCCCTAAGGGCTTCATCTGCAGTATTATTATCTAACCATGTCTCTGTTGTGAGAAAGACCTTCAGCTTATTATCTGTTATGATCTCTTTTATCCTGAGTCTTTTTGTCTGGTTTCCCTTGATTGAATGAACATTGAGCAACCCCACATTCACTGCAGAAGAATCCTTAAGCTCTTTTAACATCTGCGCAATCATGGCAATCATGGCAATCATGGCAATCATGGCAATCCTGGCAATCCTGGCATTCCTGGCATTCCTGGCAATCTCTTGTAACTCCTCCTGCTCAATCTCTTTTGACTTCTGCTCAATCTCTTGTAACTCCAGCTCCTTCTGAATGGTCTTTTGTAACTCCAGCTCAATCTCTTGTAACATTGTCCTGTGAATAAAACAAGTAAATGTACCATTAGGATGATTTAGTCTAGATTAATTTAAAAAAGTGAGATTATTTGTTTGATTAATCATTTTTACAAGATTTTAAAAATGAAAAATGTTTCCCCCTGTATTCAGAATCAGAATCATAATAAGCTTTATTGCCGAGTATGATTACAGACACACAAGGAATTAGTGTTGGTGAGAGGAGCTTTCAGTGTAGAACTAGATAGTTTCAGTGTGGACTATCACACAATAGTCAAGTCAAGACTATAAGTACACCAGTATATAATGTGCTACTCACACACCGATCAGGTCTACCGTCCAAAAGTCCCTGTTCATCATGAAATTAACTGTGCCATTGAATGGGGATACAATGGGTGAAGCGAATGAAGGTAAAAAGCTGAAGTACTAAGAATTAGCAGCCGAAGCAGTACAACGGGGCTGGCAAACCCAGATGCTCCCACTAGAGGCTGGTTGTAGAGGTTTTGTAGCCACTACTGAATAGGGTTAGGAGATGGAGGCCAGGCCGACAGACAGGCTGGCTGTGGCTAAGAAGGAAGGATCCCAGATGGGCTGCAAAATGATCATGAGGGGTAAATACGGAGGATGCTGGGGTTTGCCCTGGAGATGCTGTGGCCTCAAATTGACAAACCATCTGAGAACTGACGACTAATTAAGTTGCAAGGGTCCACACTACAAAGCTCTGTTAGAAGTGGAATTGTGAAGATGCAATCCATCTCACGCAAGATGCAAGGCAGTTTCTTGCCGATGAGATGGTAGCAATGAACCAACTGTATTGCAGACTGTAAGAAATGAACTGATTATACAGATGCACAGTAAAGTTGGCTGTTCACCTAAAGGGGTTTGGACAAGTTTTGATACAAAAAACATGCTGGTGTTAAATGTTATCTGACATGAATCAAACTGCTGCTGTCTCAGAGAAGAAATGTAAACTCTTTACACACCTACAGGAGGTAGAATCTCAATTTTATATATATATGTATATATATATATATATATATATATATATATATATATTAGGGGTGGGACGATACAGGTACCTCACGATTCAATTCTGTGGCGATATGTGGTCCACGATATGATAATATCACGATTCGCGATATCTACGATATTCAATATATTGGAAGAAATTTCATCAACGATATATCACGATATATGTGACTGAAAAGAAAAAGAAGGAATAAGGAAATAAGGAAATTTTATGCATTTATTAATGCCAACATTTCCAACATTGTGCAAAGAAATATGCATTTGCATAATAACTCACTGCCTCCTGGTCTTAAATGTAAACACTGTACATCTAGACAGATAAAAGTGCATGAACATTACAAAACAACATGAACATTAACATGTGTAAACTATAATACTGAAACGTCAGTAGTAAGTTACTGTAAACAGTGGACACATCAAGGCATATTCTTCTTGAGGAACACTAACTGATCAGCATGCTCAGATGTAAGAGCACACCTCTGAGCAGAGATTATGTCACCGGTGGTAGAAATTAAAGCCACTCTTATACACAACTAAATAATAAAGAGTTATGACTTGAAATGTTTGCTGTATACTACAATCAAAAACAGCTTATACAAAAAAAGTGAATGAACATCTGCAGAGAGCACAGTCAAAATGTAACTTTTTGTGACTGAAATTGCACATTACAGTATAACGTAACAGATCGGTTTACACAGTGTACTGATGTGAAACTAAACAATACAGAAAGCAGCTCTCATACAAAAATACTAAATAGGTAACAATGAAATTGCCAATTTTACATACGTTAGCTTTTAACGAAGAAGGTGCCGTTCGAATTTGGCGCTCAGCCATCATGAGTCTGTTATGTATGTGCGCGACTCTGTTGCACGCCACAGACTGTCCGCACACTGCACGTCCGCTTATAGTTCCGCCTTTTGCGTTCCGTCAATATTACGTTATTAGAATATATATATATATATTTTTTTTTTGAAAATCGATTTTTGGACTTTTGTGAATCGATTCAGAATCGTCCACGTCCGCATCGCGATGCATCGAAGAATCGATTTTTTCCCCCACCCCTAATATATATATATATATATATATATATATATATATATATATATATATATTAAATTAAAAACATACTTGATGGACTTGAACTGTTCCTTCATATTCTGAGTGGTCTCCTGGATTTGTTTGGCTGTGTCTCTCAGTGATTGGCTGGCTTCAGTCACATGGTTCCCCTTGATCAGTTTGGTCCAGTTGTCAATCATTTCAGGAAGTTCCCGTGCTAATACACCAACTCCCCCAACAACCTGATGTTCAATAAGAGCCAATCATTACAGGATTCATTGTCATTATTATTAGACTGTCAGACAGTCATACGCACTTATAAGAAACTTAACAGCTTATGGATTGCTTAAGAAAGTTAAAAAGCCTTATGAGTTTCTAATAGTTGTTTATAAACACATTTATTTTCATTATGACTAGCACACATTAAGTCTTTTTATACTTTGTTACTGTGACAAATGTAAATGTTTCTATATCTGTACAAAATATGTTTATCTGGAGAAACTTTTACTTCACTCCATCTCAAAGCATAATATTGTACATTTACTCCACTACATTTCATAAAAGCATTGTTCCTCTTTATTTTGAACTAGGACATTAGACACCCGCTGTGAGACATGAGCAATGCCCTTGTATCATGTTCACTGAATACGACCAGAAACCGAACCATAGCCATATTGCCTGAGTTAGTTAGCTGTGCTCTTCTTCTAGTTTTCTCCAGCGGCTGTGGAACTGCTCGGCTTTCTTCCATTGATTCCCCGACTGTGCTGGATTGCCCTCCTGATTTTCCCTTTATTTATCTATCTATCTATCTATCTATCTATCTATCTATCTATCTATCTATCTATCTATCTATCTATCTATCTATCTATCTATAATACATTTTCTGTTGTTGTTTCAGTATATTATGATAAACTGCATTATCAATGTTATTCAATACATATTTAATCATTATTTTATTGATGTAATATTTTAGTCTGATTATTTACTTAGTTTGAAAACAGCTTGGCTTGTAGTCTTTCTTTGTGTCTCTGTGTAAAGGCCTTTTCTCTGTTAAGGAAAATGAGTGAATGATTATAACTGAAACCAAATAGGACAATAAACTATAGATAAAGTATATACAGTATGTAAAGAGACAGGGTATACCTGTCAGAGGAGTAAAGGAAGGGTTAGGAACGAAAAGAGAGAAAATAAAAAAAAACAGTGGCAGTGCATGTACAGACGTGGCCATTAAGAATGAGCATTTTCCCACGGCTTGCTGCAATTCGTCCCGCGGAATGCCGCTGAATCCTGTCAGGACATTTTTTAGAAATTAAATAAATGAGTTATATCCACCAGATGGCGCATGGAGGAACATAGGCCTACTGTATCAGACCAAATTGCTCAAAAACACTCTGCAATTATTCATCTTGCAATTACAATTTGCAATTAAATGCTTTCTACTTCAGATAAATGCTGTTCTTTTGAATTTTCTATTCATCAAAGAATCCTGAAATAAAAATGTAAATAACTGTTTTAACACTGATAATAATCATAAATGTGTCTTGATCATCAGATCCTCATATTATGGCGCTTTTCCATTACCAGTACCAGCTCGACTCGACTCGACTCACCTCGACTCAGCTCGGCTCGGCTCGCTTTTCGCTCCGTTTTCCATTGCAGATAGTACCTCCACAATAGTACCTGGTCGTCATAGCGACGCCGCAGGAAACTGCCGTGACTTAATCTTTTACACAAGACGCGCGACACACACCCGCTACCTACACACACAGGACAATGGAGGAAATCGAGTGTATGCTGTTTTTGGATGTTTTTGTTTTTGTTGTTTTTTATTCAGGATACTGCGTCTGGCGCGTGCAATGATGACGCAGTGAATAGTGACGATTCTGTCACCGGTGCAGGCCGGGGCGGACTCGGATGACCAGCCGCCCCTGACTCCAGGCACCACCGTGAGGAGCCAACACCACAGGCACGCGACAGACAGACAAAGGAGGAGGCAAGTAATTTAGTTCACAAGTAACAATCTTTATTGAATAATAATCAACTTGAGGAAAGAATGAGCAACTCTTGTCTTCTAAGGCTATTCGGCCGGAGTAGCCGCTGGATCGATTATTCACTGTCTTCGAGACCCAATGGTGTAATAGTGGCTGGAAGGCTTACTCCACAGCGTTGCTGCACATCTGCAGGACTCAGACAGTAAGTAACAGGTAATGTATGCTTCTCAGTATCAGATGCGTCGTCGGGCACTATGGTAGGACAGTGACTCTAAAAGCTTACTTCACAGCGTTGCTGCACATCTGCAGGTCTCAGACGGTAAGTAACAGGTAAGATTTCTTCTCTTAACAGCAGCTTCTCTTATCAGGACGTGAGAGGGAAATTGTGACTTTAAAACTCACTTCACAGCGTTGCTGCACATCTGCAGATCTCGGACGGTAGGTAACAGGTAATGTTTCTTCGTCCAACAGCAGCTTCTCTTAACAGGACATGAAAGGGAAATTGTGACTTTAAAACTCACTTCACAGCGTTGCTGCACATCTGCAGGTCTCGGACGGTAGGTAACAGGTAATGTTTCTTCGTCCAACAGCAGCTTCTCTTAACAGGACATGAAAGGGAAATTGTGACTTTAAAACTCACTTCACAGCGTTGCTGCACATCTGCAGGTCTCGGACGGTAGGTAACAGGTAATGTTTCTTCGTCCAACAGCAGCTTCTCTTAACAGGACATGAAAGGGAAATTGTGACTTTAAAACTCACTTCACAGCGTTGCTGCACATCTGCAGATCTCGGACGGTAGATAACAGGTAATGTTTCTTCGTCCAACAGCAGCTTCTCTTAACAGGACATGAAAGGGAAATTGTGACTTTAAAACTCACTTCACAGCGTTGCTGCACATCTGCAGGTCTCGGACGGTAGGTAACAGGTAATGTTTCTTCGTCCAACAGCAGCTTCTCTTAACAGGACATGAAAGGGAAATTGTGACTTTAAAACTCACTTCACAGCGTTGCTGCACATCTGCAGGACTCAGACGGTAGGTAACAGGTGAGGTTTCTTCTCTCAACAGCAGATTCTCTTATCAGGATGTGAAAGGGAAATTGTGACTTTAAAACTCACTTCACAGCGTTGCTGCACATCTGCAGATCTCGGACGGTAGGTAACAGGTAATGTTTCTTCGTCCAACAGCAGCTTCTCTTAACAGGACATGAAAGGGAAATTGTGACTTTAAAACTCACTTCACAGCGTTGCTGCACATCTGCAGATCTCGGACGGTAGGTAACAGGTGAGGTTTCTTCTCTTAACAGCAGCTTCTCTTAACAGGACATGAAAGGGAAATTGTGACTTTAAAACTCACTTCACAGCGTTGCTGCACATCTGCAGATCTCAGACGGTAGGTAACAGGTAATGTTTCTTCGTCCAACAGCAGATTCTCTTAACAGGACATGAAAGGGAAATTGTGACTTTAAAACTCACTTCACAGCGTTGCTGCACATCTGCAGATCTCAGACGGTAGGTAACAGGTAATGTTTCTTCGTCCAACAGCAGATTCTCTTATCAAGACATGAAAGGGAAATTGTGACTTTAAAACTCACTTCACAGCGTTGCTGCACATCTGCAGGTCTCGGACGGTAGGTAACAGGTAATGTTTCTTCGTCCAACAGCAGATTCTCTTAACAGGACATGAAAGGGAAATTGTGACTTTAAAACTCACTTCACAGCGTTGCTGCACATCTGCAGATCTCGGACGGTAGGTAACAGGTAATGTTTCTTCGTCCAACAGCAGATTCTCTTATCAGGACATGAGAGGGGAATTGTGACTTTAAAACTCACTTCACAGCGTTGCTGCACATCTGCAGGACTCAGACGGTAGGTAACAGGTAAGGTTTCTTCGTCCAACAGCAGATTCTCTTATCAGGACGTGAGAGGGGAATTGTGACTTTAAAACTCACTTCACAGCGTTGCTGCACATCTGCAGGTCTCGGACGGTAGGTAACAGGTAATGTTTCTTCGTCCAACAGCAGATTCTCTTATCAGGACATGAAAGGGAAATGGTGACTTTAAAACTCACTTCACAGCGTTGCTGCACATCTGCAGGTCTCGGACGGTAGATAACAGGTAATGTTTCTTCGTCCAACAGCAGATTCTCTTATCAGGATGTGAGAGGGGAATTGTAACTTTAAAACTCACTTCACAGCGTTGCTGCAGTCTTCAGGATTCTTCCCTCAGCATCACTCACTTTCATCAGACATTAGCGAGAGACTCAATAGGCAGCTTTACCAGCGATGTTGTACATCTTCAGAGCTCCATCAGTAAGTATAACGATTCAGACTTTTCCCCAGCCATATGGTTCTTCACGAGATTCGCCAGTTCAGTTGTATCGTTCTGGGATTTAGATGGAGTCCAGTAGATCATCTCACAAGAATGAAAGCAGGCATTGGAAGACTCTTCTCAGCATAGCACACAGCACTCGTGTTCACTACAAATCCACAGCATTAATTCGACGTGCATCAGGTAAGGCAAAACAACTGCAAATCACTCACACAGTAGGGCTGATCAGAAGCCTCGCTTCATCCATGCATTTCAATGGGAACGTTCCACTCTCAATTCCTCTCCAGTCTTTCTGAAACAGATATCCTCCTCAACAGTAAATTTCACATTCCCAGTCTTTTCTTCCAGCTCTACATTTGATTCAACGATGTAATTGATTCACTTATCTTTCTCTCTTCCTCTTCCAGCGCAGATCCAAGCAGCAGTTCAATCCAGTAATATTCCACAAGCAGCTCTAACGACAGACTCCAATGGCAGTTCTTCACTTACACGAGTTTCCAGGATTACAACGTCCAAAGTGAGCACTCAAACAGGAGATCTTCTACCCCACAGCATGACGACAGAGACCCAGCCGAACAACTGGTCAACTGAACACCGACCAGCAACTGCACCACAAGCAACCATCTTCACCGACTGAATCCAACTCGATTCCACTCCATACCACCCAATACCAAGACTGGATACCACGCATTCGACGGCTCCCGGATACCACCTCTCTTCTCTCCTGAACGGCTCCTTTATCCTCCTCTTGTGAAGCGAACAGCCTGTACAAACGCCACTCCTCTCTCTCACACCTGCCGTGCATCAGCGGTAATCAGGTCGGGCAATGCCTCTGCTACACCCGGAACCGGAGTGAGGCGTTACACCAAAATAATCCCCTCGGGGAACATAGAAAAAAAAAGGTTCCGCTTTTCCATGCATTTTGTCACCCGTGACAATTCTCTCTGACCAATCAGCAGTCTGCCATGATTTCACGTCACATTTTAGTATCGCCTCAGCTCGCCTCAGCCCGCTTAGAACCTCGCCGGAGGTGGTACGAAAAAAAGTACCTGGAAGCAGGTACAGGTACAACTTTTACACAGTGGAAAACCAAACAGAGCCGAGTCGAGCCGAGCCGAGCTGAGGCGAGCTGGTACTGTGTAGTGGAAAAGCGCCATTAGAGTGATTTCTGAAGGATCATGTGACACTGAAGACTGGAGTAATGATGCTGAACATTCAGCTTTGATCACAGGAATAAATTACACTACTATATATTCATCTAGAAAACAGTTATTTTAAATTGTAATAATCTTTAACAATATTACTGTTTATTGTGTGTGTGTGTGTGTGTGTGTATTTAATCAAATAAATGCAGGCTTGGTGAGCAGAAGAAAAACATAAAAAATTGTACCGATCAAAAACCTTTGAACAGCAGTGTATCGTCATGTATTAGTCATGTATTTTACAATAAATCTTGCATGATGAATTTTGGGAAATGCGCTTTATAAAATTATGTTTACAATAATGAGATGAGATGTCTTAAATACAGGGCTTGTATGGTCATGAAAAACATGGGAAAGTCATGGAATTTTTGGAAAAGTTTTGGGCAAAAAAAACAGAAAGTGGTAGTATTGGTTTAACAAACTACAGTACTTAAAGGGGGGGTGAAATGCTATTTCAAGCATACTGAGTTGTTTACACTGTTAAAGAGTTGGATTCCCATGCTAAACATGGACAAAATTTCAAAAATTAAATTGTACGTTTGAAGGAGTATTTCTGTGCCAAATATTGTCCTTCCGGTTTGTCACAAGTTTCGGAAAGTTTTTTTCGAGGATGGGTCTGTCTCACGTAAGATGGGGCGGGATTTCCTTATACGGGTCCTAAGGGCACTTCTCCGTGCGCACTCATAGACCAGAGAGAGAGAGAGCGAAAGCAGTACGTTACCTCATCAAAGCGCTCTGCTCGGCTTTAGGGAAGTCAATGTCACCAAAGAAGTGTGTTTTTGGTTGCCAGAGCAAGACAACCCTGCACAGATTCCCATAGAACCCAGCACTAAGGGACCAGAGGATGGAGTTTGTTTTTTCAGAGCATCAACGGAGCTGTGTAAGACTCTGTTCCCTGCATTTCGAGCTGATTGTTTTATAAAGCCCAGATCGACGGATTTGCAGATCGTCTAAAGGATAGAGCAGACGCAATGATAAAGGTTCGCGGTCGTGATTGGAACCGGTGAGTAAAACTGGTATCTGCTTCAAAAGTCTCTGTGTCAGTGGCGGTTCTACATTGAATTACACCCTGGGCGAGACCCCTTTCGAGCCCCCCCCCCCAAATATAATTTTTGTTACCCCATTGGCAGATAATGTTTTGTTTGTTTTAAATTTTTTTTATTTCCCCAGAAAACAAGACTTAATATTGTATGCAATTTTACTACTTTAGTAAAATAACGTTATGCATCTTTAATTAAGAAATGTTTGATATTTGGACTGGAAAGACAAAAATACTAATTACGAAAAGCATTTTTGCATTGTAATAACTGAACTTGCAACAGTTTTGTTGCAAAGAACAATATTATGGTGAAATTAGATCTTGTGTTTCAGTTAAAAACGAATTATTGTTAAGCATAGCAATAATCAAAGCAAAAAGGCTAACAAATAAGAGTTATACCCACCAATTAGCCTAATATTGCCCCTTAATTCATGACATGGATACCGTAATCATATATAGAAAACATAGTTGCATACCTTTATCTTTCGCTCGTTTCTAAATTGGGCACCTGATGGCTTTGACCTTTCTTGTCCATCTCTTATTTGGCACTCGACATCCACAATCAACAGATCTACTGATCCTCCCCATAACTGTCACTCACGCTCACGACTCACAACTCACGAGTCATGACCAGAAGTCAAGACTAAACCAATTCACCTTGGGGGTGTTGACCAAGTAATCGTTTTGTATTACCTATTTTTATTAGCCATTCAGACCGTTCAGAAAAACAAAAATGTGCAGGAAATATAAAGGCCCGTATTTAGAATATTCTGAATGAAATGTGTGTTATTTGGAAGAAAATCGAGGTGTGACTGACTTAACTATATGGATCCCCCTCCTCGTCTGTTCCATTTGGGAGAGACCCAGAGGTGAACTGTCATCCGCGCCCGCGCCTCCGCGCCCCCTCCCCTTTCCCCTTCTCAAACAAACAGCTTCTGTGCGCGGCATCTTCTCAGCAAGCAGGGGCGCCTGCAGCTGCGGGGGGCGCACATTTGCCAATTCCCCACACAGTGAAATGATAGATCATAGAAAACCGCTTCACGGCGCTTTTTTTTTTCAGCGGCGCCGCCCCCCAAAAAATGCCGCCCCGGGCGATCGCCCGGTTCGCCCGTGCCTAAAACCGCTACTGCTCTGTGTTGTGTTAGTGTGGCGCGTTATCTCACAGCGTTAGCTTCGCCCACACGGCCATAGACAGTATAGCAGCTAGCACACGGGCCTCCTCCAGCCGATCGATTTTTTCCGGAAATATTCGGTACAGCCTATCTGTCTTTTATAAATATAATCAAACTAAATACTTTTAGGAGATATTAAGGATGCAATACTACTCTATAGGTACTCAAGATTAACAGGAGATTGAGTGAAAATGGGTATTTCACCCCCCCTTTAATGTTCATTCGATCCATCCGTCTGCGGCATTCAGTCAGATATACTTTTGTAGCGGTGAGCATTATAACCAATCACATGCGTTTCTGCTGAATGTGATTGGCCAATCAGAGGCGTTCAGATTAGTCGCTGAAACGCATTGTTTTGTTCAGTGCACACTCTCTGGGCCCTATCTTGCACCCAGCGCAATTGACTTTGTTCACCAACGCATGTATCATTCCTATTTTGCACCCGCGCAAAGCGCACTTTTCCCTCCACAGAAGCACGTCGCTAAACTAGGGAATGAACTTGCGCTCCCTGGGCGGTTCAGCACAAAGAGGAGGCGTGTTCCGGCGCAAACAATCCCTGGTGCTATTTTACTGTTCCATAAAACAATTGCGCCACTGGCCAGAAAAAACCTAGTCTAAAGTCAGTGGCGCGTTACGCGTTGTTCATTATGCTATTTTAAGGGCGCATGCTTGGCCATAATCAATGTAGCGTGTGCACAACGCTCATACACTTTGATTCTCTGATCTACATAGAAGCAGCAGTTTTCATTTTTGCAAATCATATTATTACAAACGATAGATAGATAGATAGATAGATAGATAGATAGATAGATAGATAGATAGATAGATAGATAGATAGATAAGCAATTATAAGAAACTCATAAGGCTTTTTTAACATTCTTAAACAGTCTAAACTGTTAACAAGTTTCTTAAAAGTGCTTATGGACGTCTTATTATCTAACAATACATGTGTTTTCAAATCTGTTATTAAACATCCTATAAGGGCCTTATTACCTATTAACTTATGCTTATTAGAAGGACCTTAATATAAAGTGTTACCCAATAATCACTTATAATCAATGATATTCACAAAAAATGCAATTATATGTGTGATCTTATGTCTACGTGTACATGATCTTACCCTGTCACCTCCTGGCAGGGCTGTTTTAAATCCAGATGTCCTTAAAACTTTTTTAAATACAGTTGTAGAGATTGAACTTAAACCTGTTTTCATCATAACCTGAACTTTAGATATCATCCCTTGGAATGATTTAGAATGACTTGGCCTGAAAACAGAAAGGGCTATGGCTAGGATCACAAATGCAAATATTGTCTTCATTTTATGTTCAAGGCTGGACTCCATCTTTTGGGTTCTCTGGGGGCTCCAGCCCTTTGAGTCAGAAGTGCCCATCCAATCTCCAGAGTGCCCCGCTCCTGATCGTTGTCCCGCCCCTGATCGTTGTCCCGCCCATGATCGTTGCCCCGCCCCTGATCGTTGTCCCGCCCCTGATCGCTGTCCCGCCCCCGCTGACGGAGAATAACCCGCTCCAGCCCCGCAACTGTGCATATCACTGATCATCTCCAGAGGAAACTCTTGAAGCTTGAGCATGTCATTGACGATTGAGTCATTGATGATTTTATCACTCAGACCACTCCGTCTCGCAATAGCTCTCAGAATCTCAGCCATGATGTGATACTCCAATTCATCTGCTTCTGCAAAGGAGTTTATCTCCTTCTTCTTGGACTCCAGTTTCTGGAACAGTTGCGATATTTTTTTTGCAATTTCCTTGCTCTGCTCTTCTGTATTCTGCACGTTCTTCATGGTTCTGCTGGATAAGAAGCCCTCAGTGATTTGAGTCGTTACAGAAATAGCGGTACCTATTTTTGTAGATGCAGCTGCTGCGGTCATAAGTGGAGCAGCTAATCCACCCGTAAAGAAAGTGGCCACACCGGCCCCGATCATAGTTGCACCTCCTATCACCGTCATTGTGCTGCCAACACATTTACTGGCATTGCATTTTTTCCTGAGTGACTCCAGCTCTTTAGCCAGTTTCACCAGCTCGTCTGCAACGTGCTCCTTCTCCTCGATCCAGGAGAAAACCAGCTCTACCAGTTGGTCAGCGATGGCCATGATGGGTCCTCTGTGTCCTCCGGATCCTCTGAGCAGAGAGCAGAAACCTGAGAAGGAAGACAGAGGACAGATGAGAAGACACCTTGCTTTATTCTTCAATTAATAATTGAGCATTGACCGATCAAACTTATTCTGCCGATGAAGACCAAAGCCTGAGTGGGGTTAACTTTCAGATGAATGTCCCACACTGGTCAACAGAGGGCTAGGTGCTAAAAGAGAACATTTTGAAATATTGCACACAGACAGAGGACTGTCTAACCCTAACAAAGCAAATCTGGAGTCTCCTGCTCAATCCGCTTAGCACCACCAACAGGTCAATATTTGGCTAATAACTTTTTGAACCATGAGCCCTAGAAACTAAAGTTGAAACACATTTTTCTCTTCCTATCTGGTCTTAAGATGATTTGATTGCAAAATATAAGCCGTTTATCTGATTTTCACCAAAATCGAATCCGATCATCTACAGACCCTGCTGACAAAAAGTTCTGGAATTCAAGTTGATTCGTCAAACTGTTCTTGAAATAACTATTTCAGCACACAAAAATAGATTTAAGGCTGTATCTCAGCAAAGCTTTTATGGATTGTGACGAAACTTGGTATGTGTTGTGGTAGATTTTTCCTCTACGCACCTGACTTAAGTTGAACCGAGTGTCCTTGACACCTGAAAATATTATACTCAGTTGAGTTGCCTCTGTACGCGCGGGTTGATGCCTAAGCGCATAAATAAAATGACCAAGAACTAGAGTTACCTGACCCCAATCTAACCACGCCTAAGAGTCTCACAAAGAGTTGAACGACGTCTCGCCCCCTATTGAACACTATCACTTGGGAATAAGGTCTCTAGTGTTTCGCTAAATAACTTGTTCCACTAACTAACTTGCTGCGCAGCAATAATAACCAGACAGACTTCAGACAATGTCCTTCACATGCTTTAATCACGGCCGGGAGTGTTCTCGGACAAATTTCAGAGAGAATCCCACCCGAAAATAGGAATACAACAGTTTGTAGAATAGGAGCATGACGAAAATGACATGATTTATTACATAATTTCCATACAATTTGATTGGTTCTTCAAAGACAAGCCCTTCTGTTACTGGGTAAAAGCAAACTCTGTTTTAATGATTACTCAATTGTTAATCACAAGGTTTCAAACCTAGACATCTGTCTAGTTTCAATGCCCATAATTGTTAATTTTACACTTTGTGTGAGGTTGTGTGAGTGTAAAAATAACAAATATGTAAAATGAAACTAGACAAAGTCATGAGTTTTCGACTGGTTTCGAACAGTATGTTCTTCATTTGCTAGAATGTTAGGCCTAAAAGAGAAGTGGTTAGATGTTAGAGTTATGATTAGTTTGATATACTGTTTACTATTTTATTCATAAAAAAATCCATCACAGTGTCATCACCATTATGCCCTGAGGTATAACAGGTGTTTTACCATTCGTTGTAAAACTGTGGATCTATTTTTCCAAACGTCTCACACCCGTAGATTCTTCCGTTGAGAGCTTGAATAATAAACACTCCAGCCCCGTTGGTGGCGATAATGCACCGTTGCCGATTGCAAGCAAACCGCTGGCATTTCATTGAATACACAGAAGAAGCAGAAGAAGAAGCGGCGGAGTAATACTGTACCGCACACAGCTCTTTCAATACAAGTCAATGGAGCTGGACAAAACTATGATAAAACCTGCTGGAAAGCATCTTTTGCAGCGATTTTTGTGTGAGCATATCAGTGAACACCCCTGACCACTAGCTGAGTTTCACGTCTTTGTAATCGAAAGTTTAATGCGTTTTATGAAGGATTGTCCCAGTGCACCTAGACACCCATTCTGTAGGTGGGGGGAAAGCGAAAGAAACCTAAAATTCTCGGGACAGCAGCATGTGTCCAAATTTTAATCTTAACCGTTCTATTTCATCAGAAACGATCTGTAAACAGGGCTTTAAGTGTAAAATACCGAACTTGTCCTTTAATATTCATTAATAAGCAGTTTATAAATACAGCTAGAAGTGCTTTATTGTTGATTTGTAAGCATTAATAATGCTTTAATAATTGTATTTTAATACTTTAATGATCAATTTATCATTTCTAAATGAAGTATAGCAGTATTTACACACCAGTTATTTAGGAGTTGCCAGTGGTCCATTAGATCACTTAGAAAGTGTAAGAAAATGATTAATAAACTATTTAAATGTACATGTATACATCTTATTATTTAAACATATAGTAATAGTTAGGCTACATAGTGTGTTAATAAATGCTTTATTAACATGTATTTCTACTGTAATTCATGGTTAGTTCAGGTAGTTATAAAGGATTTAGCAGTGGTCTGCTGGCCCGGATCTACCATACATGCAATCCGGGCCCTTGGCCAGAGAGGGGCCCTCCGTGATGGGAGGTTTTGTGCTACCTCGTATACACAAGGCTTGGCCTCGATCTTAATAATTATCCAATCAGAATTTTTTTTTAAAGTGTATATAACATTATATGATCCCGCTCTTATTCATGCAAATGCTTTTAAACCATTCATGTGCAACAAGACAAAAGTGTGACTCTGACACACACACACACACACACACACACACACACAGAGAGAAAGACACACACCCGTATCGTGCACACAGACAGCACGCCAGAATACAGTTATCTTTTGTGCTTGAACGAACAATAACACACACAATTATGCCAAAATGTCCGTTTTGTCGAGTATCTTGATAACATAAGAGCAGTCTTATGATGAACGTGAAGAGGTGTGAGAGAATGAGGCGTGTGTGAGATCCGCGTCTCTGTCAGCAGCAGCTGGTCTTAAAGAGACAGCAGCCAATAAAACTTTCTGTCAGTAAAGTTAATCAAAGAACTGTAGCGAAAATGAGACGGAACAAACCCACAAACTAAATATTCTTTCAGAATATTAATTTAAACAGAATATTAAGTGAACATTTGGTCCGGACTTCTATCCTCATCCATTTTGTCATGGGATCCAGGCGCCGACCAGTCTGACTAATTACAAGAGCCATAACTCACCCAGGCTCCAGAGAGTCTGTAACCAAAGACTAATTGGTTAAACTGAAGGAAGAACTGGTCAATGCTAGCTTTGTTAGTTTGCAAGACTGATCGATACCAGCAGATGTACGGAATGGTTCAGAGACATTCCTGAAACCCTCACCCTTAGGACCTCTGAACAACAAACCAATTCTCTTCTAAACCAGAAAACTGAGATTCTTCCTACAGTATACATAAAACTCATTCAAGAACAATTTTCAATGGACTTAAAAAAACATCATACATCATTCTATGTGTTTCTACAATACATGTGTCCATTTAATATGCTTTAATCCCATATAATTCATGTAATTGTTATAATTATTAGGTGTGTGAATGAAAGTGTGTACTGTTTCATCTCAATATGATCGTATGCTCATGATTCAAAAGATGGCTTTAATTAAATCTGTGTAAAATGTTTCATATTCTGATAATTAGAAATCATGCCTAAACTGTTACATCTGGTTTTTAAATAGAGAAACCCCCCCAGGGAAGACATGATTTATGACTTTGCAAACAAAGCCAGTGTCTAATTGGTCCGATCTCTTCAGGAGGGGGGACAAACTTTTGAGTTTAAAATCTTGGATTCTCTGTTAGCCAGTGCTCTCTCTCCCTCTCAGACTACTAGAAACCATGTAACAAACGCGCAGACGGAGGAACCCAAAATAAGATCAGAAGAATGGGTTCAACAGCTTTATTCAAGCCATCTTACTCTCGTCTAAGTCTTCTTTTCTTTTCTAAGTTTTCCTTTATTTTCTGATTGAAAGTCTCGGTTTTAAGTTAAGTTTTGCTGCAAAGTTTCGTTCCACGATTCACGGCCGCAACGCACGCTTTCAACTTCAAAGACCTCCAACCATCCAGCACACCACGTGGCCGCCTCATCTATCCAGGCACGAGGAGACAAGAACCAACGAACGAACCCCTTTGACACTGACCAAAGGAATTCCCAAAAGGAACGCAAAAACGGAAACGCAAGTAGATACCTCCCGATTCAAAACTGAACTGGTGCATTGTTTAATAACCTGTCTAAGAAACGATAGAAGGGTTAAATTAATGATTGATCGTTCTTTAAGGTCATGTCTTACAAGTGCATATAGGAATTCGGAATTTCCTTCCTCTTACCCTTAAACTCCTTCTTTCCAAACTCATTCTTCCTTTTTATTTTATTTTTCCTTTCTTTCTCTATTTCTTTTTGTAATTCTTTCTGTAACTTGTATGAACGTGTGCGTGTGTTTGTGTTAGATATTTTAAACACCCAAACATTTAGCACCCAAAAAATCTATTGTCACCTGCACATTGATGCTATGGATTGACTTCCTATTAACATAGTCTCCTTCATTGACTGAATGAGCTTTAATGGGAATGTGGGTTCCATCAATGCAACCAATCATATTTGGGAACCCTGAAACTGAAAGTTATATAATTAGAAACATTTAAAATTGTGACTGTATACAGTATGAATAGACTATTGTATACAAAAAACTCCCCATTGTAAAAAAGTTAAATAAATGGAGTTAAATATTTAACTAAAAATAAATAAATTAACGATTCTTTTGAAAACCGGTAAATATTCATTTGGATACGAAAACACATTGATACGTGGTCGTATCACCCTCTCACGGCGGAAAAGATTTCGTATTATCTGTGCTTCCACATCCACTGGATCGTCTTCAAAAGGGCACGCCATGCTCCGTCACCTCTCTGAAACAAACTAACCCTGGAACATAACCTGCTACCGAGCAGGTTATCTTCAGAGAGTAAGTTCCTATGGTTACATACATACCCAGAAAGTTACCTCCGTTTTTGGAACTGAAAGTTGAGGTTATCCACTAACTTAGCCTTAAACTTACCAGGGTATGTCACATAACCTGCTTTCTGGAATACCCCCCGGTGCACGCGGTTTCCAGGAAACATGACGTTCAACCCGGAAACCGTAGCAAAACGTTGCGCACCGTTTTGAACTTGAACATGCCCCAGGTGTTGGGTATGATCCTGCCATGTGTTCCCTTGTCTGATGTGCCATGCTGTCATTGGTTCATTGTTTACAGGTGTCCCTTGTCTTGTCATTAGTCTTGTGTGTATTTAAGCCCTCATGTTTGCTACGTGTCTTTGTCAGTTTTTTGTTTCACTGTACCCGTGTTTGCTGAGTGTCATGGTTTGGTCCAAAGTCATGCCGTCCCGTCCTTCTGTTGTGAGTTAATGCCACGCCATGCTTTTGTTCTATGTCTGATCTTGTTATGTTTCTAAATGCACTTGAGTTCTCATCTATACTTGCCTCCAGCAGATCCCTTACACCTGTCTTGTTTTTTGTTTAGTCCAAACAGGTTCTTCCTCTTTGGGATTGCTGCACTCAAAGATTGTCAAACTATTTTAAGAGTGGCGAAGCCGGAAATAAACAGGATGTGTCAAGATCTGGAGATGGGCAGAAAACTGGGGCACAGAGGAAGTACCATGTATAGGTACTACTGCGAAGCTACACTGGTTTTTGCCCACATGCTGCGCCCGATTGCTGTGGAGTCCTTGACAGTAAGTCCATGTCTACTTTAAAGACTTTACGCTCATGATATGATGCAATGTTTACCTATGCATTAGTGACCGCTTTTTCGTTATCCAGGATTCAGATTGGCTTGATCGGTTTGAGCATAGTGGCGTAGGGAGGGGCACGGATACCAACACGCTGCTTGCCCTGACCCAATGGGAGGAAGCTGTGAGTTGTAGTATGACATAAACAGCCGATGACTTGCTACCATTGTTTATACCACTTTGATTTTTTTTTTTTTCAAAGACCAATATCGCTTAGACAGTTCTGTTGTTTTCCTACCGCTAGTTGCAAACACGTTAGCCTAACCTTAATCACAAACTTTATTATATATTTTCTCCCCTAGCTCATTTTGAAGTGCATGTTTCTCCCCAAAACACATGAAAAGATTCTACAAGACACTGTAAATTATGTTGTTGTTTTTTTTACTTTCCTATCAGGACAATAGAAAAATGAGCAGCTCTGAAGATGACCTGGACTCGCCTACTGAAGCGTCGATGGTTGAAAAAATGAATAATCTAGAAAGATTTGCAGTCGAGCAATTTTCCAACTTGAAGAAAAAAAGCAGAAAACTCCAAGAATCGATGAACGACAAGATGCCCAGTGACATGGCTGCAGTTAAGGTTGACCTCAGTGCCTTAAGATCACGCGTGGAAGCTCAAGACCAACAGATTGGGGAAATAAAGAGAATTCTTGAGGAAAAGGCAACCAGTGGACCATCCCACTCAAAGTCCAATCTGAAGACCTGGACCAGATCCTCCAGCCTTTCTGGCCTGAAAAATCAGATGCCCGCGAGAGGCTGAGTGAAAGACAGCAGGCCTTCTTCAACTACATGATGGACCAGCTGAAAGTAAAAGGTGAGAATGCACCGAGTCTCTTTACTGTTTAACACAAAAACATTCCCTCAATAGAAGTCATGTCACATGATGATAACAACAACTAACTCCTGATAGCCCCAACGGCAGACGGTGCAGTTTTACCTGGACCGCGGCGCTCGTGATGTCGGACCACAAGACGCTGTTGACGCAGCTGTGCTGCTGGACTCTTTGAGCGTGTAAGTCTCTTCATGCAACAAGGACCTAACATGTCACAAACAATTTCTACATCAGAGTAGCCATAACTTTGCCCAAGTTACAAACCTTTTTGTTCCTCGCCTACAAAGCAATTCTTCGGACGACCACCAGTCATTTTCTGAATTGGCTACAGCCGGAGGCAGTTCGAGTCAGCCAACTGCCCGCAAAGACTTCTCTGCATTTGTGACCAGTTTTCCCATTTCACTGGATGGGCCACCACCATCGAAAAAACAGCGTGTGAAATACGGGTTTCCTGAAGACCGCACCTTCTACGATAAGTGGCGGGTCTCGCAGTACGCCCAGAGGCGGGAATATCTTCTGGGTAAGTCTCCGAATCCACCAATACAATTTTTTTTTAAACTCCAAACCCAAAAACCTTTTTCTACCACACACACTATCTCTATCAAAACGCAGCAATGTCCGACTCAAAAGAAGTCAAAAAAGTGATCGGTGTGAGTAAAGTGGTTTCATTTTGGCTTTCAGAACACTTCAAAGTCCGTAAGCCTTCGACCGGAAAGTTGTCGAGGCTGATTAGGCAGGAGGGGTGGAAGTCCAACTACCCGAAGCCAGAGGAGATTCAGCGCTTGTGGAAACCATCTCTTTCCAACCTCGCCATAGAGTCGGATGAGGCCATGATGAACTGCCTGTCTAAGCAGACATGGGAGGGGCTGGCCATTAAGGACTTCGGTGCCAAGCAAGGTCGTGGTAAGGGTAAAACTGTGGCATTAGTTTGTTCTATAAATGAAATGTGGGCCATGCAACGTATACTGCAGTGAATTATTAGCATAGGCAGTAGAGGTTGTTTTTTTTTTTAAACAGAACATTTTTCAAATGAATGCAATGTTTATTCAACCAACTCAAATTGTAATGTTTTGTTCTATTGTAGGAGTGGTTGCAACACGGCCCTTTCTTAAAGGGGAAATAGTTTGTGACTATCACGGGAAGGTGATTCCAGCATCAGTTGGGAAGGAGATGATGCGGGACCTCGGTGACCAGGATGGCTACTTGTTTTTTTTTTAAGGCGGGCCAAAGAGACCTCATTTCGTGGCGAGGGCTTAAACCTAGAATGGCTTGACGAGTAGGCCAGGACTTTGCCCGAGTGCACCTAAAAAATCTGTCCTGTCACTTTTCGACACAGCCGAAGCTTGGGTCCCGAGGACTGGATGAATTTGTTTATGTGGATCTTGTGCCGAAGATGGCTGCCTGCCGGGGTTTTTTTCTCCCCTTTCCCCTCAGTCCACAGAGCTTGAGTTCTTTGCCAGTTTTTTTTGTCTTAATTTTATAGTTCTGTTATATAGTTCTTTTTATCATATAGTTCTCTTATCTAATAGTTTTCTTTTATAGTTCTTTAATGCTTATATTGTTTCTTTTTAAGATGTTATTTTGTAACATCCATACTCGATCCCCCTCTGTGACCTGTGACGTCTTACTGTCAATCAAACCTGTTGTTTTACACCGTGTGAGATCGATCTTCTGCTGATCAAGGTGACAATCTTTCCACTTTTTTAATTATTTGCATGATATTTCAAGTTATGCCTGTACTTATGACATCACGTGAGCGGTTTCGAAACTGGGCTACTGAGTGGATAAATAACAGTTTCATGTTGATCGAGCGTTTATACACTGTGTTGTTACCTTGTAACACTTTTGCTATAGCATTTTATTTTCTGCCATATATGTATTCATTGGTATTCATTTGGACATGAACATTTTTTACAAAAAAAAATACAATGCTTGAACATCATGTAGCGAAATGATTAATTTTTTAGTCTTTATTGTTCTCGTTTAAATTTTATTTTTGATTGTGTATTTATCAACATCTTTGGCTCTTTTTAATTTATACTTTTTGAATGATGCTTATTTGTAGGTTTTCTAAAAAGAATCAATTATTGCAACAGACTGATTTTTGACGTGTGACAATGGAAGAAGGTAAGGCCCAAATCACTAGAAAACTGCCATGCAAAGTTTGGTCCCACTTCATCAAGTGTCTTTAAGGACATCGTCAATGAATGAATGAATAACTTAATTACATTTATATATATATATATATATAGAGAGAGAGAGAGAGAGAGAGATCAAATGATTCTATCCTCAAGTCCTTTTTTTAGACAACTGCTTTGAGTGATAACCATATGGAATAAGTTAGCACTGGGACAATAACCCATCTCATAATTCACATTCATTATTTCTGTCTAGAGTCCGTGAGACGCGTCAGAAGGCAATACAAGGATGTAAGACGACATGTTGTCCAACTCATTAAAGATAGCAAGGAAGACATGAGGAGGCTAGAGCATCGTCTGCTGGATCTGGGCACATGTACAAACAGTAAAATATCAATTCACATACGTTTTTTTAACATTATTTATATTTATTTTGTATAAGGCAAGACACATTTAAAAGTGTAGTTGTGTTGTCACCCTGAACTAAATAAACAAATAATCTATCACTGTGTTATCATCCACCTTTCCACAGCAGAAACTGTTTCAGAGACTCAAGTCAGCCCACGCATAGGACAGTGTAAGTTAGAAATATTGCATCTGTGATGTGAACTATGGGAAGGCTCTTTGAAAAGGGACATTATACACTCGGTATGTTTTTAAATACAGGCATTACAGGTGCATGGAGAGGAAAGAATGTTTTTGTGTTGGTCTCCAAAATTGGGCCATACAAAGTCTTCTTTTCTGACCTTTACAGTACTTCTCCAGGTCTGGAGCTCGAGAGTGAGGTACACAAACAAACAGCTGCTTGACTTTATTATTATTATGTATAATAAACACAACATGTATGCACCTTCATGTGAACCTCATTGTCAGCAGGTCATCAATGCCTTCATCTATCTGGAAATCCAGAGATTCAACACTCGGTCAGCAGAGCAGGCATTCTACATAGACAGCTTTGAAATGAGAAAAATTTGGCGAGGTCATTTAACAAAGCTGAAGGTTGGTTTTATTCAGTGTAAATACGATAAGGTCACAAAGGCTTTGAATTCTAACAACAACAACAACAACAACAACAAAAATATTTTCAGACTGACCCCTCAGTGTACCACTTCATCATTGGCATCATAAACAAGCACAACCACTGGACAGTTACGGTATAAGATGGTACTTGCTTTTTTTTTTAAATAAACCAAACTAAAACGGACCATTAGTGTGCATAACTATGTTTCTATATATTCTAAAATCCTGAAAGGTTATCCTGCCATCACAGAAGAAGCCATTGTTTTTAGACCCAATGGGAGAAAGTCAAATCGATGTAATGAAGTGCCAGAAGGTGACAAGGTATGAATAAATAAAATCAAGGGCTTTTTACAGTAATGTATTTGAAACTACAATGCATAGCGCTGTCATTTGTTACATTGTTGTTTGTCAATATAAGAGCACTGATGCTTCAGAGAGGATACGACGCCTCAGCCTGGACGTGCGAGACGGTTCCTCATCCCAAACAGAGGGATTCCTCATCCCAAACAGAGGGATTCCTCATCCTAAACAGAGGGATTCCTCATCCCAAACAGAGGGATTCCTCATCCTAAACAGAGGGATTCCTCATCCTAAACAGAGGGATTCCTCATCCCAAACAGAGGGATTCCTCATCCCAAACAGAGGGATTACAGGGGATTCCTCATCCTAAACAGAGGGATTCCTCATCCCAAACAGAGGGATTCCTCGTCCCAAACAGAGGGATTCCTCGTCCCAAACAGAGGGATTCCTCGTCCCAAACAGAGGGATTCCTCGTCCCAAACAGAGGGATTCCTCGTCCCAAACAGAGGGATTCCTCGTCCCAAACAGAGGGATTCCTCGTCCCAAACAGAGGGATTCCTCGTCCCAAACAGAGGGATTCCTCGTCCCAAACAGAGGGATTCCTCATCCCAAACAGAGGGATTCGTCCCAAACAGAGGGATTCCTCGTCCCAAACAGAGGGATTCCTCGTCCCAAACAGAGGGATTCCTCATCCCAAACAGAGGGATTCCTCGTCCCAAACAGAGGGATTACAGAGGGATTCCTCATCCCAAACAGAGGGATTCCTCATCCCAAACAGAGGGATTACAGAGGGATTCCTCATCCCAAACAGAGGGATTCCTCATCCCAAACAGAGGGATTACAGAGGGATTCCTCATCCTAAACAGAGGGATTCCTCATCCCAAACAGAGGGATTCCTCATCCTAAACAGAGGGATTCCTCATCCTAAACAGAGGGATTCCTCATCCTAAACAGAGGGATTCCTCATCCTGTGGAGTTTATGCACTGAAGGTATCAAAGGTGTAAAAAACTGCTCAACTTATTTTGATGAGTTAAAGTAATGTAATATGTTTTCCTGACATATTGATCATATATATATATATATATATATATATATATATATATATATATATATATAATTTTTATTTTTTGTAGTTTGCCGAATGCGTTCTCCGTCAGCAGCCAATTGATTTTTCCAGTGATGAAGAATCAGTGAACAACCTCAGGAAACACATAGCTGTCACTCTTCTACAAGACAGTGGTACGTTTCACGGAAGTTGTTCATTCTCAAGTTCAGACAGAGCACCATTCATTTTAGGACACATCGTTTAAATCACTGATGCATAACCAGTCCTTTAAATTATGATTTAGTATGTACAGTAAAATCCTTGAGCTGTGAATGTCTCCAGAAGCTAATCAAAATGTTCGTAATGATTATTGCAGATCCTCCCAGACATGACACAGGGAGAGCATTACATCTATATAAATAGTTTTTGGACTCCTATTTTTTATTTTATTCTGTATTGTTTTCTAGATGATTTAAGCCGGTTGTGCTCATTCTGTGGAGAGGAAAGCGGAGACTCCGCCTGGGTTAGTATGTGCACACATTTACACATGCATCCTTAAAGGTAACAGTGGTGTTATCATTCAGTTGTCTTTATTGATCCACATTTCCAGATTAGCTGTCTTTCCTGCCTGCGATCCACAGATGCCACAGATCCTGTGTTCAGCCGTCCACCCTGGATACTTTTGTTTGTGCGGCTTGCAAGGATTGAGGACCCATTCTAACATGGCATCAATTATTGTTTGTATTGTTTGGATGGACTATTCTGCAAAATGTATATAGATTCTAATGGGGGTGCTTATGCCTCTATGCCTACTTGTTTTTTATTTTTTGTTTTTAGACGTTTTATTTATTAATAAATATCGTTGACTTTGTGTAGTTTTAACTCACACTTTGTTATTTATTTATTTTGAGATTTCCAACTCTTTTGGGACGGGACACTCGCTGTATATAGTGAATTATTGACTATGTTCCTCACCTATAAAGCTAAATAAAATTGGTCTAAAATATAAATTAATTTTAATGGAAGATAATCTTCTTATTGTTAGCTTTATGTATTTATAATTGCTTTTTTTTTTTTAAATCAAATAAAAGATAAAGAAAAAGCAATTAATTGCAAACAAAGTCCAAGCACTTTTGTTGGAGGGCACAGATTCAATTTACCATGAAGGACTTTTCTAGGGGCCAAGCATACGATGCATTCTGTACCGCTGCATTTGTCACAATTTATCTGGACCCACCTGAACACTGTCAGCTAATAACATTTATATTACATTTGTGCATATATGTTTGGGATTTTTTTATGCAATATGGCATTATTTTCATACTCCACAACTCTAATTGAAGTAACCATAAGAGTTATAGAGTCAAAGTAGCTTTGTAGTCTTTGCAGCTCTATACGCAGCTCATATACAGTGACATGAAACAGTGGCCTAAGGTGCTGCATATAACAACATATAGGACAAACAAAAAACACTGTCCACAATTAGATTATAAAGTCAGAATGCTTCTGTACCTCCTGCTGGACGGCAGAAGGGTGTGTGTGGTCGTCTGCGACACTGATAACCTTGCGAGAGGGAAGATGGACACTGATGATCTGCTGTCCTCACTATCCGCTGCTGGATGTTAGGATCCGGGATGGTGCACTTTCCAAACCCTACAGTGAAGCAGCTGCTCAGGATGCTCTCGATAGTCCCTCTGTAGAAAGGGTTGTGGATGGGGGTGACCTAAAAACTGGTGTTGTTGTTTAGAAAAAATGTAAAAAATTAAATGCATAACAAAAAAACAGGGCCTTCAAAGCTTGTTTTTTCAACAACCAAATGAGTTATAAATGTACATTTAAATGACATGTTTGAAGAGTAGTACTGCTTTAAGTACTGTACCTACTTTGACTTGGTTTGCCTTGGGATGTTGCAATTTCATTCTGCCTTCTTCTGACCAAATGGAAGAGCACAATCTATGGTCCAGGTCATTAAGACAGAGGTTAGGATCAGGTTGTTGACTGGGAGAGAAATCGTGCTCTGCAGCCAGATGAAAACAAGCCGTCTGTGGCATTACCTGTCAGCACTCTTCTGCATCATGTCCATTATAAGACATCAAACCCATCCAAGGTATAGAACGGAGAGATCATTTATATTAAAGTCACTGTCGTAAGTCGTCCACTAGAGGTCAGCAGAAACGTTACAGGGCGACTCTGGTCTGTCAATCATCCGCTTCAGAATAATAGGGAGCCTGAAGAAAGTTTCAAGAACTAAATACTGACTTTTATCACGAGGTGTCATTAGTTAGGTGGTGAGAATAGTGAAATAGTACAGTGTCGTTGTAAACTAGGCAACCTGTTTGTCTTCTGCTGGTCCGTCTCAAGAAGCGCATGTCACAGGAGCGGAGACGGCAGCTGTCAATCAAAGTGCCGCCTCATCTGCCCTATAGTATTAATGTATAAAGTTCAAGAAGTTCATGTTAACTCTTCACTTGTTTGTTTCTTCATATTGTGTTCTTTATTTTTATATTTTTTGAATAATTTTTTATACATTCTAAATTATTATTAGTTTTTTATATAAAATAAATGTTCTACTACAATCTGACTCCAGGTCTTGTCCTTTAGGTGTTTCTTGTGTGACACTTTTCTGTAAAATTTCTGTGGTAATAAAACATCCATTTCATAACGAGTCAAAAATATATTAAAACAATTAATAGAATATTATTCTTTAATACTATTTATTTATTTTTAATGCGTTTTATAAATATATATACACACATTTACAAAATGTGATTTATGAGCAGTTGGCCACATCCAGTCAAATGAATGGCTCCTATGGCCCTCTGCTGGTAAAATCAATTTGTTTCTTAAACTGTAAATATTTTATCTTAATCTCTAACCAGCAAATGATTCTACATCTAAATCAATATCCAGAAACAACTTGTATATCATTTAGGTCATCATAAGTGATGTTTCATTCAAATATAACGTTTTTAAATGGAAGGTTATGGTGAGTTTTGTGGTAATTGGTACCAATGTATAGATGAAGAAGTAAACACTAAGAAGAAAGTTCTAATTAAAAAAAAGTTTTTATTAACAATCACTACAAATATTTGGGGTCATAAAGACCACAATTACACTTAGTGTATATACTAGAAACTGCATGGGAAGCATATCAGGGTCAAACAGACGGATGTCGTGTTGTTGATTTACAGCACATCACTTCTAACCTGTAAACAACAGTGATCTGAAGTAGTTGGAGATTGTAATGTTATTGGGAGTCGTCATTCTCAAAAAATAGGTTTTTGTAAGTTAGGATTAGTGTAACTGTAACGAAAACACACTTTTTATAGTCCCACTAAAGGAAGGAAATAAGACATAATTTACTCACTTCTGTGCTTGTTTTGATTGTATCCTGTTGCTCTCCCACCGTGCAGGTGTTCAGTTCTGGTAATCAATAAAACAAATTAAACCATACAAAAAAGGCATCAACATATTAATATTGATTAAGTTTAACACATATCTGTCAGTGCTAAATATTCCTTATTTATCTGTAGGCTACTATAAATAAGATGGCAAAATGGTTATGTACACAGTGATACTGCACTGCAAAAAAATGCTTATATTACTAAGTAATAGTTTTTTTGTTTGTTTTTTCAGTCAAAATATCTAAACATTCCTAAATCAAGATCTATTTATTAGATAAGCAAAATAATGCAAGATATTTAGTCTTGTAAATTGTTGTTAATCATTTGCTTTTTTTTTTCAAAAAAAAATTAAAAACAATAATAATAATAATAATTCGAACAATATAAGTGTTTTTTGGGGCATTTAACTGAATAACGTGTTTTTGTAACTTAGCTCAACATGGGTTAGGTGGAATTATCAGATATTTAAGAGCAGTGAACTCACCTTTCTGCAGCACATGGCCTTTCTGGGTGCCGTTTGATGACATCACAGAGTGTCTCATGACCATCTGATTTTATAAGGGCTTCTTGATCACATTACACTGAATGATCTCTTTCAAACCGCATTTTTGGAACAAAATCCTCTGGTTATTTAAAAAGATGCCTACAAAATGCCAAGGAAACAAATATATATATATATTTTTATTTTATTTTTTTTCTCCGGGGGGGCAAAAGATCTTTACAGTGCTTCTCTTTACGGTTTTTTTCCTTGTCTTTGTTCAAGAGGGAGGGTTCTCTGTCAACTGAATAAGAGGGAGCTCAGGTACCTGTGTGGGTTGGGGCTCCACCTCTCCTGTGCTCTCCACCTCTTGAATTGGAGGGGGTTCAATAGCGGGTGTGAGCTGGGGCTCAACAACCTGTGTGGGTTGGAGCGTTTTTTGAAGACCTACTCGAGGAACTTCCTCATCAATGGGCCAATCCCCCCTAACCAATAGACCCGGAGAAGTATGAATATCAATGGTGTTCATTATCATTAGAGGTCGAATCGGTGAGTCAGTGGTGGTTGCCCTAAGTGGTGTTTGTATTACCCGTGTTGGTGTTATTGAGGTGTCTGTGATCCGTGTGGTGGTGGTGGTGGCGACAGGTACGTGTGTGGCCCGTGGTGGTAAAACAATAGTGTGAGCTGCCAGCGTAGTGGTGGTCACAGTATTGGTGGGTTCTTGTCCACCTCTTGTCACTACCTCCGCATAGGTCGGAGCACGTGCTGTCTCTGTTCTGAGTGTGGTAGAGGGACCTGGCATCTCCGCCGCGATAAGAGCTTCCGCCTGCGGTGATTCGACTATTAAAGTTTCTACTAGCCCAGCCAGCAGCTATCTCGAATGCTTTTGGCCACTCATGGTGGTTACTCTGTGTGCGAACGTTCTGCAGAGCTTCATCAATCTGAGTCTCATAATGTTGCTCTAAAATTACTTGTGTGTTGAATGCCCAGTTTTTGGCATTACCCTCAAGCAATGTTTTGACCTGCTCACCAGGACCGTGTTTGTGAGCAGCCGCGTGAGTTGCTGGAAAGTGATTGGCTGATTGCCCGTAATTTTTGTTGTTACCTTGCTCAAATGATGCACGAGTCTGATGATGTCGTGCAAGCATTTATTGAATTTTTTAGTGCTGGCTGGGCTGGTATGTACTCATTTTGTGTAAACCTATGAGGCCTTTCCTCGGCTCTTTCGTTTTCCCGAGGAAAGTAGCGCAGAGCTCTTTCTCTTTTGCTCCATTGGTCGTCTATCAATTGAAATATCGATATCTCTAAAACTTCCCCCATGGTTTACAAATGAGACTCTCTTATTATGTTGTCTCGAAAAAGAGCGTGATGGAAAATTATAAGTAGAACTCCTCCTTTGGAATTGTGTTGGCGGTCTCGAGTATTGGCGAGAATAATAAGTTCGTTGTCGAGGAGGAGAGTGATCATCCTCAACCTAATTTTTGAAAAATTCAACCTTCAACCAGTCTTTACTCATGATAGACATTAGGCCTATGGGAGGACACAGTCCTGTGTCCCCTGGCCGTGTTTCTAAATTCCCTGACCCTTTGACCATTTCTGTGGTCAAAAGTCTGGGAATTCCTACTCATATTTCTTCCCCTTTCTTTCGGGGCAAAATCTGCCTCATTCGCACGAGCCCGTGCATTAGAAGGAAAATAATGATTATTATTTGTTCTATTCAGAACAGGAGAACTGCTAGAGAGTCTGAGTCTATATCTCTCTGTCTCACACGGCCTCTAAAGACATCCATCCTCGCAGTGTCTCATCAATCCCAAAAGTAAAATAGTAAATAAATATTAATAATAAAATGAAAAGATAAAATTGAAAAGAGAATACAAGCCTTCGCGACGTTTCGATATACTATATCTTCTTCAGGCAGGCTTGTTAAGAAAAGTAACAAAAAGAGAAAAATATACAATAAGAAGATATTCTATTATATATATAATATATTTTGTGATAAAGTTTGTCTTGAGTAGTTTTCCTTTTGAAAGTCAATGTTTAAGAGAGAGCGAAATCGTGTCTGCACATCCACAGAGTGAAGTGAGGAATGTGCACGTGCATTTGCGCGTCGCCCTTTTATAGACCGCTGTTTGAAAAAAATAAAAAAATAAATTAATCTTTCGCGAGACGGCTGAACTAAGCTTCCAACGGTCAAAATAAAATTCCAACTCGGCGAATTGATAGAAAGTAAGTGAAGGGACAGTTGTAGAAAAAGATTTTTGTGAAAAGAGTTCAAATAAGAGAGTTTTGTCGAGTTTAGTGAAACTGGGTCACTCTCTCCTCCGCACACGGTCGAGCAAGAGTGAAACTCCCCACCTCACACAAAAAAATGGTGATATAAAATAGAATATTGTTCAAATTTCATGGGAGTGGTATGTATGTGTAGCTACAGTTGTATTTAATCATGTGGATGTAAAAGTATTTTTGTATATGTGTTGTGCATGTTACTATTCATTTTTAAAGTGCTCGACTATAGAGCTGGTAAGTCCCGCCCCTTCCGCTAACCCCGCTAGGTTGAAAAATCGTCAATGCAAGTGAATGGGAGAAAATAATTATTTTCTGGTCCCGAAAATAATTATTTTCAGTTTGAATTGTGCCATGAATGTGAACATATGTTGTCTGTGAATTTTTTATATAATCTTTCGTGTGAAGAATGCTACAATTTAGCGGGTAGAAGATTGATACGGTTAGACTTTGTGTGAAAGCACTTTGTGGACTACAACTCTTCGCTGCTTTCGACGCGTTTGAAACGTCACCACCACTCGCACACGGACACTAGCTCACGGATCCCGCTAAACATGGCTGTGTCTTTGGTGCACTTCACCGCCTTCTTTCAGGGAGAGGACAAAATCGTTGAGGTTGGCGAAAACCACGGGTAAGTCAACTTTATGGGGTGACGTCACATAGGCGACATGTAGTCTTTCTCGTTATGTCTTTTCCACAACTGCTAGCCGAAGAATCATACCATATACTAGGGCTGAACGATATTCTGTTTTAACATCGACATCGCGATGTGCGAATGAGCGATAGTCACATCGCCGGAACATGCGATGTGAAGGGTAACGTTAGTAGTACCCATAAGAGAACGGTAGCACACAGTAAACACGAGTTTGTTGTATGGCTTTTTGCTGGGGTGACATACGCGTTCTGCGTGCCTGCACAGTGATTGGTTCGCTGTGCCTCAGCTCACCGCGCTCACAGCCAACATTCAAAAATGCGCGACGAAGAGGATCCGCCGCAAAAAAAGTCAAAATCAGCTATTTGGGACTAGCCTATTTCGTCTACAAAAGGAGGATGTTGACCAAAAAGAGGTAGGCTACTTTGCTGGAGTGTTATAAAGTTGTGGATGGTTGTCTTTTTTAAACATTCGTTTATTTTTCGTGTTCGCATTTATGAGGAAAAAAACAATGTTACGTGACACGGACGCGACCGTTATGAAAGCGGCACTAAAAGACTGCTTTAAAACTTTCACAGAGACCTCAAACAGAAAGCACAAAGCCTTTCTTTAAAACGAATTTCGTTTTGTATTAATTGTATCTTAATTTTAATCAGTATTTCATTATCCAATTTCCGGGATTTAATAATGATTAATAATAATTAAATATAGCAGCCAGCGCCTGAACCGGAGATTAAGCTATGATCCATGAACCGAAACTCAGCGTAAAAGGTAGCCTACTCGCCTCACACACCTAAAAAAAAAAAAAAAAAAAAAAAGAAATATATCTATTATCTACAGAAATCTCTACTTTTAAACAGAACCATTAAAAAAATATATAGCTATATTTAATCTGTATGAAAAGTGCATTTCTCCCGATCACTGCTGCGAAGATCGCGAGTCAGTATATTGTCAACTTCATCTTTACAGAAAACACTTGTTTATTAATAAACAATTAAAATGTCTCATTGTAATATTTTACATATTATTAATTACTTTTGCTGGGTCTAGGTGCCGTTTACATGAACGCGTCACTGAATCAGCACAGAAAACATAATTTTTCAGGTCCTAGAACCCGAAGAACGTTAGGTCCTGCGTAGAACGTTCACCGAATTCTGAGAGAAATATGTTTCTGGAATAAAATATTAAGTGGCCTTTTTGTTACTTGTAATGAAGCTTGCTTATTAGTGAAATTATTAATAACATGGAATGGTAATTATTGACTTTAGCCTGGATTGATGGCTCGCAATATCGCGATATATCGTTGGGAAAAAAATATCGCAATGTAATTTTTTTTCCAATATCGTGCAGCCCTACCATATACTGTCAAACTCGTAACATGAAAGATTACATAAACATACATTCACAGACAACATATGTTCACATTCATGGCACAATTCAAACGGGACCAGAAAATAATTATTTTCTCCCATTCACTTGCATTGACGACTTTTCAACCTAGAGGTCCAGCGGGGTTAGCGGAGGGGGCGGGACTTACCAGCTCTATGGCGACGACATCGGATGACATCATCACCATCGTTCGTCGTGTGAAATGTGGCTATCTTATTGAGGAAAATATTAATTTTTACTCACAATATTAGGTTTTAATATCCCCAATCATGTTTTACATATCCCCAATCCCTCTATCAGTTTATATTCGGGTAAGATGAATCTTATTTTTAATCTTAGATGTTTTTTTTTTTTTATATTATTATTTTTAATGTGTTCCTTGAATGGAAAATGATCCTTTTAATTAAAATCAAAATTAGTTTTTATACCAAAATGGGCTTATATGTGTAGTTAACATGTAATCAGATTGATATTTAGATGGGATGAGTTTAACTTTAACTTCAAATATGATTTTTAATTTTTGAAAGACAGGATATGTCTACCTCTGATGGGGACAATATCTTTCACAAAAATCCTAGTCCTTTTTTAGAAGAAAATAAAGATGATAGAAAATGAACATTACTTGAATTCCTTCATTCGTAAGAACCCTACTCAAGAACAGTGTAGAAATTATTGGAAAACTGTGAAATATGTAAAAAGAGTTAAATGAGTTTAAAGAGCATCTTGCAGGTTAGAAGACCCAACAAGTTAATGTATAGAAAAATAATGTAGGAACTAGATTTTCTTTAAAAAAAAATTATAAATACACTACAGTGGCTTCTGGAGTCGTTTGTGTGAGAAAATTTTACTAATTTACTAATTCATCTGAAAATGGGCGTGACGGGCGAGAGTCGTGACGTAGCGCGAGGGAGAGCGGTCGATTCAAACAACAGGGAAACATGGATTGCAATGACATTTCGGACGCTGAGGAAATTGTTGACGAACCACAGCCATACAATTATGAGCCTGCTAGGCTGCCAAGAGAGCAGGGACAGGCCAGGATTAATGTTAGACAGAACATAATGGAACTTACAATAACAGAAACTAAGCTTTGATCAGGCGTTTGTCATGCTCATTAATATCCGCCCAGACTAACGTTACGTGATATAACTTAGCGGTTTCTCATCGAGAGACAGAGAGATATTTATTTCTGATAAATTTTTTGTTCCATAGGTGCTTGTGTGGGAAATGCGAGGCAATGTTTACAGCTGAGGAAAGTCAGTGTTGCAGGGAGGTGGATGCATACTGGGCCTTAGTGGAAAATGCCAAACTTCCATGGTTGCAGTTAGTGTTACTACAGTAAAGCCATGGTGAATGTTGCTGATCTGTGGACACTGGATAGTTTGTTCATTCATTGCACAATGTTTATTCCTGGTTTCCATGTCAGCGCTGTTTGATCCGTTAATAACGGAGAAATGTGAATATTTCTCACTAGATCTCGCAGCGATGTTATTACTTCAGTGGCGAATTCTAATGCTTTATTTACTGGATCTCGCAGTTACAGTGTTGCTTGATCAGGCTCGCGCTGCACTGGTCCAAACTGATAAACGGTCCACACAAACACAACGAGTAGCTCAGTTTCCTTCCGCTTACATTGCGTTTGCCAGTTGATGTTGTGCTCGCGCCTACATCCGGCGGGAGAACCCGAAGATGCGTGCACTGAAGGAACCGCACCAGCTCTGAGTCTCACCCGGTTCTTACTTCGGTATCCCATGTAGAACTTCATCATATCGCCGGGACGATAATCCTCCGATCTGAAGTGAACGCTACACACGACCGCGTTTTCCGAAGCCGACGCGGAAGAGAAATCCCGTCTCTTCACCTGCACAAACCGCACCCAGGCACGAAAGATAGCACCGTCCTTTTTCTTGTTAGGAAACCGGTGGACTCGATGTCCTGACAGGCTGGAGTTTTTGCAAGCTCCACAAACACAAAAATTTACCATGACGATGATAAATTGAAATACAAAAACTACTGAAAACACACTGACTCACGACCGCTCTTACTGAATACCAACCTACTCTGCACTGAGCTGCGGCACAGCACAGCACACGTCTCCCTCGTGTGACGTAAAATGACGCGATGTTGAAAAAAAGCGGTTTGTAGGAGCAGGCAAAGAAACGCTCACTTTATCTACTAAATTGGTGTCCTTATGTCGTTTTAAAACATTTTAAATCCTGCATTATCTTTTCATATGGTATTTTCAAGATGCTCTTTAACAAAGAGGAAAGAGAACCCCTGTATTATTTTTGTACACAGGGATTTATAATCACAAAACACTTTAATTAGTCTAGATGGAAATAGGGGTCCACACGCACCCCCCGGCTTTTTTTATGCCACCTGATTTTTTTAAATCTTTAAAGTGTCTATTTTCAGAATCTGCCCGGTACCAAGCTGAAATAATGTCCCAAAGGCTTCATTTTTAACAATTTGCTGCACCCGACCGGAACCCGGATAATAAAAAAATTATATAGAAAGTGGCTTAACATTTGAAATAAACAACATACAGAGACAAATGAACACATTTTGCCATACAATTCTGACCCCAGAAATTTAATGGAATGGTTATTTTTGACATTTGACAACATATTGACCCTATTTCTGGACAAAAATAGCAAAAAATGGCCAAAAATGTGTAGAGGATCAACTATATTTTCATTTTCTGAAGCGCATAGGGTGATTTCTTTCCCCACAAACTGTTATGTATTTATCATTCAAGTGTCTATTTTAAAATTAAATTGGGTACCAAGCTGAAATAATGTCCAAAATGCTTTATTTTTTAACCCTTTGCACCAATCCCGAAAAATCAAATGTGATATAAAGTGCCATAACTTTTGATGTAAACAACTCACAGAGACAAATGGACACATTTTTCCATACAATTCTGACCCAGGGAAATTGTTATTTGTTATATTTTACAACATCTTGACCATCTATGGTCAAAAACAGCATTTGACACCATTTTTATTATACTAAGCAGCCTGAAATGGGGTTTATTTGAACCTTTTACTGCACCTATCCTGAACCTGAAGAAATTGAAAATAGCTTTACTTTTGAAGTAAACAAAACAAAACAAAGCAAATTAACTAAAAAAAAATCCAAAAAGTTGACTTACTGCCAGTTTGGGAATGTTGGGGCTTTGCAGTTGGCAGTTGGTGGCCGTTGGTTGGTTGGCCATCTCAAGGTCAATCAGACATGCATCTTAGCTCTGAAACCTTGGAAAGCGAACGACTGGTACTGATCAGGTGTAAGCCTGGGGACGTCCTCGAGTGTGAAGGTGGTGTCTACGGATGCCTCCACCTAGGGATGGGGAGCGCTGCTCGAGGGCAGACCATTCTTCAGCCAGTGGTCAGAACGGGAGAAGCTTCTGCATATAAACTGCCTGGAAATGCTGGCAGTAGACAACGCGCTGACGCGCTTTTGTCCCCAGATAAGAGGTCACCACGTCCTGGTCCACTCGGACAACATGTCAGTGGTGTCCTACATAAATCGCCAGGGTGGTCTCAGATCCCGAAACCTGCACAGGCTGACGGACCGCCTCCTGGTGTGGGCTCAGCACAACCTGCGCTTGCTGAGAGCAGCGCACGTGCCAGGGCTCCTAAACATAGGACCAGACAGACTGTCCAGGAACAACGTTCCGACAGGCGAGTGGTCTCTACACCCACAGACAGTCAAACTGCTGTGGAAGAAATTCGGCAGAGCGAAGGTAGACCTGTTTGCGTCTCAGGAAAACGCTCACTGTCCGGAATTTTTCTCCAAGAGCAGGAATGCGCTGAACCCTCCCAGGCCTCCCTCAGTCCCTGTGTGGGACCTTTCTATGGTGTTGGAAGCCATGAAAGGTGACCCATTCGAGCCTATCCAAACGATTGATTTTAAATACCTGTCTTTCAAGACAGTGTTTCTTCTGGCTCTCGCTTCGGTGAAGCACATAGGTGACTTACACGTGCTCTCGGTAAGCGCGACGTGCATGGAGTTTGGGCCAAATGACTCGAGAGTCATACTCAAGCCTAGGCACGGTTATGTTCCAAAATCCCTCAACACACTGTTTAGGACACAGGTCATTTCCCTGTCAGCCCTGCCGGTCTCTGACGAGGAGAGAGACGCGAGCTTCCTTTGCCCAGTCAGGGCATTAAGAGCTTATGTGTCTCGCTCGTCTGCCTTCAGACAGACAGAGCAGCTCTTTGTTTCGTTCAGCGGGCGTTCTAAGGGACTAGCTGCATCGAAACAGAGCCTATCCAGATGGATAGTTGACGCTATAGCGCTAGCGTACACTTCCAAGGGCTTGCAGTGCCCGTTGGGTGTCAGAGCGCACTCTACGAGGGGCATGGCCTCATCATGGGCTTGGTCCAGTGGGTTTGCCTTGCAAGACATATGTATGGCGGCAGGCTGGGCCTCCCCGTCTACATTTATATATTCAGAGCTATAACTATATATTCAGGATTACATTTATATATTCAGAGTTTTAACTATATATTCGCGATTTACATTTATATATTCAGATTTACATTTATATATATTTAGGATTTTATAACTATATATTCAGGATTAAATTTATATATTCAGAGTTTTAACGCCTCTGGGGTCTGAGGGGTTTTTGGGGTCCTTGAGATGTTCTGACATGCCCTGACATTTGTGCTTTTTTCAGTTGCTTATAAACATATTAATGGCAAAGGTATAATTACACTCTATTTAGCACAAACAGGGCTACCATAATATGTGAACAACATGCATGTACATGTTTGTATTTTTGAGAGAATAATGTTTATGCATGGTTACTGAAAAAACTAAAAACTAAAGTTTCTGAAATAAGGCCACAAAACACATACTAAATATGTGTCAATAAGACTTTTGACAAATGGATGTCGTTGCCTAGAGTTTTTTCTTCAAAATGATGTGAAAATCATCCTGCCTAATCATTCACATAACACAATACATTGATTTAAATCTTGTAAAACACTTTCTGTTTGTAAAGGCAATATGCGCAATGCGCAACAATCCAACACCATCATGCATATTTAGTGATTCACACCTGAGGAGACAATGGGGCCCACATACTTAATGAGCCATTCATTCAGGTGTGACACCTATAGCCACAAGAAATAATGCAAGAGCAATATATATATACTCACCTAAAGGATTATTAGGAACACCAGACTAATACTGTGTTTGACCCCCTTTCGCCTTCAGAACTGCCTTAATTCTACGTGGCATTGATTCAACAAGGTGCTGAAAGCATTCTTTAGAAATGTTGGCCCATATTGATAGGATAGCATCTTGCAGTTGATGGAGATTTGTGGGATGCACATCCAGGGCACGAAGCTCCCGTTCCACCACATCCCAAAGATGCTCTATTGGGTTGAGATCTGGTGACTGTGGGGGCCATTTTAGTACAGTGAACTCATTGTCATGTTCAAGAAACCAGTTTGAAATGATTCGAGCTTTGTGACATGGTGCATTATCCTGCTGGAAGTAGCCATCAGAGGATGGGTACATGGTGGTCATAAAGGGATGGACATGGTCAGAAACAATGCTCAGGTAGGCCGTGGCATTTAAACGCTGCCCAATTGGCACTAAGGGGCCTAAAGTGTGCCAAGAAAACATCCCCCACACCATTACACCACCACCACCAGCCTGCACAGTGGTAACAAGGCATGATGGATCCATGTTCTCATTCTGTTTACGCCAAATTCTGACTCTACCATCTGAATGTCTCAACAGAAATCGAGACTCCGACCAGGCAACATTTTTCCAGTCTTCAACTGTCCAATTTTGGTGAGCTTGTGCAAATTGTAGCCTCTTTTTTCCTATTTGTAGTGGAGATGAGTGGTACCCGGTGGGGTCTTCTGCTGTTGTAGCCCATCCGCCTCAAGGTTGTGCGTGTTGTGGCTTCACAAATGCTTTGCTGCATACCTCGGTTGTAACGAGTGGTTTATTTCAGTCAAAGTTGCTCTTCTATCAGCTTGAATCAGTCGGCCCATTCTCCTCTGACCTCTAGCATCAACAAGGCATTTTCGCCCACAGGACTGCCGCATACTGGATGTTTTTCCCTTTTCACACCATTCTTTGTAAACCCTAGAAATGGTTGTGCGTGAAAGTCCCAGTAACTGAGCAGATTGTGAAATACTCAGACCGGCCCGTCTGGCACCAACAACCATGCCACGCTCAAAATTGCTTAAATCACCTTTCTTTCCCATTCTGACATTCAGTTTGGAGTTCAGGATATTGTCTTGACCAGGACCACAACCCTAAATGCATTGAAGCAACTGCCATGTGATTGGTTGATTAGATAATTGCATTAATGAGAAATTGAACAGGTGTTCCTAATATTCCTTTAGGTGAGTATATATATATTCTGCCAAATTGGTTCACAGTTGGAAGCATCTCATTATTATTTTATTTTTTTTCACAAATTGTGCTTGCAAATTGTATAATATCCAATGAAAACATGTCTAGTTATTGTGCAGTTAATTCTCATATTTTCAGTTTTGGAATATGTATCCTCTCCCCAAATTTGTCAATAATAAAACACAATAAAAATTATTTAAAGAAAAGGCTTATATTTACCTTTTAAAATGTGTTTACATCTACCTTGTAAATATATATTTTTTTATTAAAAAGGTTACAATTACAACAACAATTCAAGTGTAATCTTTCTTAGTAAAAACTAAAGTATACATTTTATCATACATATTTCAAAGTTAAGGATTCATTACTTTGAATATAGCCTACATTGACAAAACATACTATATTTAACATAAAATTGGCAAACAAAAGCTTATTTGAGGTGGCAGATATTTTACAGTAAAAATGTGTAATCTATTCAAAACTAGTCAACGAAATGTTGTCTTTCATATGTCTGTAACATAGGTCTTTCATTTTTATTATAAGGAATATAAATGTTAATTTGTAGTTTAATACGTTGCTTATACAAATACATTTTATTTCAACATATTTCAGTCGATTTTTACTCAGTATAGCAATATAGTTTGCTTAAACCGGATCATTCATTCACACAGAAACAATTCAAATTTAAACCGTCTTTTTGCGAGTTGTAACAGTGCATCTCTGCCGTTCATTCATTTACACAGAAACGCAATTTACTTGAGAATGAAAAAAACTTACTACAGTATTACATCCATTGCTCCTCGAAATACCAGCACTTCTGAGTTACATTTTACATTATTATTATTCCTCACAGCACTGCGAGACGGTGTAAACAAGTACATTGATCTGAATAAACTTGTGTTTTCTCGAGCTGATATGGGGGGCGTTCACAGGTTTGCACGGATCGCCTCAGTCATTTGCGTTTGAATAGTGCGCGCTCTCCGTGGGCGGGGCAGATTAAAACGTAATGAGCTGAGATGAGAACGACTGAAATCTCTCTCTTTTCATACAGATTACATAAACAGAGAATTTTTTTTTATAATAAAAATTACTTCATTTAAAAGAAGAGAATTCAAACTTCATGTCTGTGTGTCTGTATGTCTGTTTGACTGAGTATTCGCTGAGTTATGGTTCATTTTCTTCACTGACAGAGAGGAGGCAGAACTCGCATCATGTTTATTTTTCTTTATTTGGCAAAAAAAACCACAACACTTTGTTTTTATTGTGAGTATAGACAAAAATAATACACACTTAACAGGATCGATTGATGTATACCACAAGCATATAAGATAAAAATTTTTTTTTTTTTTTTTTTTTCACTGATAAGGAAAAAAACGAGCCTATCGCGCCGGCGCGATAGCCGACCTCAGGGGTTTAAGTATAAATTCGGGATTTACATTTATATATTCCAAGTTATAACTATATATTCAGGATTTACATTTAATTATTTCCTGTTTGGCCCCCCCATATATGTATGTATAAGGGTCAATGACGTATAAGGATTTTCAACAGACCAATTTTAAAATACAAAAAAAAATAATACCTGTTGCAATTGTTCAAACATTAAGGATGTTGTGTACAGGCTAAATTCATTTTAAAATTTTAATTTAAGTGATTTTAGTGTTTTTTCATCTAGATGAATTGTCCGTAGCCTTAAAAAATGTCATGTGGTGCGACCATGATTTATCTTAAAATTAATTAATTTCCTTAACATGCTTAAACATTTTTTTTACAAGTTCTTGGTAATTAAAGTGTTAAGAAACCAAGTATTTGCATTTCTTTTGAGTTTTTGTAAATAATGATCTCATTTTTTGGTCTATAATTTCCGAGTTGCCTTCTTAAATCTAGTTAACAGACTTATTTTTCCTGTAAATCACATAAAACTGATAGAAATGTTTTAAAAAATATAATTTACTAAAGCATACTGAATCAGTAATTCATATTTCAGCCACAGAAATAAGATATTTTATTTTAAATTTAATACAGTGATTGCTTTTATTGGTCGCACCATATAAGTGGTCGCTCCAAATGACACGAAGACCTTATATAGTTAAAAATCTATTTAAAGAGATCAATGAACAATACATTTTATACAAAAAAATAGATTTAAACCAGATTTTATACAAATTTCACAGAATTTTCCTAATCATAAACATTTAATAAACTTTTTTTTATAAAAATCACATCACAAACACAAGTGCACCATTTAATTTAACTTGACTTAGAATTTCTTTCTAACAAATAATAATGTTATAGATATAATTTTTTTCATAAAAGTATTGTATACAGTTAACAATTGGGGTCAATAGTTTTTTTTTAAGTAATTAATACTTTTATTAATCAAGGACACATTCAGTGTCACATTCAGGCGCAGGCTATAATGTTACGAAAGATTCTATTTCAAATAAATGCTGTTCTTTTGAACTTTCTATTCATCAAATAATCCTGACATATAAAATGTATCACAGTTTCCACAAAAATATGAACATTGATAATAATCAGAAATGTTTCTTGAGCAGCAAATCATTAGTGACCCTGGATCACAAAACCAGTCACAAGTCACACAGGGTATTTGTGGCAATAGCCAACAATACATTGTATGGGTCAAAATTATCGATTTTTCTTTTATTCCAAAAATCATTAGGATATTAAATAAAGATGTTTTATATTTTGTAAATGTCCTACCATAAATTTATAAACATTTATTTTTGTGAGTGAATATAGCAATATTGCAAACATAAATGGACAAATTTAAAGGCGATTTTCTCAATGTTTCGATTGTGTAGCACCCTCAGATTCCAGATTTTCAGTTGTATCGGCCAAATATTGTTCTATCTTAACAATTCATACATCAATAGAAAGTTTATTTATTCAGCTTTCATATGATGTATAAATCTCAATTTAAAAAAATTGACCCATATGACATTGACCCATTGAGTGGTTTTGTGGTCTAGGGTTACATATTAGAATGATTTCTGAAGGATCATGTGACACTGAAGACTGGAGTAATGATGCTGAACATTCAGCTTTGATCACAGGAATAAATTACAGTTTACTATATATTCACATAGAAAACAGATATTTTAAACTGTAATAATATTTCACTCTTCTCCTATCAATACTCTGCTCTTGCTGCAGGGTCAGAATTTTTTCGCTTGGCAGTGGCATCTGGTAAAATAGATTAAAATAGTTTTAAATAAATAAATAGGCAATAATAAATACACTACAAATAAATGCAGTATTGACTAAACTGACATTTGGTGCATTTTTCTCATATTGTACAAAGAGTAAACATAAACTGTCTGAAATATATATAAAAAAATATCCCAAATTGCATAAAAATCTATTCCAAATAAAAATACTAAAGTAAAGTACTTTTTTTCTATAAACCGTCAATTGAATATAAAAGCATAAAACTGCCAATCTAGGACATATATCTATCATTGAAAACCGTCTGCAGTGGTCGCACCACATAATATTTGGTCGCACCACATGATATTTTCAAATTCAGTCATAATTTACAGGCACAGAATTGGCCACCTAAACAAAACAAGCTAGCTTGCCAAAAAAGGTCACTATGACATTTATAATAAAAATATATATTTGTAGAAATAACTTTAATATAATTTTTTTTTTGAGGTCATACCACATGACATCCAAATTTGGCAACTACATACCTACCATTACAAAGGTTTATTTTTTTTTCCAATTTGAGAGAATTACAAACCTGCTTCCATGGGTCCTTGGTAAATTGGTTTATGATGTAACTTCCTGTGTTTAAATAGACTCCTGATGAAGGTCGTGTGACCGAAACGTTGTGTGAATAAAGAATACTTCTTTGCAAGTTACGATAGTGTGCGGGAATTGCTTGTCTGTTGAAACATATAAGTCCCAAAATGGTAGTTCCTTGATGGTCGCACCGCATGATATTTCATAAAATGGACATCATTGGACAAAGTTTGTTTGTATATTATGATGGAAATATAAATGCAAATGCTTTGAATTTTTTTAAAGGATTAGAAAACATTTTGGAAATCATGCCAAATAGTGCAGAATATAAATTTGAATAAATTCAGAGTAATTTCAAAGATGTTTTCAAAACAGAAGTTATGGCCGGACGGTCGCACCACATGATGTTTTGACACTTTAAATAACAAAAAAAAAAAAACAAATAAGTAAAGGTTTTTGAAAAGTTAAAGTGAGTACATACATGAGAGAGGTACTACAAATATGCAGTATCTTTTTAGGCATTTAAACCCATTTTTGCCTGAAAAAATGAAATCGGACAGAAAATGTAGGCGTCACGTCATTGACCCATATATATATATATATATATATATATATATATATATATATACGTATATATATGTATATATGTATATGTATATGTATGTATGTATATATATTTTGTGTTACATTTTTATATATATATATATATATATATATATATATATATATTTTTTTTTTTTTTTTCTTTCTTTCCTTTATTTATATAGCACAAGTAAACACAACAGAAGTTGACCACTGTGCTTCACATAACATAAATACAACAAGATATAAGAATAAAAAATATCATTCAGACTGCAGAAAGAATAAACATAGATTTAAATTTAGAGAAAAGCACGCTCCAAAAGATACACCTTTAGTTTGAGTTTGAACTCATATAAAGAGGATATCGATCTCAAGGAGACAGGGAGGCTATTCCACAGCCTAGGACCGACAACAGCGAAAGCACGGTCTCCTCTAGACTTTAAGCGTGAGCGTGGCTGGGTCAGAGTATAGTTACTCGTGGACCTTAGACACCTCCCAGGTACATTAACATTTACAAGTTCGGACAAATATGAAGGTGCAAGACCGTTAAAAGTTTTAAAAACAAACATCAGTATTTTCATGTCAACTCTGTAACGCACCGGCAGCCAGTTAAGAGACATTAAAATCGGAGTGATATGTTCATGTTTGCGAGTCCCAGTCAGGAATCTGGCAGCTGCATTTTGTACCATTTGAAGCCTTGTAATTGAAGACTGGGGTAGTTCTACATATAAGGAATTAGAATAATCCAGACGGGATAGAACGAAAGCATGTATAATTTTTTCAAGCTCTATCGATGATAGAAAATGCTTTACTCTAGATAATAGCTTCAAGTGAAAGAAACTTGATTTAACCACTGTGTTTATGTGTTTCTCTAGCTTTAAGGAGGAATCCAAAACCACTCCCAGACTCCTGACTGTAGGTTTAATATCACAGTACAGGTCTGCAGTATTAAAAGTTTTTTTTCCATCTCCTACAGAGGGGCCAAACACAATAGCCTCTGTTTTACTTGCATTTAAATGTAAAAAGTTTAAGGACATCCAGGATTTTATGTCATTTAGGCACGCAGATAGGGTTTCAAGGCCCTTTGTGTCAGTGCGTTTAAAAGGCAGGTACATTTGAGTATCATCTGCGTATAAGTGGAAACACACTCCGTGTTTCCTAAAAATTGATTCCAACGGCAGCATATACAATGAAAACAAAGTAGGAGCCAGAATAGAGCCTTGTGGTACGCCATAGGTAAGAGGAGCTACGGACGAAACAGAATCTCCAATACCAACTGAAAAGGTTCTGTTTGTCAGATAGGACTTAAACCAGCTAAGAGCATTTCCTCGGATGCCCACAGACTTTTCAAGGCGTGATAGTAAAATTCTGTGGTCAACAGTGTCAAATGCTGCCCTCAGATCCAAGAGAATTAAAATAACGGAGTCCCCAGAACCAAGAGACAACAAAATATAATTTAAAACTCTCAATAAAGCAGATTCAGTACTGTGATTAGTCCTAAAACCAGACTGAAATTTCTCTATGATACTATTCTCATCAAGGAAGCTCTGTAGTTGCAATAGCACAGTTTTCTCAAGGATCTTAGATATAAAAGATAAGTTTGAGATAGGTCTAAAATTTGACAAATCAGTAATGTCCGCGTTTGGCTTTTTTAATATGGGTTTCACCAAGGCATGTTTGCAAAGAGCAGGGACAAAACCTGACAGAAGGCATCTGTTTATAATAGACAAAATCCAATGCCCCACCTTAAAAAAAATCTGTTTGAAGAACCATGTAGGAACAGTATCAAGAGATGAGACAGTAGGCTTCAACTTAGCGACTATATCTGTTAGACCAGTCATGGTAATTGGGTCAAAAGAGTTTAAAAACCTGATGGCCGAGGGAGTGTTTACGGGGTCAGTAGTCGAAGACGTTATGGAAGGTCTAATTGTAATTTATTTCTCAACAAAAAAATTGCGAAAATTCTCACATGTAGAAGCAGATTCAGTAAGATGGTTGTTACTTACAGGATTAAAAACAGAGTTTAGGACCTTAAACAGGATTTTAGGATTATTTGAATTTTTAGTTAATATATTAGAAAAATATTGAGACTTAGCTGTTTTAACAGCTTTTTGGTATGCCTTTAAGGAATCCCGCAGAATTTCATAGGACACCTGCAGCCTGTCCTTTTTCCATCTACGCTCCGCTCTTCTGCAAAGTTGTCTTAATTGGCGAGTGTTGCTATTCAGCCAAGGTTCAGATTTATGTTTTTGACATTTAAGTCTCAGAGGTGCAACAGTGTCAAGAGCGTTGGTACAGAGAGAATTAAATAAACTTAATTGCTCATCGATATCTACTGTATTTAGATGTTCAATAGAGAACACCTATCTAGCTATATATATATATATATATAAATATAGCTGCGAGCAGCGATGGAGGGCCCAAGCCGGTGACACCGCCACCCCGGTGCCTTTAGTGTAACTAAAGGCACCTTTACTAAAGGTACCCCTAAAGGCACTAGTGTAACTTTCACCTTTAGTGTAACTAAAGGCACCAGGGTGGCGGTGCCACCGGCTTGGGCCCGCATTCGCTGCTCGCAGCTATATTTTCGATTGTAAGTGGACACATAAAAAAGTAGACATTTAACAGTTTATTTTTTCATATTTCTTAAGTCTGTATGACCAAAAATTACGGAGCATTTTAAACCTATTTTGCTACAATGTAAAAAAAAAAAACGAGCAAAACGCGCTGGCGCGTTTGCCGACCCCAGAGGGTTAATGAACTTGAGCAAACATTTGACTGTTTTTAGGTGTTTTATTCCCCCAATGCTGGCACTTTCTAATAATAATTCAAATGAAATACTAGAAAAACATTGTCTTTGATGTCTTTGAAAAAAAATCATCTCAAGGTTCTTATCTGTGATGAAGTTCCGTCCAGTGAAAAAAATGAAGTTATGCAACCTGAAGAAAACCATTGAGTGCGCTGAAATATGTTGCTATGAAGAAAAACATTGAGTGAGTTGAAATATTTCTCTCTTCTCTCTTGTGTCCATTCCGTATTGAGCATAAAACGGTTTCTCAACGAGCATAAGTTTTTAGGTAGCCACCAAGAAACACAAGTTCCCACTACCTCAAACTGACTTCCTTCTCGTAGTATTTCTACACCATTCCATTCTTACATGGATGAGAGAGAAAAAAAACTGTTACAGATATTTCACTCTCAGGTCAGCCTGGTACGCCTGTAACACTGCCATAGTGTGCAGGGCAGCACCAGCCTGACCTGCAGCTTGGTAAGCTTTTCCCATGAGCACCGAAGTTATTCTACATGGCTTAGTGGGGAGGACAGGTTTCTTTATTGAAGATGCCGAACCAGGTGAGAAATAGCTTGCGAGCATCTCTTCAACCTGTGGCATCTCCGTGTACCCCCGTGACTTCGCACCCACGATAGTCGAAAAAGTCGACATCAAGGGCACAAAGACACAGGACAAAAGACACACTTAGACAGCTCGTCATGGAGGTCCTTGAAGAAGGGGAGAGACTGATGGTGTTTTCCCTCCCCCCTGCCACCGGACAGAAACCTATCCTCTAGCTTATTACGTTTGGGGGTCTCTTGATCGCATGGCCAGTCAAGCTGTAACCTGGTCACCGCCATTGCCGCACATCACAACGCAGTTGATGGTAAGTCTCTGGGGAAGCACAACCTGATCATCAGGTTCCTGAGGGGAGTGATAGTATTTAGCACTCCTACTGACAGATCAGCGGGTAACCGTTGAGAGCCCACACGTGTAGGGACCACAACTCTGGTTGAGGGTGCCAAATCGAGCCCCTGGCCTGCGAGAGAAGGTCCCTTCTCAATGGCACCGGCCATGGGGCAGTGTCTGCTAACTGCATCAGCTCTGGAAGCCAAGGTTGGTTCCTCCAGAGTGGTGCTACAAGCAGCACTGAGCATCTGTTTCCCTCACCCGTTCTATCACCTCTGGAAGGAGGGAAACGGGGGGAAAAGCATAGAGCGGGCAGCGCGGCCACCTCTGGGACCTCTTTCGTTCTTGGAAAAGAACGCGGGGCAGTGAGCGTTTTCGCTGGATGCAAAGAGGTCCACTTCCGCTCTGCCAAATCTCTCCCACAGCAGCTGGACTGTTTGTGGGTGTAGAGACCATTCGCCCGCGGGAATGTTGTTCCTGGACAGTCTGTCTGGACCCAGATTCTGTAGCCCAGGCACATGAGCTGCTTTCAGCGAGCGCAAGTTGTGCTGAGCCCACACCAGGAGGCGTTCCGCCAACCTGTACAGATCTCGGGATCTGAGACGGCCCTGGCGATTTATGTAGGACACCACAGACATGTTGTCCGAACGGACTAAGACGTGATGGTCCTTGATATGGGGACGAAAACGCATCAGCGCGTTTTCCACTGCCAGCATTTCCAGACAGTTGATATGTCGGAGCTTTTCTCGTTCTGACCACAGGCCACATAACGGTCTGCCCTCGAGCAGCGCTCCCCATCCCGAGGTGGAGGCGTCCGTCGACACCACTCTCACTCTCGAGGAAGTCCCCAGGCTTGCACCTGCTTGGTACCAGCCGTTCGCTGTCCAAGGTTCTAGAGCTGTAACACAGCTCTGGTTGACCTTGAGGCGCAGCCGACCGGAAGTCCAGAAGCCAGAACTGCAGGGGGCGCATGTGGAGCAAGCCCAGCTGAAGAACTGGTGATGCTGAGGCCATGAGACCTAGCATCTTCTGAAACGCCTTGAGCGGGAAGGACGCGCCGCAGCGGAGAGATCTCGCTGCGCGCTGAATGCCGAGCGCGCGCTGTGACGACAGCCGTGCCGTCATAGACTGTGAGTCCAGAACTATACCCAAAAACGAAATCGTTTGACTGGGGTTCAGTGAACTCTTTGTCCAGTTGACACTGAGACCAAGTTTCTCGAGGTGATCGAGTAACATGGTCCTGTGTTCCACGAGCTCTGATCGTGATTGAGCCAGAATCAGCCAGTCGTCCAAATAGTTCAGCACTCGCATGCCTCTGAAGGCGAATCTCAAGTATTGCCTGTGACGTGACGCTATCTGTATTTGAAAATACTCGTCCTTCAGATCTATTGACATGAACCAGTCTCCTCTGCGAATATGCGCGAGGATTTTCCTGGTCGTAAGCATTCTGAAACTGCGTTTCACTAATGCTTTGTTCAGCTGTCTCAGATCCAGTATGGGTCTGAAGCCCCCGTCTTTCTTGGGAACCAGTAAGTATCTGCTGTACAGCCCCCGTTCGCTTTGAGCTTGAGATACAGGCTCTACAGCCCCTTTGCTCATCAGTTTTAAAATTTCGGCTCGAAGTAGGTGTGCTACTTCCGAATTCACCGTAGTTTCGACACGCGCCGTAAAGCGGGGAGGGCGTCGATAAAACTGTAGCGAGTAGCCTCTCTTTATAATGCCTAGCACCCATCCCGAAACCCCTGGAAGCGCTGCCCATGCATCTGCATGAATGGCTAAGGGTTGGATGCGAAGCGCACTCTGTTGACTGGGCAACGAGAGCGCTTCGGTGTGCTGTAACATAGGCGTTATGTCTGTGACATTCGAGGCGGGGGGCGTGCTGATGACAGCGGGCAGAGCGCTCGTCCTCGACCCCGCTACGGTGCTTAGCCGAGTGAGGGAGGGCTGAGCGAGTCCCGTGGGACTCGTACCGTCTGTGAGTAAGTGTGGGCTGGAGGCGTGCACATTTACTGCTTTTGGCGCGTTGTCTGTCTGAGCAGAACGAACGTGCATGGGTTTCGTTTTTACAGAAACCGCAAGACGTGTGTGACATAGTTTTTGTGGGCACTGAGGATTGGCACGTTTACTATGTAGTGCGCGCGATCGACTTGAGTCGATTTTATGGGCGCGAGCCCTGTGAGAAGGGCTGTGCTTGTGTGTACGGATGGGCACTGAATAGTGGGCATCAGCACTACATTTATAGCACCATCGGCCGTGGCCGGGACACCAGAAAATACACTCTTTTCGGGATATATCTGGGTAGCCGTAAAAACGGCTTTTGTGTGCAGGCAAGTGGGCAGAGCGGCAGACTTAGTAGCGCGAAGGGTGAGATCCGAAGCGCTCCTTAAATCCGCGAGGCAGATTGCATCAGGTCCCATCTCGTCCAGTTTACGGAGGAGATCACCCTGGAAAATCTGCAGCGTGGCCATGGTGTGTAGCGTGAGCAGCGATGACGTCATGCGGCAGGCTTTGGATGGCAACACTGGTTTTGTCCGCCGTCCAGCAGAGGGCGGGCAAAGGTGCGTCGCTATCGCCTGTTCCACCGGCGGAAGTGACTGGTAGCCTCTGTTTTTAGCATCATCCAGAGCGGAGAATGCTGGTGAAACAGACGAACGTGTTCGTGCTGAGAAGGGAGCGTTCCAGGCCTTTGCCACCTCTTCATGAAGCTCAGGAAGAAAGGGGGCGGGCTTAGACTCAGCTACCATCCAGCCGGGTCCGAGAGGGAGGTACTGGTACTGGCAGACCACTCGAGGCCAAGACTCGTCGCGGCCAGCGTGAGCACTCGCATCAGCTCCTTCTCGATGTTAGCTCGTCTGTTAGGCTTACGAGCAGCAAGTGCGAGATCCTCGGAGCTCGTCCAATCACCGCTGCCCGAAGCTAACAGAGAGCACGTGTCCTCATCCCCCGACACGGCTCTGAAATCGACTTCCTCTGATGAAGCGGCGGCAGACGGCGGGCGCTGAGCATCAGGAAGTGAATCAGGCGAGGCCGGTGAAGCAGGCGGGCGCACCGGCGAGCTCGGTCGGGTTGTAGAGGGTTCCGGGATCCGCTGGGAGCGGCGCTTTTTACGGCGCGGCAACGCGGCGGGGAGTGCAGGCTCGGAGAATACCGCCAGGCGAGTCCTCAGAGTCACCATCGGCATCAGCTCGCAGTGAGGGCAGCCGCCGTCAGCGAGCGCAAGCGCTGCATGGTCTTCACCCAGGCAGGAGACACAGATGACATGACGGTCTCCCTCGCTGAGTGGGGCTCGGCACGAGCCGCAGGATGGCATCTTTAAAAAGACGCAAGCTCTTTTACGAGTGTGTGTCGCGGGGCGAACACACACACACACACACACAAGAACAGGAAAGGATATGAGCGCCGGAAAGCGCAGCAGGTACGGCAGTGGAAGGCGGCGAAGGCCAGCGACTTCAGATGGCTCGTCCCGCTGAGGTGCTTACACTCAAACGACGCTTGCTTCTATCGAGATCCAATGATGTGCGAGCTTCGCTGAAGAGATGAAAAATCAAGTGAGTCAGCCTTTTCGAGCTACCTTTATAGGGCTAGGCCACGCCCGTGTCGGCGGGAAGTGGCCTCATTGGTCTGATGTTGCATCAGCCTGCGCTCGATAGGCTTATGCATTTGCCGTAGAGCAGCCAATGAGCAAGCGAGCTGTCTTGCCTGTGGCTGTATACTGCTGCAAATGCGTTTTACAAATATTAAAATTAAGGATAATTTTTTGCTTCAATATTCGTGAAAAGAGACTTTTCCCGCAGCGTCTTAGCTAAGACGCAGTACGAGAGAACTCTCGTAAGAGAACACTACTTTCAAGTCACTAACTATCCCTATAGCTTTTAAATGCTTTGAATCTTTTGCATGTGCAAGTAATAAATTCCCACCTGTGCATTTACACATGCCCCTATAATCATCATATATTTTATAAGTAACAAACCAAGGGAAGAAGGCTTGCAGCATTTGCTGTGTCAACCGTGGTAAATACAGGAACAGGAACATCCTTCATGAAGATAGCTATGTGGAGCAAGCTTAATATGTAAGAATACCTTTCTTAATTTGCATTGGTCCTGGGTTTGCATGGGTCATATCTATATTTGTGTAATTGATAAAGTTATGCTTAATTCACTGTAAAGTAGCAATAAAAAGGTTCTCTATTTTTAATCACTTTAAGCCCAGTGTCAGTAAAGATGGCGTAGTCAGTGCAATCCTGGTGTTTGTGGGAAATAGAAGGAACCTTGCCCAGCTGTCTACTACGATGTGGCCCTGGTGACTGAGGTAATCAATCACATCACACATTCATCAACAGTTAACAGTCAAAAGTTTACATACACCTTGCAGAATAAACTGCTTCATCAGGGTAGTACTAAGTAAAATAAAACGTATACATTTTTGTGATCTCTATTATTGCTAAAATTGTTAACATTTTGCAGATAGTGCAAGGTGTATATCTCAACTTTGAAGCGCAACTGTATATCTATCTCTTTCATTCAATTGAGCCAAATATAATAATGGACTGGATCTGTATTATAAACAAATTTTCTTTTTTTTTTCTTTTTTTCTCAAGGCATTTTTTCTGACTTTCCTGCGTCTTTGAAACATTTCCATTCACATATACTCTGGAGAGCATCTGGGACATCTGGGACATCCCTCATGTTGTTTCAAACCTGTATGAATTTCTTTCTTCTGCTGAACAGAAAGAAATATATTTAGAAGAATGTTAGTAACCAGTCATATGATGACAGAATTTTCATTTTAAAGTGGAGTATCTCTTTAAGAGCTAAATAACAAGGTTCGGTAACACTTTTAATTAGGTCTCAGTATGTGTCTGTGTTTGTTTGTGTTTGTGCACACGTCCTCTGACATGATCCCCTCCACATTCCTGAGGTAACAGCAAAAGGGAAAGAAAGAGAGTTGCCCTAATCATGTTTTATATTTCACACAAATAATATACAATAATATCTTACTAAAAATCTACTGAAACCATTTAATTCAGTTTTAGATAAACAAAAGAATAAAAATTATATTTCATAAAACATTCTATTCTTTAAAAGTATATACATTAAAATATATAAAATAATTATATTGCTAATTTAACTAAAGTTGAAAAACATTCTGTTCTTTAAAAGTATATAAATAAATTGCTTATAATATAAAATCACAGAGTGGATCTCTCTCTCTCTCTCTCTCTCTCTCTCTCTCTCTCTCTCTCTCTCTCTCTCTCTCTCTCTCTCTCAGCTCCGTCTGCCGTTCTCTGACTCAGAGTGGCCTCTCTGTGCATCATGTCAGAGCGTATGTAATGTTAGTCTTAACGGTGACTGACCTAAAGTATAATTGTCATTAAACAATGTCTGTTAAAAAATTTAGATTGTTGAAAAACTGTACTTAGCCATCTTAAATCTCATTTATATGAAAAAGATTCAATCAGCATTTTTGTACCAATACTGTATATTCTATCCGTACACCTAAACACAACCATCACAGAAAACTACATTTGTACATAAAAAAAAAATATATATATATATTTTTTTTTTTCTAAGCTGTTTTGAGTGCGTGCACACACACACACACACACACACACACACACACACACACACACACACACACACACACACACACACACACACACACACACGGTTTAAAAAATGAACTAATCTCTATTTTAAATTAAATTATTATTAATAAAATATATAACCAATGAATAATAACATATGTTCCTAAAATGTAAACACAGTTTTAGCTATATAAATATATAAATAAAACCACCTTACATTTCCAGAGAGGTGAAGTAGTTTTTTATGCAACAATAAAAAAACAATCCAAAAAGCAAATAGTTTAAGTTGTCATATAATAGCCCCAGACCCTCCAGGGATAAACCACAGTGTGAACTGAAGCTTCAGACCCGTCCAGAGACGAGAGGAGTTACAGACCAGATGAGTCTCGGGGGGCAATGTCACAGTAAATCTAGTCTGCGTTCCAGAGTTTTATACTAAATTCATTTAAAAGCATAATCGTAAAAGTTTAAAATTAAAAGATTGTTTAAATTAAATCTTTAAAGCTTGAATACATACACATCTTCTATTTATCTTTTAGAAGATTACTGTAATGATTTTGTTTAACGGTGACCTAAAGTATAATTGTTAATAAACAATGTCTGTTCAAAAACTTTAGATTGTAGAAAAACTGTACTTAGTCGTCTTAAATCTCATTTATATGAAAAGATTCAATCAGCATTTGTTGTCCATGCGGGGTTTCAATTTTTATGTTGGGGGCTTTCCATAGCTATAATGAATTTTGTACCGTACATTTGTACATTTTCAAAATTAAATAAATAAATAATCATTTAATATCATTTTGCGCACACACACACGGTTCTAAAAAATGAACTAATCTCTATTTTAAATGAAATTATTATTAATAAAATATATAACCAATGAATAATAACATATGTTACTAAAATGTAAACAAAGTTTTAGCTAAATAAATATATAAACAGAAACACCTTACAGCCCCAGATCCTTCAGAGATAAACTACAGTGTGAACTGAAGCTTGAGGAAACAGGGTATCAGACCAGATGAGTCTCGGGGGACAATGTCACAGTAAATCTAGTCTGCTAACGCCTTTCCAGAGTACCTCCAGAGTTTATACTAAATTCATTTAAAAGCATAACCTTAAAAGTTTAAATCAAATCTTTAAAGTTTAATTAAAATCATATCTTCTATTTATCTTCTAAGAAGACTTATGTATTATTTTTACTAAACAGCGTCTGTTCAAAAACGTTGGATTTAAAAAACAATAAAAAAAAAAAAAAAAAAGTATGCTTGGGCATCTTAGATCTTTTGTCCATACAACATTTTGTCAAAGTTTTGTTGTTGTGTTGTTTTTAAGAAATCCGAGGACTCCACATTGCTCTTATTTAGACTAAGTTGTATCATTTGGAAAATCACCACACAATTTCAGAGACGCAATGTGCCTCTGTGGTCCTTAATGCGGCATAAGTAAAGATGGTCTTGAGCGAATATTTAATTTTACTCGTCTTAATTCAAAGTTTAAGTAAAAGATCGTATAAGATCATTTTTTACTTGCATCTCCCGAACTATCCTTAATCAGTGCGGAAACACACAGGGTGAAACCCTTTTCTGAGAATATACTATCTACTCAAAATATATGTAGAAGTGTAAATCCAGTGTTTAAAATCTGTCTGGTGGCCGCATGAACAGACTTTGGGGAGAGCTATAGCAGGAAGCATGCCCTTTGACCTTTGGCTTTTTTTTTGTTTTTTAAAGACCCTACAAGTTAGTCCTCCCAAAAGAATTTCTCCCATCTAGCGGTGAAATTCTATTTTGCATTTAAACGAAGAGTGCTCTCTAGCGCCTCGCTTTTTTAAATGCGGTAGCACATCATCGAGTTTAATTGTACATGTTCTACCGTTATGCGGCCTAAAAATATTTTACACAACCAAGCAATGAAAAAAGCTTGTAATTTAGACCGTAACTTTGACTTACCCGTCGAGAAGAAAGCAGGCACCTACAGCGTCCCTCTTTCTCCTTCATTAGCTCTTTCCACCTGGGAAAAGCTATCCCGATAAATTAAATTTGAGCTTTTTGGCGACGAGGATTCCTTCTCCTGTGGCTCGGCATAAGTATGATCCTGCATTATATTGTCCCGCGCAGTGCAGCCTTTCAAATGTGCCGGGGCAGTATCAATGCCTCCCATATGGTCTAGCGGTTAGGGTTCCTGGTTTTCACCCAGGCGGCCCGAGTTCGACTCCCGGTATGGGAAGACAATTTTTTTACATTGCCAACAAAATTCAAGTTATTCAAGTTCATCAATAATCATTTTTAGTTATTCATAGTCTTAGAGGCCTACACGAACTGCAGAAACAAGCAGAAGATATGTAAAAACTCATAAATGCTGTTTCAGTACTGAATCATTTTCACAAATACAATTATATTGAATTCAGAAAATTTCACTATGGAATATTTACTTTATCTATCATAATTTCAATTTAGTATGTCATCATTTAAACTTTTCATCTCATAATTATGACGCATAGTCATAATTTCAACTGTTTAAGTCATAATTTCAACTGTTTAAGTCATAATTATTACTTAATTCAGAATTACAATCTTTGTCAATCATCTCCCTGGATTTGTACTCTACAGTTCTGGCTATATTCCCAAGCATTCTGCCTTCCTGATTGCTTCACCGCGCTGTGTGTTTGCTGACAGTGATTGATTTACAGCAAGATCTTTCCCTTGATGTGCCTGTTCTAGTTATTTTCCGTGTGTGCCCAGTTCTGTATGCGGTCCAAAGTCAACTATGGTGCACTGAACTCTCTCCATCAGTCCTGTCGTACCACAGTCACAGCAAGGTTGCATTTGGCTATAAAATCCAGAGGTCTCTGTGTGCCCTTTCCAGACTATGCAGAGGCCTGTATTAACTATGGCTCTATCCACATTTGTCATTTTAGCCTGTTTTGTTCTGCCTCTGTGGCAACAGACGGCAAATTACTTTTTCAGGAGGTTGACAGATTTGCAACAATTTTAATTGGGGCACATGCTCCTTCTCCTCCTGAAATTTCCTACACATTTGCAGTACCTGCGGGGAAGCCAAGCAAAAACCATCATCCCCCAAGGACCCAAGCCTTGCATTCCCAATCTAAAATCAAAAGAAGATGTGCAAAAATGAGTATTAAAGTTCCTATCCACCCCCGACAACATCCAAGCGCTTGCTTCAGAACTCCAATGGATTTTCAACCGGGCTCGTGGTCCTCCCTGTTTGTAACACTATTTGCAAGAACCTCCTGTCTGCCATTTTTGATCCCCTCCATCGATTCCCTTGTGAAAAAGGAAATCAAAAACAAATTCATGATCGATCCCTTTGATTTCCCCCTCCCTTTTCTTCTTACCACATTAATCCTATAGGGGTCGCCAATAGAAAGTACTCAGAGAAGAAGCGTCTCATTACAGATCTATCAGCACCACATAACTCTTCCATTCCCAGCATTAACAGTCTAATCCCCCACGCAGTACACAACAATAGATCACGCCATTTCCCAAATCAAAACAGCAGGTCGGAATGCGCGGCTCGCAAAGGCAGACATCTCAGATGCTTTCAAAATCATGCTAGACCCCTCATTATGGCATCTTTTTGGTGTTCAGCAGGGTGACAAATTCTATGTTCTGTTCGCCTTACCTTCGGTTGCAGAAGCAGTCCAAAAAAATCTTCAACCCCATCTCCGAAGCTCTCTGCTGGATCCTCCTTAATAACTACTGCATCCCGAACTACTCTGATTTTCCCCACACCGCAGCTGCTCAGAACCTATCAATTCTACATTAGGAATCCCCTTAGCTGAAAAATAAAAAAATAAATAGACTGCATCATATCTGTCAAAAACTCAAAGGGCATAATAATAGGGGCATGCTATAGACCACCTAATTCAGATACTGCATGCCTCAATTTAGTCTTTTCAAATAACGAAGACAGAATAACTAAAACAGAGGTCAGAGAACCATTGGCTAACTCAGGTCACAACATGGTCTCATTTGAAGTGCTTTTTAAAACATCAAAATTAACAACTAAAGCTGAGGTTTATAATTTCAAAAAGGCAAACTATGAAGGAATGAAGCATAGACTTACAGAAGTAGATTGGAGCAAAATCGAGAAAACAGATGGCTGTTTTTCAAAAATGTAGTATTAGAGGTGCAAAACAATTGCATCCCAAAAGTAGACAAATCAAAATCGAAAACAAAATGGCCAAAATGGTTTAATAGATCAATAATAAAAAAAAAAATATTCAGAGAAAAAAGACACTCTACAGAGCGTTTAAAAGGGACCAAGAACAAACTACACAGAAAGAGTACTTGGAAATGCAAACGCAAGTCAAAAAGGAAGTTAGAAAGGCAGGTAGAAAGAGAGGTAGAAATGAACATTGCCAAGGGGGCTAAACCCAATTCCAAAAAGTTTTTCCAATATTATAACAGCAAAATAACACTCAAGGAGGAAGTAAAATGTCTAAAAGATACAAATGGCAACATCATAGATGAAGAGAAAAAGATAGCAAATATATTGAATGATAAGGCACTATAAATAAATAAATACATTACTTTTCACAGGTTTTTACAAAGGAGGATACTGACAACATGCCCCACATGTCGACCTATTCCTATCCAATTTTAAATAACTTTAGCATAACAGAGGCAGAAGTGTTAAAGGGACTAGGAGCTCTGAAAACAAACACATCCCCTGGGCTGGATGAGATCCTCCCAATAGTACTCAAAGAAATGAAAGAAGTTATTTACAAACCACAAACCACTAACCAAGATCACGCAACAGTCTCCTGACACAGGGGTTGTACCAACAGACTGGATAATTGCAAACGTAATACTGATCCCAAAAATGGAGGCAAAACCGAACCAGGTAACTACAGACCAATAAGCCTGACTTCTATTATATGGAAACTGATGGAAACTATAATAAGATCCAAAATGGAAAACCATCTATATGGTAACAGTATCCTGGGAGACAGTCAGCATGGTTTAGGAAAGGGAGGTCGTGTTTAACTAACCTGCTTGATTTTTTTTGAGAATGCAACATCAACAATGGATAATTGCAAAGCATATGAAATTATTTATTTAGATTTCCAGAAAGCTTTTGACAATGACCCGCATAAAAGACTAATCCTCAAACTGAATGCAGTAGGGATTCAAGGAAATGCATGCACATGGATAAGGGAGTTGTTAACATGTAGAAAACATAGTACTGATTAGAGGAGAAACCTCAACATGGAGTGAGGTAACCATTGGTGTACCACGGGGATCAGTATTAGGTCCTCTGCTATTCCTAATCTACGTTAATGACTTAGATTCTGGTATAGTAAGCAAACTTGTTAAATTTGCAGATGACACAAAAATAGGAGGCGTGGCAAAATACTATTGCAGCAGCAAAGATCATTCAAAATGATCTAGACCGCATTCAGAACTGGGCAGACACATGGCAAATGTCATTTAATAGAGAAAAGTGTAAGGTATTGCATGCAGGCAATACAAATGTTCATTATAAATACCACATGGGAGAAACTGAAGTTGAAGAAATAATCTATGAAAAAGATCTGGGAGTTTATGTGGAGAAATGTCTTCTTCTAGACAAGTGGGGAAGCTATAAAAAAGGCCAACAGAATGCTCGGATATATAGTGAAAAGGGTTGAATTTAAATCAAGGGAAGTATGTTAAAACATTAAAATGCATTGGTAAGACCTCATCTAGAATATTGTGTTCAGTTCTGGTCACCACGCTACAGAAAGGATATTGATGCTCTAGAAAGAGTGCAAAGAAGAGTGACCAGAGTTATTCCTGGTTTAAAAGGCATGTCGTATGCAGACAGGCTGCAAGAACTGAATCTATTCATAGGAACGGTCTCATCTTGACAGTAGTAACTAACCTTTTAACTTCTATCTGCTTTTAATTCTGCATCCTGAGAAAGCTGCTTTTTATACTACTGAAAATGTAAAGACTGCAAACAGAGAGATCTCCCTGGATTTGTACTCTACAGTTCTGGCTATATTCCCAAGCATTCTGCCTTCCTGATTGCTTCACCGCGCTGTGTGTTTGCTGACAGTGATTGATTTACAGCAAGATCTTTCCCTTGATGTGCCTGTTCTAGTTATTTTCCGTGTGTGCCCAGTTCTGTATGCGGTCCAAAGTCAACTATGGTGCACTGAACTCTCTCCATCAGTCCTGTCGTACCACAGTCACAGCAAGGTTGCATTTGGCTATAAAATCCAGAGGTCTCTGTGTGCCCTTTCCAGACTATGCAGAAGCCTGTATTAACTATGGCTCTATCCACATTTGTCATTTTAGCCTGTTTTGTTCTGCCTCTGTGGCTGAATGCAGAAGTGGTCACACAATTTGATCCGTCGTGTAAACAATTCTTTTACAAAGCGAGTGAACCAATTGGATTTAATCAAAACTATGTTAGAATCTGTCAGAAATACAACAATGACTATTATTATGCTACACTTTATTCGAAAAATCATCGGATTCCAGCTTTTAGTGCCTACAAATTAGATTTTGCCTGTAACCAGAACAATGCAGGTAGACAATCAAATTGGTTTATTGAACCACAGGTAAGATCCAATCTTTCTTTATCTTACTACTCGTTAATGATTTGATTTTAACCAATATTTTAAATAGTAGTTTATTGATGCTGGGTTTAGTACAGGGGCTATCTCACATTTTAAATGTAAGCCTGTAAATTAAGCTTTGCTTTACTGAGTGTTGGTGGAGCGATAGGGTATGAAATGATCAAATCTAACTAAATTTAAAAAAGCAAGGAGGGTTTTTGGGTTAATTAAATGTTTGTTTATCTTTAGGCAAGGAACATACTCAAAGCAATGAAGAGAGCAGACATACTCAAAGCAATGAAGAGAGCAGACATACACAAAGCAATGAAGAGAGCAGACATACACAAAGCAATGAAGAGAGCAGACATACACAAAGCAATGAAGACAGAGCAGGGCATGAGGTCTTTCAAAGCAAGTACACAATGCATTAAAACACTGTCAGCTTAAGTATACCACTTTTCTTTAGTGTTCACGTATTCATGTTCATAAACGATAACTTTTTTAACAGACCAAAGTAATAAAGGAATTGATGAGTTGTTTGTGAACCCCTGCTGTAGAATATTATATAATGCACTGTATTACTGTGTATACTAGCACTGTGTGCCTGTGGTATACTATATAAAAGTGCTGAAAACCTATTGTTATTGTACTGATTTTTATTAGGGGTTCAAGCACGAAGTGCTGAAACCCTATTGTAATTGTAAGGATTTTTATTATTTTTCTTCTCCGCTACAACGCACCGTGCAGCCCAAACCGTAAGTGCTAGAGACTTGAAACTTTGCCAGATGGTAGTACAAAAATCGAGGAGAGGTTGAGAGAGTATACTACAGCAATACAGCGCTACAGCAATCAATTGTAAAAGGGGTGGTGTGGCGCAATGGATAAGACACATGCCTTTGGTGTGAGAGACCCGGGTTCGAATCCACTGTGAGACACCAATGTGTCCCTGAGCAAGACACTTAACCCCTAGTTGCTCCAGAGGCGTGCGACCTCTGACATATATAGCAATTGTAAGTCGCTTTGGATAAAAGCGTCAGCTAAAATGAATAAATGTAAATGTAAATGTATTTGCTCATATTAATATCCTAGCTGGCATATTTTGTACTTTCACTCCCATATGGACCCCATTGAAAACAAGATGGCCTATCTCAAGGGGCTGTCCTTAATGAAGTAGAAATTGCAACGTTACAACTCAGTGTGGTCTTAACGAGGGTAACACGGCTCAGCTTTTATCAATGTCTGTGATTGCTGGCTGGTCTATTTATGAAGGCTTCTCCTGCCTCCTCTGTTGGCCATTTTGTGCAGCTGCTTAGGGGAACTCCTAAGCCACTAAAAGTCCTCTTCCCTGCTCTTAGCAGATCTCGCCTTAGGAGCCCTTTTAAGCGCTAGGAATCTTGAGGAATAGCTTTTATATTAACTGGGATTTTCGTGTCACTTTTAGGGGAAATTCTAAGAAAACGTCATGACTCTGAGAATTTTCTTAGAATTTGGCCGCTAGGAGCCACTTTTTGCACAAAAATTCTTTAGGGATACGGGCCCTGGACTCCTGAAGAAAAAAATTTATATCTTCGATTTCATTTCCGGTAGGCAAATTTTTCCGTCATTTAGAATTTTGTCAAAAAACTACTTTTGCGAATGTCGTGTTTACGGCTCAGGTTTGGGGAATGTGTAATCAATAATTAATAATTCACAATCAATAACTAGAAAAATGCATTTCCGGAGGAACTGCAAAGTGTGCTTGCTCGGGTGCAGTGCACTAACGTTAGCAGGTAGTGGATAGATGCGAGATGCGAGAAAAAAAGATGTCAAACTGTCTTTTATTTTCTAATTTAATTCCTCAATCAGTGCTGGACCGGCATTTTCTGTCTTCCGCTGAGCCCTAGCCGTGGTGTGCGAGTGATAGAGCGCGGCAGCAACGAACCATCAGCTTGCAGCGTAACAACATTGAATGCTCGGCCGAACAGCTGATCATAGCTGTACAGGGCGCCTTATTATTTTCCATCTCCATAAATATATCTAGTAGTAAAGCTAATGCAAGGGCTAGAAATCTATTAATCTTTTGCTGATACTTCCTTAGCTGTGTCTGAAACCGCTCACTCGTTCACTAATCCCTACATAGTGAATGGCAATTGAGTGCACTACATCAGCAAAGAATTCGGACGCTGACATAATTATCACGCGCCAGAGAGCTCAGACAATTTGTCATAAACATTACCTACCCATCTTTAATATTTCCTTTTTTTGGCTGTATGAATTGTATGTAACAATTGTATGTATGTATTTTTCACGTTTATTGCGTTATTTGATAAAAAAAAAAAGATAATAAAAACACTTGCTTGTCATATTTATTTACTTTTTACATTTATATGTGAAAATAAAAGAGAACAAAACACTACACAACACATTTGTTTATTCAAATATAGATAAATAAATAACCAGGCGTCCGGTCTTATAAATGATTGTTTTCTGGCTGCATTCACTGAGGTAAATTATTTTTAACGGTTATTGTTTACTTGCACACATACGTAAACTCCTCCATCGTTATGACCGTTCTGACTGGTGATGACGTGATGCGCGAAATGACAGTTGGGTGATCATCGCTCTCCACTTCCTGTGAAGTGATGTATCGATGTTCCCTTATTCCCTATGCCGTGCGCAGTGCCCTTCGAACTAAACATGTTCGCTCCCTTCGGATTAGAATCTAACTTAAGATGGCGGAAAACCCTGTGAAGTCCACTTCGCAGTCCACTTATGGTCAAATGGAACGCACCTGTTGATTGTTTGAGCATGTGACTGCGCGTTTCTCCTTGTTTTCTATTGTTATGCGCAGCATATTTCCCGTGCGCACAAACACAGCCACAGACAATGAACTGTTTGTTCGGTTAGCGAAGAAGAGCATGATGTATCTTGTATAAAGTTTTTTTTATTTTTTATTAACTGCTTTGAGGATTGGAAATGCACAATTCATGCATACAATTCTGTATATATTAATATACAGATGATGATTAAATTAGACCAATGCAAAAAACGAAATTCATGCCTGCATTTATTAAGACAAACCTAGTAAAAACGAATGCAGTCTATACACTGACTTGGCAGCTCTGTGAAATGTAATACAACAGTGCCACCTACTGTCTAAATGCATTAATATTAAAAGGTGAAACTCTTGCATAGACATAGGTAAATGGGTTTGTCTATTAGCCTGAAATAAAAAAAAATAAAAAAAATTCAGATCTTGTGCTTCCTCACATTGGAGTCCCGAGTTCATGTATAAAGTTTGGTTTCGATACGTGACAGCGTTCCTGAAATATGGACGACTTCCTGTTTGGCGACTACGCCGCTGATTTCGTTTGGCTGTGACGGGCAAACGCTTCCGAAAATCAAAAATCCTTCTAGTAACTTTTGTGAGGCTTGGTCCAAGGATCATGTACGTCCAGTTTCGTGAAGTTCGGATGTGTGGAAGATCAATCCACTATGGCGGACAAACGACATGGACTCGTGATGTCATCTTCGCGAGCAACTTACACCGGTACTGACTGTACGTTTTAAAGTTAGAACGGTGTCTCTGTCTCAAAGGGCCTAGGCGCAGGAGCTGGCCAAAATTTTTCTCCCGGGAATAATAATAATAATAATAAGAAAACTTAAGAAGAACAATAAGGCCAAAAAAAAAAAAAAAAAGAAGAACAATAAGTGTGCTGCTTTCAGCAAGCACACTTAATTAATCACAAGTTTTGAGCCAATTAACCGCACATTCTAAATCGCCCAAAAAGGGGATACGTTGCCAATGTATCTGTACTGGACAACTAAACACAACGGATTATACTTAGTTATCCATACAGGTAGGCAACAATAGATCAGTTGTATCAATAATCAATCACAATTAATTATAATCAAATATTAATATATCAATTGTCTAGAATAGATCGATTCTCAGGATACCCTCAATAGAGTTAATTCGTTATCGAATAATCTGTTTGTCCAGAAAAACTGACCGTACGATCTTTTATCAACTCTTTATGGAAAGTTATCCTTCTTATAGACTCTAGGAAAGCTATTTCTCTGGCCATGAAAAACAACTTCCTTCTTCTATAAAAATACTATTTAAAGTATCAACAATTTTAAAGCTTGTAGCTTTGATCGAACATTTAAGGGACTTCGCAATATGAGCAATAGACAGAGTCAATAAATGAATATATGGGTTTAATAAAGGAAACTACGATACATGTGGCTACAGTTAACAGAATAAATGTATAGGAAATAACGCAACAAATCATGAAAAAAATTGAGAATAAGAGAGTGATAGAAAGAGGAAGAATTAGAGAATGATCACAGAGTGGCAAATTACAGACAGTCAACCCTCGAGAGACAACGAGGAGAAAAGCATTCAAATTTCGATGGAAATAAGATACTTGCACAGGAATCTTTGTGTGGCTGAATGAGGCTGCTCGTGCTTGAGGGTCCTCGTGGCTCTGTTTATGTTGAAGCGTCCCGTTGGTCCTTGGGCTCGTGTTGCTCGCGGGAGGTTTAAACGTACGTAAAATTGCCGGATAATTCAGGCTAAGTTCATTTCACTCGCAGGCCGAAATGAACAAAGGAGAATACAAAACGAAAACAAAGCTAACTAAAACTAAAAACAAACAAAAGAAGAGAAGACAGACGAAATCTAAAGAACGCTGAGCACAGATAAACTGGAGTTCCATTCTCTTAAAGGACATGAGGTTCCCACCTCCTTTAAGGTACACGGCCAATCACCTTGGAGATCTGTGAGCGGGATGTTTTATGAGGGTGTTAAAATTTCCCACTCCACCTCCAGAAAAGTGTTATGAATATAATTATACATTTTACTGTATGCTCATATACAAGTTCAACTCGGTTAGACAGAGAGTGTTAAAATGGTACCAAGAAAGATATGTAACGGACATAGTAATACCGAGATACATCTTAATGCATAATTACAAGCACTTATAGTTCATTTAATATTACGATAACATCACAGATACTCCAATATGACATGGGCAAGCATTCAAACATACCAACATATCAAATATATCTTACAGATGGTACGCAACCAGAATGCCTATTACCGCAGCGCCAGCCACCGCGGCGAAATTACCGCGGCAGAAATAAACCAGCCGCATTTCAAAGTCGTTCGCGAAATGACCGCCAGGTGGCGCAAAGGGACATTGTGCAAAACAGCAGCGTAAGTGGGTTAAATATAAAACCCTAAGCCTAATAGGCATTTATAAATATATATATATATATATATATATATATATATATATATAGGCCTATTAGGCTACAACAGAATAGAACCAAAGATATAATCAATTTTAGAACTGAAAAAATAGAATCAAAAGTTAAAAATAGAGACGATATTAGGAGCAATGACGCTGAATATTTTTACTATTGAGGAATTAGATGAATGAAGAGAGCTTCCTTCTCGTGAGCGATATAATTGCATAGTAATTTATAGCGATTTCAAAAGCATTCCTGTAAAAAAATAAATAAATAAAAAACCATGGGTAGCCCTACCATATAGTCTACAGAAATAATTTTTGAGAGATTACGCGGAGTGCGTTTTAGTTAAGATCCTGGTTTCAATGCTCTAATGTATATAGGCTACTGCTTTAAAAAAAATGTAAAAAAAAATTAAATGTCACAACGCGTTTTGAGATTGTTAATTAAATATTGATGTTTAAAATGTAGTGTTTTGGCACACCAGGCCGAGTGGCGTTACGCATTGTTCAAAAATCAGGTTTTATTCTGGCATGTTGAATTGGCGTTAGAAATTTTTTAGATTATTAGATTTAGATTTTAGATTTCATTAGATTTATTTTTCTCATAACAGCTAAAATAGATTAATATAGGCCTTGTCTTAATATGACCTACTTAGGCATATAATAGGCTATAGGCTAATAAATGAGCAAAACTTGGCCACTAAATATTCAATTATTTTAATTATCACAATTAAAGTTTAAATTTTATTAAATTGAACAAGCGCAACATTCAGCATTCAATCAAATATTCTAAAAGATGTATTATTAATAATGTTTTTCAACACAATATCTCGTTATTTCGACATAATATGTGTGCGTGCAACAAGCAAGATGTGTATTTGTAAATCCGGTGATGCGTGCATTGATTTTTTTCAATAAACCAGTGTTTTCTGACAGTGTCGACTGCAAAGATGAAGTTGACGATCACCATATACGTAGTGAACGCACCTAGAGAGAAATGCACATAAAGACATAATCATCGAGTAGCCTTTTTCTTTTTTAATTATTTCGTTTGAAGACATTTCAAGCTGTGTGTATTTGATGTATTTCTCATGTCTGTGTGAGGCATACACTGAGTTTCGTTAAGTTAGGATGAGATGCGCTCCAGTTAACGTGCAATGCAAGTGACCGTGTGGGCGCCTCCATGATTATATATTGTCTGTTATATTTGCTTCTTATTTATTAAATCCAGGCAATTGGTTGATGAAAAAGTATTAAAATTAAGATACAATTTTTAGAAAATGAAATTCACTTTAAAGAAAGGCTTTCTACAAAACAAAACTTAATGAAGTGGTCAAAATCATGTCTGACCCGCTCCATGTCTATCGATATATTGCGCATCCTATCTTACTCGTGCTGTTCACTTTTCATATTCAACATAGATGGAAAAAATAACATTATAATATTTTAACAAATGTGAAATGAGCTTATTTAATGGCTACAACAGTAGGCCTCTTATACAAATTGCTGCACATTAAATGAATGAAGAGCGCTTCTCGCTCGTGTGGGCGAATACACATTGAAACGTTTCGGAATTTCGCAACGAGTAAATATATATATATATATATATATATATATATATATAAAATATATATCAATGCTAATTCAATAGATCATATACAATATATAAAATAAAGATATGCAAAAGGTACGTTTAAAGGACAAACAATAAAATCAGAACCAGTATTCTGTTGCGTTCATGGTTCCAGTGGCAGTAATGCATCCACGGCTTTTCAAAATGTCACAAAGTTTTGAGATTGATTTGAATGAAATATTGAATTTTAGAATTAAGATTTTTGGCACACCATGACGAGTGGCAAACTCTTTGTTTTGTTTTGCAAACTCAGCTAGCCTGTGGGGGGTTTGGAGAAGGCAATAGTTGCTTAATCGTGGGGGTGCAGGACAAGAGGTGTTAATGTTCCGTCTTTCATATGGAGAGTGTCGGAGCCAGCCTGATGAGCAGGCAAAGGCTAAATTATTTTAAGGATTAATCTCAAAATCTCCAAAAGTCCATATGTAGGCCCTATATCTTATTCAATTATAAATATTGTAGTTTTATTGATTGTATTTAAAGGTTTTCCACACACAATTTCAATTTAGCAGATACAGAGCTCTTTAATTCGCGACCCACCTCGTTTTATTGTAAGGTGAATTCAGCAAGGCATGTTGTATCTTTGAAGGAACAAAAGCTATTTGTTACAGTTTTTTCTTTCGTGATTTGTGTGGATGGCACACAGCGACATATACAGTATTATCAGCTGTATTATTCATGCTTAATTTCGAGAAAGACCCGCCGCGCGCAGTGAGGGAGACCAAACTTAGTAAAAAAATATCCAGCGCGAGAGAGGCAAAGAAAAACGCCTGTTCTTAATTTATGTTGCTTTGCACTTTTTTCGTTTTGTACCGTTTTAATTTTTTAATTTAGCTGCAATTTCTTTGACAATAGAAATTTAAAATGTTGCAAGAATAAGATTCTGTGTTTCTTATTTTTTGCATCACAAAGGGAATAAACTCTATCGATGCAACCCTGTTTAAATAAATAAACTGTCCTGACACTTTATTCATATCTTGAAATGTGCGATGGGTTTTCAAACTTAAATTTTCTTTTTGTTTTACATTTTCATTGTTTATTTTTTTTTAATTGAAAGCAATACTGTACTGAAAGTATTTTTCTGATTTGTTCGATCTGTTTTGAAAAATGTCTTCCGTTGCTATGGCCGGGTATCACTGTCAGTCATCTCAATCTCGTGAATGATTCACACACACAAAAAATAATAAATTAGCAGATTAAAGACGAGCTTCATCATCTTCATTTTCTGGTGCGATCGGCTGACAGTCTTCCTACATCCGATGTAACGTCTTTGCAGCGGCTCAACTGGAATGTAGCAAATTTATGTTGTAATGTACAATTGCTAATTAAACAAGATGCTTGACTTAAAAGATAATAAACAGATGCATATTTAAGCATCAAGAACGGAAAAACATAAACACTGTCGGCTACACTGAGATTCAATCTTATATCGCATGAAGCTCTGAGAGGCTCATGTTGTTGCGTTGACCACAGAGCTATCGTCTGAACACTGTTAGAATTGATGTCTTATGCTCTTACAAAGCCTCATTGATGTGGCCTAATATTTTTCTACTGCAATGATTTATGAAGATTTTTTTTCATGATTCAATTTAAAGGGATAGTTCACCCAAAAATGAAAATTCTATCATTGTTTACTCACCCTATAAATATTTATAAATATTTATACTATAAATATTTATACCCTTTATACTATAAATGTACATCAATTTATAGTATAAAGATTCATGGTATAGTAAGCAAACTTGTTAAATTTGCAGATGACACAAAAATAGGAGGCGTGGCAAATAAGAGTTTATGTTGACTCAGAAATGTCTTCTTCTAGACAATGTGGGGAAGCTATAAAAAAGGCCAACAGAATGCTCGGATATATAGTGAAAAGGGTTGAATTTAAATCAAGGGAAGTATGTTAAAACATTAAAATGCATTGGTAAGACCTCATCTAGAATATTGTGTTCAGTTCTGGTCACCACGCTACAGAAAGGATATTGCTGCTCTAGAAAGAGTGCAAAGAAGAGTGACCAGAATTATTCCTGGTTTAAAAGGCATGTCGTATGCAGACAGGCTGCAAGAACTGAATCTATTCAGCAGACATGGGGACTTGTGACTTGGTGACTGGTCGCTATTTTTATGACTTGTGACTTCACTTGACAAAAACTAAAATACTTGAGACTTGACTCGGACTTGGAAGTTAAAGACTCGGGACTTGACTTGACTTGAGACACGATGACTTGAAAGACTTGAGTGTTAATCACATCATGTTTTCAGTTTGAATATAAAATATATAAATTATTTTTAAAAATAAAGTTGATTACCCAGCTGGAGCTCAGGCTGAGAATAGCGTTGTCATGACTGGATCATGACACTATTATCATACCCTCTCGTACCCTTACGCACACCACGCCCACTTAGATCTCATCGCTTTTGGCTTCAAGAATTATTCACAAGATGGCAAAAGACGGACAGTTCAGAGCTGCCAACTCTCACGCATTGACCGTGAGACTCACGCGGTTGAAACTTTTCACACGCTCTCACGCCACACATCCATTTTCTCACGCACAGAAAAATCGCGACGCAAAGAGGACATGGAGACCGACAAACTAGACAGAGCAGGTTAGTTATGATATGAAAAAATCTCAGCTCTCAGTTTCTGTCACTTTTACAAAAATACAAAAATACCGTTTTGGCGCTTGTAAATGTGACGTGACAGATCCCTAGCGGCACGTGAACGACCATTTCTACTAGCTAACAGTAAATAAACATGAATAAACACTGTTGAAATATACAGTACAATTTACTGAAATGTATATTCCTCATACATAATATCGACCAATCAATCAAACAAAGGGGTCAATAAAACAGCTGGAGAACAATTCACATAACATTTACCTCAGGAAAGCCATTTGATGACCATAATAGGCTATAGCACGTTAGTTGGCTAGAAAAAAAGAGCTATATATAAATTAGCTATATATAATTTGACTATTGGTTCGATTTTTTTTTAACCGTTTTCAGTGGTTATGAGGAGCAATATGAGAGAGAAATTTGGTAATCATTGTTTAGGCTACATTAAACCACGTCATGTCATATTGTCAACATGGTACTTATGAAGCAGAATAGTGGGTCACATGTCTAATGCTTTTTGAAAACTTAAGGCTTTCTTCTTGTCTTGTCTTTTCACTTTATTAAGATCAGATTCTGCAGGTAAAATTACAATAATAAGGTGACTTGACTTGGACTTGACTTGACCTACTACAGGACTTGACTTGACTTGACTTGCCCAAGAAAAAAATACTTGGGACTTACTTGAGACTTGAAGGTTAAGACTTGAGACTTACTTGAGACTTGCACATGTGTGACTTGGTCCCATCTCTGCTATTCAGTCTTCAACAAAGAAGACTACGCGGCAATCTGATTCAAGCATTCAAAATTCTGTAAGGTATTGACAGAGAATTGTGGGAATCTGGAACCAACTCCCCAGTAACGTTGTTGAAGCTGACACCCTGGGATCAATAAGCTACTAACCACCAAACGATGGCAAACTATTTAGACACATTCCGGACAGGTTACAACACACAGGACACAAGTCTCAAAAAAAAAACAAAAAAAAAAACGCATGGAGGAGACACATTACACTTTTGAATTTTGTCCCTACTATAATAAATTCTGGTCATTAATTTATACTGAATCAATCTAAGATTTTCGTTAGTTGTGGCTTTATATGTTAGATTTAAGCACTCCTTCCATTTTGTTTTGGCATTAAAGTCTTTTATATCTCTGTCCCAGCCTTCATATATTTTACTTAGCAGATTACAATTGATTACGACATTATTGATTTAATTATACATAACACTTATACAATTTTTTTTTTCCTTACTTTGTTCCAAAAGGGTCTTTATTTTTTCCGGAGCATCATTCACTATATCACAGTTCTCACTGACCCAATTTTTTAACTGCATATATTAAGTCTTTTAATTTAAATGTATTTTTCAATGTATCAAATGAGGATATATTATTTGAACTAATCATTTCTGATAATGTTTCAATACCTCCATTCATCCAAGTTTTAAATTTAGTACCTTGAATTTTAACAGACGGATTGTTCTAAATCTTAATGTGTTGGGGTACCAATTCTTGGGGTTTTTCCAGCCCAAATGAAAGATGTAATTGTGGAATTTATTTCCTTGAAAAAGGATTTTGGTTGTGTCAGCAGGATACACTGAAACAAATAAATAAACTTAGGGAGCCACATCATCTTTACCTGATTTATTCTACCAATCAGATTCAACTTGAGATCACTGTAGTTATTGAGATTATGTTTTAGATTATTTTTCAGTGTTAAAAAATTACTCTTATACAATTGTTTTTTGTTTGCACTGATATAGCATCCTAAATATTTAATTTTACAGCTTTGTACTTTAAATTGTTTAAATACTTCTGGGTTTATTTGTTTTTGGCCAAAAGTCAAATTTCAGTTTTGCCACTGTTAATTTTATAAACTGAAATTTTTGAGAATTGACTCATTATATTGATTACACTCGGGATTGAAATGTCCACATCACTTAGATACAACAACAAATCGTCAGCAAATAAACTTAATTTATATTCGTTTTTGCTGATAGTGATACCAGTTATGTTATCTGTCTGTCTTATTTTCTCAGCCAAGGGTTCAATAGCCATCGCGAACAGCGCTGGAGATAATGGACAGCCTTGAGCAGTACCACGGCTTAATGAAAATGCCTCAGATAGAACGACATTGGTGTAGACTTGTGCTTTAGGGGCTCTATACACAGTTTCTACCATATTAATAAATTCTACTGGGAATTCAAATGTTTCAAGCACTTTATACAAATATGACCATTCAAGGCAGTCAAATGCTTTTTCGGCATCGACCGCCGTCAAAGTCAAATCTATATTATGTTTTTTTTGCATATTGTGTTAAGGACATACATGTTCTAACATTAGTTCTAAGATCCCTATTAGGAATAAACCCAGCTTGGTTATGATGGATAATACTAGGTAGGATTAATGGCAATCTATTATTCATTACTTTTGTTATGATTTTCTTGTCACAGTTGATTAAGCTGATTAAGCTAAGGAAGGCCGTCTATTCCTGGGGCCTTTTTTTCAGGAAATGCCTTAATTGCAGCTTCAATCTCAGAGTTTGTAAAGACTTTCCGTATATCCTCCTTTTGATGATCTGATTTAAGAAAGGAATCTGGGTCATCATCTTTAACCTCTGATGTATACAAGTGTTCATAAAATTGCTTAAATCTTTTATTAATAATATCATTGTTTGTAATAACATCATCTGATTCTTCCTCTTTTAAAGATATAGACTGAGTCTTTGTAACCCTTTTAACCAATGATGCCAGGTGTTTACCCGATTTATTAGCTGAAATATAATTAAGCTTATTCGAATTTTGTCTAAAGTCTTTAACTTTATCCATCAGCATAGTGTCCATTTCTATTTTCTTTTCTTGCAGTTTACATTTTATTGTTTGGTCTCCATTTTTAAGTTGTATTTCCATTAAATTAATGTCCTGTCTTATTTTAGCCATATTCTGCTCAAAACTAGCTTTCCTTTTTCCTGCAAAGGCTATCATTACTCCCCTTATATATGCTTTAAAGGAGTCCCATATAATACAGATATTTGGCTTATCTTGAGGATGAGGTTGCTGCACATTAGTTAAAATAAAAATATTAATTTGTTCTTTTACAGAAGCAACAAATTCCATATCCATTAAATATTTCCTATTCATTCTCCAAATTCTATGCCGTAGGGTATTTTCCTTCGGAGTCATGGTGCAGACAACTGAAGCATGAACAGTTATCACAATATTATCAATTTCACATGATATACAATTATTAATTCCCCCTTGAGACACAAAAAGATAATCCAATCTACTAGAGATGCACCGATTACAATTTTCTAGGCCGATTCCGATTTCCGATTTTTCATTGAGTTTGACCTGCCGATACCGATTTTAGCCGATTCCGATTTAATTTTTTTCTAACCACTTTACAGCACACACAAATATTTATTTTCGATCTTTTCTTTAACCCTTTCACACATAAGTTTAAAATATTCTAACTGACACCCCCACCCCCCCACCCCCAGAGTGAGTTTTTTCAAGGCGAACGTTCCCTTTAATGTTTCCATGGCGACGTGTTATGCGATACACCGCAGCCACAATAATACTGTATGACAGATGTGTCGCTTTTATTTCGCTTTTCCTTTTTTATTCAAAATATTCACAAACTTGCTTACCATGTCATCAACTAGCCTATCTGATATTCCGATTCTCAAATACGTGTAAGTGAGTGTGTTTGGTCGTTTAAAAACCTTAAATAATCTATACTATACTATAAATAATCTTGATCTATAATAACATGAGATGGGCGCCGCAATGTTGTCCTGTCAGTCGGATTTACAGCACGTGAATTCATCAGTTTCTCCCGAAATAAATGTAAGAAAGTGGCCGGTGAACTGAGAAGAATAGAGTAAACTTTATAGTTACTTCCACTATGTTTGTCTGATATGATATGAATAAAACATGTCGGCAAATTATATTTGAATAGATTGCTATTGCTGCTTCCACAGACATCAGTGTGTATTTTACAAACTCCAAATGTATTGTTTTACTCGTGCTTATGTGTATTTAAATATATGAAGCCTAAAATAAACATTATGAGGTTGAAAACACTGCTTAGTTGTGATATATGACAGCGCTGAACGCGTCCGACTCTGGCTCAGCGCCAGTCAACGCGCGAAAGCACAGTTTGAGTCTGGCAGTGATGCGACGTCACTGAACATTATAAATGTGGCACCGTACACTCATGGGCACAGACATAAAAATCCCATATATGAGACCGTACCGCTCAAAAGGTTAATCATGCGGCGCCCGAGTGCATTTGACCGGCATAAAATCGGCATATGTCAGACTGACCGGCCGGTCGTCGGTCATGGCCGATCACGTGAAAATCGGCCAATTCCGGTCACCAGCCGATCAATCGGTGCATCTCTACAATCTACTATAACTATTCTGAGGACTTGAATAATAAGTGTAATCTTTTGAGTTTGGATGTAAGGTCCTCCATATATCTTGAAGAGCATTGACAGAAATAAATTTCTGTAAATGTTTTGGAACATTGACCTTCCTAGTTTTTGTTGTGCTGTCACAAACATTAAATATACTATTTAGGTCTCCTCCCATAATTATCAGACCTGGTTAGGGTTAGGTATTATTGATAGGATAGCATCTTGCAGTTGATGGAGATTTGTGGGATGCACATCCAGGGCACAAAGCTCCCGTTCCACCACATCCCAAAGATGCTCTATACGCTGATTTCACACAGCCGTTATTTTGAAATCGAAAGCGAGGCTCCGGTGGGAAGAAAACCGGAAGTGTCGCCTTTAATCATAGGAGAGTCGTGAATGCGATGGCGTATTGTTGTGTTTAATGATGTTGTGTCAATTCTAAAACTTTACATACATGTCTTTCATACTTTAGACTATATACAGTGAAATTCATTTATAAATAAAATATTTTTTAATATATAATTCAGAAAGTAAAAAAAGAAGCAGGAATGAACTATATACATATCCTATATTGTATATTTACTTCCAATAGTGTAAATCGCGGCAGCAGCTTCAGGTTGGTAGTCCAAGGCATTGTTGTTTATCTTTACTTTCGGGGTTCTTCCCACCGGAGCCTCACTTTCGATTTCAAAATGGCGGCTGTGTGAAATCAGCGTATTGGGTTGAGATCTGGTGACTGTGGGGGCCATTTTAGTACAGTGAACTCATTGTCATGTTCAAGAAACCAATTTGAAATGATTCGAGCTTTGTGACATGGTGCATTATCCTGCTGGAAGTAGCCATCAGAGGATGGGTACATGGTGGTCATAAAGGGATGGACATGGTCAGAAACAATGCTCAGGTAGGCCGTGGCATTTAAACGATGCCCAATTGACACTAAGGGGCCTAAAGTGTGCCAAGAAAACATCCCCCACACCACCACCACCAGCCTGCACAGTGGTAACAAGGCATGATGGATCCATGTTCTCATTCTGTTTATGCCAAATTCTGACTCTACCATCTGAATGTCTCAACAGAAATCGAGACTCATCAGACCAGGCAACATTTTTCCAGTCTTCAACTGTCCAATTTTGGTGAGCTCGTGCAAATTGTAGCCTCTTTTTCCTATTTGTAGTGGAGATGAGTGGTACCCGGTGGGGTCTTCTGCTGTTGTAGCCCATCCGCCTCAAGGTTGTGCGTGTTGTGGCTTCACAAATGCTTTGCTGCATACCTCGGTTGTAACGAGTGGTTATTTCAGTCAAAGTTGCTCTTCTATCAGCTTGAATCAGTCGGCCCATTCTCCTCTGACCTCTAGCATCAACAAGGCATTTTCGCCCACAGGACTGCCGCATACTGGATGTTTTTCCCTTTTCACACCATTCTTTGTAAACCCTAGAAATGGTTGTGCGTGAAAATCCCAGTAACTGAGCAGATTGTGAAATACTCAGACCGGCCCGTCTGGCACCAACAACCATGCCACGCTCAAAATTGCTTAAATCACCTTTCTTTCCCATTCTGACATTCAGTTTGGAGTTCAGGAGATTGTCTTGACCAGGACCACACCCCTAAATGCATTGAAGCAACTGCCATGTGATTGGTTGATTAGATAATTGCATTAATGAGAAATTGAACAGGTGTTCCTAATAATCCTTTAGGTGAGTGTATATATAGCCTCAAAGGCCTCCCCCACCCATCTTCTTTTCAAATACTCTATTTGACCAGCTTTAAAATGGAGTTCTTGGAGAAAAACTATGCAGGATTGTCGTTTGTAACCCTTTCTTATGTTCTTATTTATTCCACATACTTTGAATGTAGCTCACGGTGATCTCGTTTTTTACAGTTTTGACACCTGATAGGCTGAGCTATCGAAGGATAGATATTGGAAACTGCTTGCCAGAATTGTATTATATATATATATATATATATATATATATATATATATATATATATATATATATATATATATATATATATATCTTTATTTCAGACCCATGGGCCCATATCAAAAAAAAAAAAAGGACAAGGAAAGAAAAAGAAAAAGAAATGTTTGACAGTCATTTTAACAGTCATCATAGAAAAATTTAAAAGACATACAAGCTTTCATTCCAATGCCTCCAGAAACAGGAAAAATACCTCGTATCACTTAACATAATATTATTTAAGACCATTAGGATACAATTTTTTTAATCACTCAACCGACATATGAAATTATACATATACTTCCTTAAAACAGCATGCAAAGTGGATACATTATTAGATACAAACATTTGGCTTGCACTTGTCCACCCTGGGAGCTTAAAGTGTAAATTGCAGGTTAAATTTTTCACGAAGATAATGCAATGTGTTTATTAAACATAAACATAAGAACCGCCCACCATTGTTTTTATACCAAAATTCTGAATATAATATGTGATACAATAATATACAATAATATATAATACAGTGGTTTTAACCGTTCCCGCTCCCTTCCACTAGATGGGGCGTGATGTCATAAGAGGAACTCACTAGTAGAGTTACCGGCATAGTCAATAGTACACTAGCAGCTATAGATGCCTTACGTAACTACAGAAAAGTTGGTTGTATGTTTTATTTGATAAAAAAAATTATGGATAAAATAACTCAACTGTAAACATACATAAACTCCAAAACGCGTTCACCTCACAGCAGCACATACTCTCCACTGCTGATTCAACTGGGTGGCATAGCCCACACAAACACAGTGATGGGGACATCGATCTCGCTTTTTCTTTTCTGACTATAAACATCGCTAATTAAATCGTGAGAAATAGCGTGGATTGAGGAAGGGTATTACATGACGTTTGAGGCGATGAGACTAGCGATTGGTGCCTGTGCAGTGTGTGCATCTCTTCAGCTCTGATTTGGACTGACACCATGTAAGTAAATAACGTCTTCAGTCGTTGTCCCTCCTTGCTATTCTACATGACGGCAAGATTTTGAAAATACTGGCTTGTTCCCTTATATTATCCGGGTTAAGTTTGCACCAGGCTAGCCTAGCCTAGCTACTCACCAGGACACCTGGCCAACCCTCCACTCATTCTCCTCACACCAAGCATTAATAACTCTTTGAGTGCCATGGCTCCCCTCTCTCACGCCTGACCGGTTAAAAATTGTATGGCTGTGGTCCATAAAGAATTTGATGGTTTCCCACATCCTCAGTCGTTCTCCAAATAGCCATAATACAGTAGGAATCTAGCAGAGTATGGGTTGCGAGTTCCTCTTATGACGTCATCACCCAGTAACTGAAAAAACACGCTACCTTTGAAGAAACCCCAATAAATGTTATTTTAACGCATTTTAAGACAGAAATAATTAAATATATACATATAGAGCACTTTCATTTACACATTAATTGGCTGTGGTGGTTAACCTGCAACTTACACTTTAAGCACAATTCTTAGCGCATCATTAAATGCCACCTGGAGCTTTTTCATTTTAGCTTTAGTATATTTGCACCACAAGTGGGCTGTATAAAGAGGAGTACAGTATGCCCTAAATAGAGCTATTTTAACATCATCTGTACACATATAAAATTTACGAGCAAGGATATTAGCTTGCCCATACAACTTACAGCACTGACGCTGCACATCATCGTCATCATTTAAATCATCTCTAATGATGTGACCCAAGTATTTTACTTTATTTACCACAGTTAAGACTTGGTCATCTATATAAAAAGAAGGAAAATTTAGCTTAAGGTCTAAATTAGCTTTGGTTTCAACAATCATGACCACACTCTTTTTAATATCTAATAATATTAATAATATATAATATTTAATATGTTGGGGTGGTGTGGCGCAATGGATAAGACACATGCCTTTGGTGTGAGAGACCCGGGTTCGAATCCACTGTGAGACACCAATGTGTCCCTGAGCAAGACACTTAACCCCTAGTTGCTCCAGAGGCATGCGACCTCTGACATATATAGCAATTGTAAGTCGCTTTGGATAAAAGCGTCAGCTAAATGAATAAATGTAAATGTAAATATCATGCTGCACACCATAACTTGAACATACTCGAAGCAGCTGCTGCAATCCTGCACTATAGGGAGACATAATAACTAAATCATCAGCATACATCAAATGGTTAATGAGACTATCACCTATTACAAATCCAGTCTTACAATTATTTAACTCTATAGAAAGGCCATCCATGTACAGGTTAAAAAGAAGAGGTGACAATATCCCCCCTTGCCGAACCCCATTCGTCATATAAAACGGTTCAGATACGTTCTTGCCCCATTGTACTTTTAAGGTTTGATGTATATACCAAAAATGTAGGATTCTTATCAGATACGGGGGAACCCCTCTTTCTTGCAATTTTATAAATAACTTAGTATGATTAATTCGATCAAACGCCTTAGATGCATCTAAAAACACACACGAAAACTGTGGAATTATGTCCATTATACTTACTAACCACTTATTTTGCATATGATATATGCATAGATCATTGCCATGCCTTCTTTTGAAGCCAAATTGATTATCCATTGTTATTAAGTATTCTTTCAGCCTATCCATGAGGATTCGCTCAAACACTTTTGAGATCACACTTGCCAAAGCAATTGGCCTATAAGTTTTCCGTCCCAGTTATTTTACCCATTTTATCTTTAATTACTGGCACTAGTGACACTGTTATCATAGAATCAGGTAACACCCCATGGAATAAAAATCCTGAAAAACACAGAACAAGTAACACTGTGATCCTTGGACTAGCGTGCTTCAAATATACAGCTGTTATTCGATCTGGACCACATGCTTTATTCTCAACCAGTTTCTCAATTGCGTACTTGACCTCATCAGGTGTAATAATCATACCTTCATCGTTTCGACACATGACCAACTCTAAATTCCTTCCTCTCAACACAATTAAAAATATCTCCATAATATTTTCTCCACAAGTTAACAATATTCTCAGCCCCAACAACCCCATCAATACTAGTTGGCAGTGGTATTTTACTATTATTATTTAACTTCTTTCCAAAATTCATAGACATTATTTTGTTGAAAGTTCTTTGCCATTGAGTTTGCTCTCACGGACAGCTAATTTCTCTTTATAAAACGTACAGCGTATTTAAATTTAGCATTTGCCAGTTTCTTTTCCTCAAATTCTGGGCCATACCTAGCTTTACCCGTTGAAACCCAGTTTTTAAATGCTTCTCTGGCCTGCAGTTGCAGTTCAGAGACGTATTCATTCCATCCAACCCTAAGATGACAAAGTTTAACCCTTTTTTGACAGAAAGGTCTACTGGCATTATCTAAACAATCGACAATTTCATCATGCATCACACATAAATCATGCTTATGCTTAGGATTCTTACAATCGACATTATCACACACAATTGTCTCAGTTGGCACTTCTATATAGCTAAACCTTTTCTCTATCCCCAAATGTCATCTAATTTTCCACTATGTTCAACATTTTCACAATTAGACATCTCAGGTAAACTTTCAACCTTCAATAACATTGAAATTGGTATATGGTCTGTTGTAGCCGGATTATACAATATCTCAAGTTTATCTAGGGAATCATGTGCATCTGCTGTACATATACAGTGATCCAGCAAGATGTTGTATTCCATGTCTCACTGATATATGTATAGCTGTCTGCTGGCAATAATATTTGGCCGGAAAAAGCCAACTTGCTATACTGACAAAATCTGATTAGCTGTTGGCCAAACAAAGAATTATTATCAGATATATCAGCATTCATATCCCCTAATATAAATATACTTGTATATACACTTTCCTTTATAAAAGCACTTATAAAAGCAAGCCTATTCATATATTCATCTTCATTTTGACTACATTCATATGGAGAATACACGTTCAAAATTACAAATACCTTCTTATTATGCTCCACTTTGATTGCTATACACCAAGTCTACCTCTAATCTAATCACACTGATCAGTGGATCGTACTTCTTATGCCAGAATATGGCCACTCCCCCAGGTATTCTGCCACGCACTATTCTCATACTCAAATCAGTTGTGGATTCTCCCACTCCATGGAAATCCTCATGAACAGAGTTTAGTTTATTGCTGCTCTTTGCATTAAACTTTGCATATGCATTTATTTAATTAATTTAATCATTAATAAAAATGATTTTATTAATAATAAATAATAAAATCATTTATTATTCTGATTTAATCAGAATGCTTCTTGATTGCCTTTTCATTATATTGCTGGAAATAAATTCATTCATTCATTCATTCAACAAATATGCGCTCGTCAAATCATGCATGATTTAACATGAAGCGTCCGTAACGGTCACGTCCGTAACGCATAATTAGGTTGTTTAGAGCAAATAAGTGAAATGAATTGTCAATCATAACGAGAATAGACATATTTTGGCTTTGTACATAAAGTTTCAAATTAATTGTAATAATAATTATTATACAATATAAACTTATTCTTTAAATCGTTACGGACGTGACACAGCACTGAAGCGTCGTGACTTCCTAAATATAGCCTTTATAAATTTAAAGGGCAATGCAGTTATAACAAAGTGGGTGTATTTATATCTCAGTAGGGTTGGGTATTGGTTGGGTTTTATCCGATACCAGTACCTACTCGGTATTTTTCAAACGGTTCCGGTGCTTAAACGGTTCTTGAAACGGTACTTAAGAAAACTAAACTGCACACGCTTTATCAAAAAAATAATACCTCTGTGTGTGTGTGTGTGTGTGTGTGTGTGTGTGTGTGTGTGTGTGTGTGTGTGTGTGTGTGTGTGTGTGTGTGTGTGTGATTTTCTGAAAAAGATTTTCTGATTAAATGAAAAATTGTGCCCTTTAAAAGGCTACTGATGTAGCACAAAACACTTAAGTTAAGATCAAAATTTTGTCTTCTCATATTATGACTTTTACAGAACAGAGAAATATCTGACAAATTTAACACACACAGTATAGCCTCATATAAATATACTTGATATTGATATACTTCATACTTGATATGCAAGATTTGCAGTTGGCATTAAAATACTAGACTTACCCGAAGAGGAACACTGGCAGCTGAACTTGAACTTTAGTCAAGCGTGTCAGAGGTTTTGGGTTCTAATCCGCATTTGTAGTTTTTTATTTTTTTTAAACCGATTATGCTCATCAGTGGTTGTATATCAAGCAGGGACACTTTGTGTCCATTATATTTTGAGATTTCACCAGAACGAATAGATATGAAGCGCCGTCTAGGGCTTAAATCATTCATTCACGCTGCACGCACATATGAAACCCTTGCATACACGTATACTACTAGGTAGTCACACATACGTATACTGCTGAATGCTCAAACTAATACATATGAAATGCACAACTTCTAAAGTCGCTCACGCACACACACGCAAACTCTAGACGCGCGGAACTCTCCGCGCACATACTCATCTGAGACGCGAGCACACACACACACACAAACTCTCCGCGCACATACTCATCTGAGACGCGAGCACACACACACACAAACTCTCCGCGCACATACTCATCTGAGACGCGAGCACACACACACACAAACTCTCCGCGCACATACTCATCTGAGACGCGAGCACACACACACACAAACTCTCCGCGCACATACTCATCTGAGACGCGAGCACACACACACACAAACTCTCCGCGCACATACTCATCTGAGACGCGAGCACACACACACACAAACTCTCCGCGCACATACTCATCTGAGACGCGAGCACACACACACACAAACTCTCCGCGCACATACTCATCTGAGACGCGAGCACACACACACACACAAACTCTCCGCGCACATAATCATATAGACGGCGCCTCATAAATAGATCGATCTCCGCAACGTATTGAAGCGCGCGTCCGAGTGAAGACCGGTGTGCGCGAGCCACGAGAAAACACTGTAGGCCTATCCGCGCCACTGATCGCAGCGGCAACGAGCACTTTGATCACTTGATTTAAAAAAACACATTTCAGTGATCGTCTCTTATTTAACAAACGAACTAAATGAATGCTCTGCTGGTTAACTGGAGATGTTTTATTATTGGATCATTCGTGCCGCGAGATGTTTTATAGGGGGCGGTAAAAAAACGTCAGGCATCGAAATCAGGCACCGAAAGTTTCGTTCTTATTCGGTCTGGTTACTACCGTTTACGTCGGAACCGGTTCCCTATTGGAACCGGGTTTCGGTACCCAACCCTATATCTCAGTCATGCTCCCATCTTTCTGCAAAATGCTTACTGTCAACATAAAGTATAAAAAAAAGGAGTCTTTGGTCCTTCTTTTTAAAGCATGAAATATGTTTGTTTGAAAAGCAATTAGTATCTGTGCACACACCTTATCTGAGGTGAATAAACACAGAAATTTCCTTACAATTTACATTACAGCACATCAATACAATAAAATACAGACCCAAATGGACAACTTAGAAAGGGTTTTAATATTTTGATAATAACTTTATTTTTTCATGGCAAGGTTGACATTTGCATGGAATCGCCCTTAGTTGTATTTAGGTGTTCAAGCACGAAGTGCTGAAAACCTATTGTAGTTGTAAGGATTTTTTGGGAAAAAAAAAATTCCCCTAAAACGCATTGTGCAGCCCAAACCGTAAGGCCTAGAGACTTGAAACTCGGCCAGATGGTAGGCCTCAATTTGGGGAGAACCTATCAGAGTAGGACCCCGATTGGCCCATAGGTGGCGCTACAGCTACCAAAAGTAGTAAATTGTGCATAACTCCTAGACCGTTTGACTTAGAATCAAGATCCTTGGCTCATGACGGACAAGATGTATATCAATGAACATCTTAAAAACATAATTAACTATAATACAATAAACTATTTACATAACATATTTATTTCTCCTACATACCTGGCAGCTTTCTAACCTGTACAGTCCACACACAATACATGCTTTTCCACTTTCCCTTCCACAACCACTTGCTGCAGTTTTCCCTGGTACATTCCTTGTAGAAAACATACGCATTAATGGCTGCCATCAACAGAGCCGTTCGCCACTGTTTTATCCATACAGCTGATGAACTTGCGATGCTGTGCACAGTCTTTCTAGCGCTCAAAGAATGTAGACAACTAGACTCCCCCTAATCATGGGACTGATTTTATTGAAAAGGGCAGGCAGGATCATAGGCAATATTTGATAAATAAATATGTATTGAAATAACCGGTTAAAATGGCCGGTTCCAGCGCTTCTAGGTAAGCACACTTGTAATTATCAGTTTCTTGCGAATCTGTGGCTCAAATGCTGTCAGTACATCTAATACATGTATTCAGGAAAAGTCACAAATGGGCAGCGCATTACATTCCAGAACGCAGTCATTTTAATTACAGTCATTACAGCACATTACAGTCTTGAATGCAGAGTAATTATTGTTTTAAAACCCAAACGGTCAAATTGACTGGCTTGGTGCTTCTAGTGTTAACATACATTTTCTTCTGCTCCTCTTTATCATTGAATGCTAGTCACACCTCAGTATCTCTGCTAAAAGCCTAACCTGGATTAAGCTGAGTTATGGGTGATGTGGCTTTTCTTGACCTTTGTGGCTCCAAGCAATTACCATTGAAGTTAATTTAATTGCCATGATTTGTAAGGAATTTCCGGACTCTTGTGGTATCAAGCTTGATAAATATTTTTAACAACGTTTTTTTTTAAATCAATAAGCCTTCTAGCACTGGATAACAATAAGAGTGCAAACTATCTTGATATTTTGCATCATTCATGGATCCTTGTTCAGCAAGATGGGCCGAATGGCCGCCTCTCGTTTGTAACCTTTCTTATGTTCTTATGTAACACAAAGGTCGCCAGTGCCTGAGGAAGAAAACCAAGCCCATGCTATCACACAACCCCACCATGTTTAACACTCTCTCTTCCTCCATCACACAACCCCACCATGTTTAACACTCTCTCTTCCTCCATCACACAACCCCACCATGTTTAACACTCTCTTCCTCCATCACACAACCCCACCATTTTATGCTAAAGCTCTGACTGCTAATTGTAAAACTGTGTGACGGGTGTTTGCCCATGTGATGAGTCAGTGTGCATATTTGAATGGCAGTGTGTTTCTTGTGAAAACAAGAGATTTTCTGCATGAAAATTGTGGCAAAAGCAGAGAAGTGTGTGTAGTGTTTTGAAAAAAGTGTGTTTTAGATCTGCAATTTGAGTGTAAAGCAGGAATTGTGCTTGTAGTTTAGCAGAATTGGTTCAGGGGGTTGGTGAATGAGTTACATGTTGTGGTCATTGTGTCTCAAGTACCAGTATTTGTGTGTAAACAATTGAGAAAAACTGTAACCGTTGCCAGTGCGCTGGCCACTGAAGCGCCCCCCCCCCCCCCCCCCCCCCCACCAGTTTAATGTTTATGAATGGTTTAACGTTAAAGAATATCATTAATATTGGCAAACTATATATAATTTTAAAGGTCTAAGCCTCAAGCATCGATGTTAGAGAACTGCTTTTCGATGAAAAGCTTAAAACGAATGTATTTCTTGCATTTACGCAGTACACATCCAAACACACGTAATCAAAAACGGAGTACTTACCAGTATTGTCGTAATAACGAGCCACACACGCATCCACTGCTAAAAGTTTCAGATTGAATGGAAAGCTGAGGGTCCACTGAATAACATCCCATGGAGCATTTTTAGTCCAAAGAAACAATAACGTTGTAATATTGATGGTTATTCCTTTGTTTACATCGCGTTTCTTCAGGGTGACGTATCATACTTGTCGTTTATGCAATAAAATAATGCATAAAAAACAGACTCCCGGTACCAAAAGGTTATATGGGTGTGTTGCTTAATTGTGTAATGAGTGTAATGAACAAATTTAGACCGCACACACGCACACACAAACAAAGATAGGCAATATATAGTTCAAAATATCCAAACACCGCAGTCAGTTTTTTGACGTCATGATATGCACATCCTATCATTTTGTCTTTACAACAAAAGCCAATGAAATCATCGAAATTATATGACTGATAGAAAACGTAGCCAATCAGTACACGAGTCCAACGATACCCGGGAAGTTTATATTCCTCACTCGAGCAAGATGTTTTTTTTTATTTGAATCCGGCGCTCTCCAATCAGAGCTAACCTGCGACGTAGGCTGTGACGACACACCTGTCATTTGACAGCTAACAAACTTGGAAAAAAGCTCACAGTATCCCCATGTTTCATTATATCTTCCTCAAATTTGAAATATAAACTGGTGAGACTTGTGGGTTTGAATCCTTGACCTACCTGGATTCCTCCAGGTCTATTTTTTTATATTTGTACATGAAATAATAAAACATTATTTGTAGTGCCCATTATTTTTGAGGCACTTCAACTTTTATAACTTTTTATCTGTTTGTGCATTATCAACTCTGATTGATTGTTAGTACAGTCCCAAGTGTCTTCTTTCCAAAGAGACCTAAATTGTGCCTGTGGTACACTGTTCTCAGGAGTATTTATTTTAATTTTAATTCAGGTAGGTCATTTTCAGCTGTGAGCCCCCTAGTGGGGGGTGAAGGTTAACAGGTTAACACTCTCTCTTTCCACCCCAAGTGGAAATTAGATAACAAGATAAATTGCTGCTCTAGAAAGTGTAAAGAAGAGCTAATTTATCTTGTTATCTAATCTCCACTTGTGACCCCTGGTCCTTGTTTCTTTCTTCAGGTTAAAAAAGTACCTGGGTCGACATTGTCAATATCTTTCATAATTTTGAATGCTTGAATCAGATCACTGCGTAGTCTTCTTATGTAGCAAGGTAACCAGAATGGAACACGATATTCTAAACGAGGTCATACTAATGCATTGTAAAGTTTTAACATTACTTCCCTTAACATAGCTACCCACAGGGTTTTCCTGTTTTATGTGGGGGAAGTTGAAATCCCCCATTAGTATGGCTTCTCCTTTGCTACATGCATTTCTAATGTCATTATCTGAATTTTTCAGTCTACAGCACGCCCCTATTATTATGCCCTTTAAGTGTTTGTCTATTAGTCTGACCCATATTGATTCTGCGTTGTTTTCTTCCAGATTTAACACCTGTGTTTCAAGACTATTTTTGATGTATAGCGCTACCCCCCCCCCCCCCCGCCCCCCCCCCCGCCTTTTCTGTCCTGCCTGTCTTTCCTATACAGCGTATACCCACTAATATTATATTTGTCTCTTTTAATTTCTTTCCTAGCTCTCTGAATTTGTTTTGCAGGGTTCTTGATCTGTCTCTTCCAATGTTGTTTTTGCCGACGTGGACGACTACTACCGGGTCATCTCCAGTTCTTTCTAGGAGCAACATGACATCATGACTTTGCGTAAACATACACGCCACTTTCAAGTCAAGTGGCGTGTTATCTATACGCATTTTGAGCTATCCGCGTGTATGTTCACGCTGTCATCTTCCGCGTGTATGTCTACGCCGTTAAATGTCTGAGTGATTCCGCGTGCATGTCTACGCCGTTAAATGTCTGAGTGATTCCGCGTGCATGTCTACGCCGTTAAATGTCTGAGTGATTCCGCGTGCATGTCTACGCCGTTAAATGTCCGAGCGAAACGAAGCAAAATGTATATCTACATCTGGGGAGTGATATTTTTTTACTAGGATGGTAGGGGAACACTCATAAATGGTATTAACCCCAGTGACGGGTAGGTTTAGGGACGGGGTTGGGGTAAGTCATATATATTTATATAGAGAGTAATGTAACGTTAAGTCAACGGCGTTGATAAACACGCTGAAAAGCGATTATGCGTGTTGATAGCACGCCAAAAATGGAAATACGAATTGGCGTGTCATACATACGCCATTTCATGAGATCAGTCTGCTAGGATGTGCTTGACAGAGGTTCCTGGAAGGCAGCACACTTGTGAGGGGGTCCCAGTTGCGCATTGAACTTGCTGTGTTTCTCAGTATGGAGTCCCTGATAGTCATGATCTCCCTTCTTTTTGCTGCCTGGCCAGCACTGTTGTGATCGATGGTTGGACCTGTATGGTGTTAATCAATTTAGATAATTGCAAGATTCAAGGGAATGTTGACTATGGCTTAACCTAACTGATGTCAGTGACAGTCTCTAGGAGTTATATAGAATTAAAATCTCCTAGATTTATCAAAGGAAACCTTTCACTGAAATTGGCAGTTTGTCTTAGATTGGTCGCCCACCCACCTCTGCTCTGGATTGCAAGGCTTAAAAGTTATTCTGGCTTCAGGTTTGTGAGATCGGAGGACGCTTACAATATACAATTTATATTGCCTTCAGAACGTGTGCTGGATGGGCACCTGCATAATTTTTTTTTAAAGGGCAGTTTATTTTTTTTATGGTATATACATCCTTTAAAATTGCATTACAACAGTTTACTGCTATTTTAAAATGTGGGAGTTGTTGTATAACATGTTTTTGACTAATGTATTTGTGTTTGTGTGTTAGCTTTCTGGCCATCAGCCTGTTAATATGGAGCTCCCTGGAAACAACAGAGATGTCTTTAAAAGTGAACAAGCAATTGATAATTTTTATAAAGACACAAATTACGACCGTGGTCATTTGAATCCAAATAACTACCAGTGCGACCGTGGAAGACTTGCAACCTTCACTCTCACGAATGCTGTGCCTATGGACGCGTGTTTCAACCGACTTCACTGGAAACAGTATGAGGACGAGATGAAAAGTATAGTGAGATCTCGTTATGGAGATGGACTACCTTACTTTGTGACTGGTGTTGTTCCTTCTAGTGAAAAGATACCTGTACCAATCTTAGACAGAGTTGAAGATGATAGAGATTTCAGCATGGTAACTGTTCCCAGTCATATATGGACTGCTCTCTGTTTTGACGCCAACGAGGAAGAGGAATCTTTTTCATTAGGTTACATAGGTGAAAATAAACCTGAAGCTTTAATTAACGTAGTGTCAATCCCTGAACTTGAGCAGCAGTTAATAGTGTTATATGGAAGCCCAAACTTCAGAATCTTTGACGATGACTGTGGTTCTTCAAATGAAAAATCGAAACAATATTTGAAACACCTTTTAAAAAAAATCTATATCCCTCAACATCGTAAAGCAGGAGCCTTAGATAATAATCTTAGTACAAAAGCAAGAAATAAATTAAACACTCTCATTTTGAACAAGAGAAGGAGATCCTCAAGCCAACAATCACTTGACAAGGTGGAAATATTGGACATCGTGGTGGAAATGGAATACAGTCAAATGTCTGAATGGTTTGAAAGTAACGAAAAATTCAAGTCCTCTACTAATACTGCCTGTGTATTTTCTTCTAAGACTCACTTGCCATCCCACCACCACATTGAAGTGCGTTCTGTCAAAAACATCAATGATCATACCTGCACGCTTGTCTCAGAGAAGTCTAGCCCGGAATCAGTTATTACTGCTGATGGTACACGATGCCTTGAGGGGGAAACATGTTCTGGTTCATGTAAAACTATGAAAGGATCAAAACTTTGCTGTACAACACCTTGCCTGTATAATCCTGACAGCAAGTCATACACATGTGCTTCAGGACACCAAAATATTGAATGCTCCCCCCAGTATTCAACTATAACAAAGTCAGGAAAATCTTGCAGAAAAGACCATGAGTGTGGTTTATACGGAGAAATGAATTACTGGTGTTATACCGAAGGCACGCTCAAGGATTCCTGCAATCCACCTTTTGGAACAGGTAACACATGTGCCTGTCACAAATGGAGATTAGTTAAAGGCGCATTCAGAACAAAAAATCGGAGGCACTTTTTTACACAGAGAATTGTGGGAATCTGGAACCAGCTCCCCAGTAACGTTGTTGAAGCTGACTCCCTGGGATCCTTCAAGAAGCTGCTTGATGAGATTCTGGGATCGATAAGCTACTTAACAACCAAACGAGTAAGATGGGCCGAATGGCCTCCTCTTGTTTGTAATCTTTCTTATGTTCTTATGTTCTTATATCTGATTTGACTGGTTCCAGGAGGCCATCGGATATGTAGAAATATCCTGTATCAAGGGAGTCCTTATACTATATTGTAGCTGTTTAATTAACATTAGGGCATTATACATTAATAATGTCAGGTACATAAGTGTTTCTAAAATGCCAAAATACGGTACTCACAAAGAAAACCAGTAACAATGATTGCAAAACAAAGTGTTGTAAAATAAGATTTGGCAATTTACAAACAGTTCTTACCTGACTTTTCCTTTTTCTTTTTCTTACTGCAATTTACAGCTTAAGCAGCACACTAAGTGAGCATGCATTATTCACACATTATGAAGAGCACAAGAACGTCTCGGTTACGTATGTAACCCTCGTTCCCTGAGTAGGGAACGGAGACGTTACGTCGGATGACGACGAATGGGGTTTCGCTTAGAAAGCCTATCATCTTCGAGTATATAAAACGAGCCAATGGCAAAGAAATGCCATGGGTCTGCGGAATTTGCATAGCGTAACTCCGCCCCACCCTGGTGGTATATCAGGAAGTGCGCTGGCAACATGCAGATATGTCATCGCTGAGGAGCCGAGACTGAACTCAGGCGTTCCAGCGGTACAGCGGAAGTGGCAGGGAGACGTAACGTCTCCGTTCCCTACTCAGGGAATGAGGGTTACATACGTAACCGAGACGTTCCCTTTCGTAGTCACTCCGAGTTACGTCGGATGACGATGAATGGGGTTCCCAGTGTAATCACGCCACCTCTCGACTGTCTTCCAGTGCCCTGCGTAAGTCTGAGCTCTGTTGTAAAGTTTTTCTTTCTTCAAAGCAGACCAGGAGACGTTGGGATCACGTTTAAACAGAAGAGTTTCTTTATTTGAGCGCGGCTGCGGTTTCGTCCAACATAATCTAAAGTATATAAATTTACATGGTGTCTTATAGGCATTTTAGGAGGAGGGACTTGTGAAGGTGGAGACAAATTCAAACAAAGCATGTAAATGAGTATACAGGTTAAGGTAACACCCTAGACTGTGAGGGTCTGGCCAATCCAAATTCAATCAGCATAAGGCTCCAAGAGCCATTTGGGTCCGAAAGCCATTTGCAGAACAAAAGGTGAGATTCTCAGTGAATCATTCGTGTGCTAATCCCATCAGTCTGAGTGAAACTGGGGCTTCAAGAGCCATTTACAGACAATAAGGAGAAAACAGGAAAGGCAACTTTGCTGAGCAGAATCATTATCTTACCCTTAAACACTAAATACAATATTCTTTACCGTGATGTTATGTAAGGAGGCATATTTGAAATAGATTCTTAAATTTGAATCCTTCAGCTCCCTGTCGTGAGACTAGCACGGACGAAGGAGTCCTACTTAACACAGGAATACCAAGGTACACTGGGAAGCATATCTCAGTGGAAATATGCAATTATGCCCAGCCTGAAGGGGGGGACTTGGAATACACATGACCCCGGGGGGCTGCATATGGAATATCACTGGGGTGTCCAGCCGCAGGTGGAATCTTTCAACCCCAGGGGTGGCAAGGTGGCTTGCCAAGGGAAAGACACATGCTCAGAGAGGCTTACAGTGGAATACACATGTGGGGGTCGCCCAGAGGGGGAACCATGCACATGGAGGCACCTAGCTAAGCGCGAAAGCTGCCGGTGGCATAACTCTGGCGTTGACGCCGTCAGTGCTGGAGGAGACTCAGGGCTTGTTAGACTCACCTGAGGAGAATATCACACGTATCCCGTCCGTGGAGAGGAATGGCGAGCAAGCGAAGACACCTGAGCAGAATCTATTACCGGCTAGTTGAAGCAAGTACATGAGAAGAAACTGGCTCCACTCGGAGATTGTAGAATCTCGTGAATGTGTTAGGTGTCGCCCAGCCTGCAGCTCTGCAGATGTCTGTTAGTGAGGCGCCATGCGCTAGAGCCCAAGAGGATGCCACACTCCGAGTGGAGTGGGCCGTCACACCAAGGGGGCATGGTCGACCTTGCTGCTGGTATGCCAAAGCAATGGCGTCCACTATCCAGTAAGACAACCTCTGCTTGGAGAGAGCCTTTCCCTTCAGCTTCCCACCATGACAGACAAAGAGCTGGTCTGAGGTCCTGAAACACTGCGTTCTGTCTACGTAGGCACGGAGTGCGCGTACTGGACAGAGCAGTGCCAAGGCTGGGTCTGCCTCCTCCGAGGGCAGCGCTTGCAGGTTCACCACCTGGTCACGAAAGGGTGTGGTGGGAACCTTGGGCACATATCCAGGCCGGGGTCTCAGGATCACGTGAGAGTTAGCCGGCCCGAATTCCAAGCACGCTTCGTCAACCGAAAATGCCTGCAGGTCCCCTACCCTCTTGATGGAGGCCAATGCAACCAGGAGCGCTGTCTTCATTGACAGGAACTTAAACTCCACTGATTGCAGAGGCTCAAAGGGAGCACTCTGCAGGGCAGTTAAAACCACTGAGAGGTCCCAAGAGGGTACGAGGGGAGGACGAGGAGGATTCAGTCTCCTCGCTCCCCTCAGGGACCTGACGATCAGGTCGTGCTTCCCCAAGGACTTACCATCAACTGCGTCGTGATGTGCGGCAATGGCGGCAACATACACTTTCAGGGTGGAGGGAGACAGCCTTCGCTCCAACCCTTCTTGCAGGAAGGAAAGCACGACACTGATGGGGCATTTCGTGGGTTCTAGATGTTTAGAAGAACACCAGTTGACGAAGAGGTTCCACTTCAACGCATAGGCATGTCTCGTGGACGATGCTCTAGCGGAAGTGATGGTAGCCACCGCTGGTGGTAGGGTACTCAAACCTGCCTCGTCCCGTCCAGGAGCCACATGTGGAGGTTCCAAAGATCGGGACGAGGGTGCCATAAGGTGCCCCGTCCCTGAGAAAGCAGGTCCTTCCTCAGAGGAATTGGCCAGGGAGGTGCTGTCGCGAGGAGTACTAGTTCTGGGAACCAGGTGCGGTTGGGCCAATACGGGGCAACCAAAATTACCTGCTCCTCGTTCTCCCTGATCTTGCGCAAGGTCTGCGCAAGGAGGCTCACTGGGGGAAACGCATACTTGCAGAGGCCCCGCGGCCAGCTGTGCACCAGTGCATCCGTGCCGAGTGTGCCCTCGGTCAGGGAATAAAACAGGTCGCATTGGGACGAGTCGTGGGAGGCAAACAGGTCTACCTGTGCGTCCCCGAACTGATCCCAAATCAGCTGAACCGTCTGGGGATGGAGTCTCCATTCTCCAGCGAGAGGCCGAAGCCGAGACAGCTCGTCGGCCGCCTGGTTCAGGACTCCCGGGATATAAATGGCTCGAAGCGATCTCAGATGCTTCTGACTCCATATGAGGAGGTGGCGGGCGAGTTGTGACATACGGCGGGAGCGCAGACCACCTTGACGGTTGATGTACGCTACAGTCGCGGTATTGTCTGACCTGACTAGTACGTCTTGACCCCTGAGCAACGCAAGTCAGCAGTGACTGCGCGCGCTCGCTCGTAAGCTGCGCGCACATGGCGACCGAGTCGATCTCCATACCGAGAAAAGAGATCCTCTGCGCGGGGCAGAGTTTGCTCTTCTCCCAGTTGAACCGAAGGCCCAGACGAGCTAGGTGCCGGAGCACTAGGTCCCTGTGTTCGCAAACCTGGTCTCGAGAGTGAGCTAGGATCAGCCAGTCGTTGAGATAGTTCAGGATGCGAACCCCGTGTTCCCGAAGGGGAACAAGGGCTGCCTCGACGACCTTTGTAAAGACGCGAGGAGACAGGGCTAGCCCGAAAGGGAGAACCGCGTACTGGTATGCCTGCCCCTCGAAAGCAAACCGTAGAAACGGTCTGTGTCGAGGAAGAATGGAGACATGGAAGTAGGCGTCCTTCAGGTCGATCGCTGCAAACCAATCCTGCGGCCGTATGCACTCGAAAATGCGTTTGGCCGTGAGCATCTTGAACGGCATCCTGTGAAGGGAGCGGTTCAAGACGCGCAAGTCGAGGATTGGCCGTAACCCACCGGATTTCTTCAGTACAATGAAGTAGGAGCTGTAGAAGCCGGACTTCATTTCGGCTGGAGGGACAGGAGCAAGGTCGGTGGCGGCACGCAGCTCATCAAAGAGCCCTGGGTCAGTCCTCCCCTCGTGCATGTCACGCAACATCTGGGCCTGGTAGACCTGGAGTGTCGCCATGGCATGCAGTGAGGAGGCCGCCAGCCCCACAGCTCTATAGGCCTTCACCACAAGGGTGGAGGAGAACCTACAGGCCTTGGAGGGGTGCTTTGGGTCACCGCGGGAAGAAGCACTCTGAGGACACAGTTGCATCGCAACAGAGCGTTCAACCTGGGGAACCCCAGTGTACCCTTTGGCGGCCGCCTGATCGAGAGGAGGCAAGGCGGAGGAGGTCGCCGAGCGATTACGGGGAGACAAGGGTGCCTTCCAGGACCTCGTGACCTCCTCATGCACATCCGGGAAGAAAGGCATTGAGGACGCGCGCTGACGGGGATCAGCGGCGGCACCCAAAAACCAATCGTCCAGCCGCGAGTGCACCGGACCAGGTGGCGGGGACCACTCAAGCCCGATGGCCGCGGCTGCCCGGGAAAGCATGGCCGTCATTTCGGGATCAGACTCGGGCAATGCTGAGACACCCGAAGGTGGCAGCACAGCCGAATCCTCACTTCCCAAGGACTCCTGCCCACCTTGTGATGCAGTGATCGACATCACATCTTCCTCTGGAGCGTCAAATGAGACCCGCGGCAAGTCCGAGGACTGTACAGCGGGCTCATTTGAAACGCTCGCGGGTTGCACGGCACTAGAGGACGGTGTGGAGCATGGAATAGTCGGCGCTTTGTTCCACACCGTAACCCTCAGGTCACCCTGGCCGCCAGCCGAAGTACCAGCTCTCGTGGAGCTCGTAGATCGGGGTGCGAGTGAGGGGACTCTACCATGAAGGTCATTGAGTCTAGACCGTAACCGTGCAATGGGCATGTTCCCGCAATGGGAACATGACTCATCCACAAACGCTGCCTTAGCATGCTCAATACCCAGACACACAAGACAGCGATTGTGCCCATCAGAGTCAGAAATGAATAGACCGCAACCAGAAGTGCACGGGCGAGGCATCTTTAAAAAGACGTGCCGCGTGCAAGCTCTTTTAGAAAGGAGATTTCTCCGCAAATGCTGAAGCGACCAGGGAGAGAACACACAAACTTGGCTCCGAAGCGAAAACATATCTGCATGTTGCCACCGCACTTCCTTATATACCCCCAGGGTGGGGCGGAGTTACGCTATGCAAATTCCGCAGACCCATGGCATTTCTTTGCCATTGGCTCGTTTTATATACTCGAAGATGATAGGCTTTCTAAGCGAAACCCCATTCGTCGTCATCCGACGTAACTTGGAGTGACTACGAAAGGGAACTGTGTTCCTTACCTCTTAGTGTAAATTCTGAGAAACACTGTTATGTTCTGTTTTCTGTCATTTGTTTTATTTTTCCATTTAGAAAAAAAATTTTAAAAACTGTTTGTCTTGTGTCTGCGTAAGAACATGAGAACATAAGAAAGGTTACAAACGAGAGGAGGCCATTTGGCCCATCTTGCTTGTTTGGTTGTTAGTAGCTTATTGAACCCAGAATCTCATCAAGCAGCTTCTTGAAGGATCCCAGGGGGTCAGCTTTAAAAACATTACTGGGGAGTTGGTTCCAGATTCCCACAATTCTCTGTGTAAAAAAAGTGCCTCCTTTGTCTCGATGAAGAGATTTCTGAGTCAACATAAACTCCTAGAACTTCTAATGTTCATGCTCACTGTTCTATCAATGGCCAATGGGTGGATTTTTTGGGGTAACTCTTGTGATATCAGCCTGTACTGATGCATGTGTAGTTCCTCCAACAGCATGAAGGTGAATTCAAATATCCAACTAGTTATTACAGTTACAAGCTTTAAAAACAAAAAAACACATTCAATAATGTATTTAACAGTGTGTTAGCTCACATAATACCACTGGATAAAGGAAACGTGTAAATATAATTATAATACTGTATTCAAGAGTTTACCAGTAGGATCTTTACAATGTATAGAATGAATGGACGTGAATGTTTAATTGTAATTCTTTTGCAGTCTCAGTGGAGAGTCTGGGTCCTTTGAAGAGTTACATTGATACAGAGAAGGGGGTCGCTTTAATAGCAGACAATGGCATGTTCTGGTGCAGCACTAATCGTAATAGTGACATCTACAACATTGAGGCTGCCAAGATCTACAATGATGACTGGTGCAAGTTCAAGGTGTCCATGGCTAACAATGGCAATATCCTGCTGAGAGACAAGCGGGGCATGTACCTCAGTAGAATTCTATGGATTGGGATTGACTATATTTGGGCTGCTAAGCAAGTACCTGATGTATTCTGCGAATTCCAAGTCTTCATTGAGGATGAGAAAGTCCTCTTTAAAGCTGATAATGGAAAGATGCTAAGCAGAGTGTACCGTGATGGGATACAGAACATAGAGCCTGCTAAAGATGCTCCGGATGTCTTCTGCAAATTTACTGTTAGCAGTGGAGGTACGACAGAAAAAGATGAACTTAGAAAATAACAAAATATCAAATAACAAGTTAATTTTACCAGTTCATTTCTGTGAAACAGTTTCTGTATGTCAATCAGTAGCAGATGCTTTAAAACACATTCAGGCATTAGGTTTATTACAAATACAGTAGCAGTTTTCACAGTTTGCATACAATCTTGTAAGGATGTTAAAGGCCATGTTGCAGGTTAACCACCACTGTTGATCAATGGGTACATTAATCACTCAAGATATGTATACCATTTTTAAATTGTCTCAAAAATGGTCTTAAAGACCAGTTTTTTACGTTTTTGGTATGAATGTGTTTTTTTACGCAATTCGGTGATGACGTCACGTTGGGGAGAAGCGGAGGAAAGGTAGCCTCAGCCAATACAGTTTGTATTAGAACTATGGCGACTGACTGTGAAAAATGAGTGAAAAATCAACGTTTTCTTTATATCTAGTGGCAGTGATCATGACGTTAGTTCAGATAAGTACCGGTAAACTTTGTCTTCATCTAGAAATAGAAGGCATCATGCTAGCTATGGGCTAATTTGCCAGTCCCACCTGTTATCCACCCCCTCCAGATAATCCCTAATTAAGTCTTTCCCCCAACGTGGTAAACACATTAATGATTAGTTATCCCACGTTTTGATGGTAGCCTACTAGCTCCAGTAACAGCATCATTGCCAAGTGTTTCTAAGCGTTTACCTCTTCCTCCGGTGAAAATGTTGCAAACGCAGCCGCCGCGTGTCTGTCGCTGTTTGGCAGGTGCTTGTGTGGGCGCCGGTGGTGCCGTCCCATGGAAACTGCGTTGGAAAGCTTGTGCTGTAAGTGAGTGCGTTTTGGTCGCTGGTCGAGGAGCTCACCCCGCGACCAGATGTGACGTGCCTCACTCAGCATCCAGGATTTGCATGCTGCCTGAAAGCATAAACCCATTTCACGCAGGATCATGGTCCCCTTCAAGCCGGCACGCACGAGTATGTTAATTGTTTGTTTACTTTACCATTCATTTTACACGAAGTCTTATGAACCAGCTTAAACAGTTATAGGTGACTAGAGATGTGTTGTATAATCTGCGCTATCTGAATACTCTCGTCTACTACTCGTCTCTCTAGTCACTCTCAACGCTCTCAAGGCGGGCTTTGGAATATTCTCTCCCCAACGTGACGTAATGGAATGCATTGTGGCGGAAAGGAGAATCGTTGCAAACCGCTGTAAGATAGCCTACTTTTTCGTATTATATTGCGTTTTGTGATACCCAACAACATAAAATACAATGGATAACAGTTTAAATGTTTATTACCAACAAGTAAACTGCACAAATTCGATGAAAAAAAAAAACCTGCAACATGGCCTTTAAAGATGGTGAACCTTCACTCTGCTTGTCTTATTAAAAAAGATTTACAACTAGAAACATGTTTTCTTCTAATGTTCATGCTCACTGTTCCACCAATGGCCAATGGGTGGATTTTTTGGGGTAACTCTTGTGATATCAGTCTGTACTGGTGCATGTGTAGTTCCTCCAACAGCATGAAGGTGAATTCAAATATCCAACTAGTTATTACAGTTAAAAGCTTTAAAAACAAAAAAACACATTCAATAATGTATTTAACAGTGTGTTAGCTCACATAATACCACTGGATAAAGGAAACGTGTAAATATAATTATAATACTGTATTCAAGAGTTTACCAGTAGGATCTTTACAATGTATAGAATGAATGGACGTGAATGTATAATTGTAATTCTTTTGCAGTCTCAGTGGAGAGTCTGGGTCCTTTGAAGAGTTACATTGATGCAGAGAAGGGGGTCGCTTTAATAGCAGACAATGGCATGTTCTGGTGCAGCACTAATCGTAATAGTGACATCTACAACATTGAGGCTGCCAAGATCTACAATGATGACTGGTGCAAGTTCAAGGTGTCCATGGCTAACAATGGCAATATCCTGCTGAGAGACAAGCGGGGCATGTACCTCAGTAGAATTCGCTGGATTGGGATTGACTATATTTGGGCTGCTAAGCAAGTACCTGATGTATTCTGCGAATTCCAAGTCTTCATTGAGGATGAGAAAGTCCTCTTTAAAGCTGATAATGGAAAGATGCTAAGCAGAGTGTACCGTGATGGGATACAGAACATAGAGCCTGCTAAAGATGCTCCGGATGTCTTCTGCAAATTTACTGTTAGCAGTGGAGGTACGACAGAAAAAGATGAACTTAGAAAATAACATAATATCAAATAACAAGTTAATTTTACCAGTTCATTTCTGTGAAACAGTTTCTGTATGTCAATCAGTAGCAGATGCTTTAAAAAACATTCAGGCATTAGGTTTATTACAAATACAGTAGCAGTTTTCACAGTTTGCATACAATCTTGTAAGGATGTTAAAGATGGTGAACCTTCACTCTGCTTGTCTTATTAAAAAAGATTTACAACTAGAAACATGTTTTCTTCTAATGTTCATGCTCACTGTTCCACCAATGGCCAATGGGTGGATTTTTTGGGGTAACTCTTGTGATATCAGTCTGTACTGATGCATGTGTAGTTCCTCCAACAGCATGAAGGTGAATTCAAATATCCAACTAGTTATTACAGTTACAAGCTTTAAAAAAAAAAAAAAAAAAAAAACACATTCAATAATGTATTAAACAGTAGACAGTTATTTTGCTTAAGAGAACTAGACATTGCTTCAATTACTGTACCAAGTGATATTATTGCAGCAGTTACAGTGTGTTGCATATATATATATATATATATATATATATGAAGACTTGTCATCTGAAATTTTCTTCTAAAACAAGCATTTTCAAGCTCGTATATTTTTCATTGCCATTTTCACGAGTTCACATGTTAATGAAATCTGATGTAAAATTATAATGCGTATTTGGCTTGCTGTTCGGGGGGAGGGCTCCGAGCTCGGAATTCAGCCCGACCCCAGAGTACTCCCCCCTATGAATGTATAGATCATAGGTATCTATGAGCAGACCCAGCCGAGTGAGAGGGGATGGGGTGGTGGTGGGATGCTGAGAATTTTGTCATGAGACAGGAGGTAAGGGAAGGCTTTACTTACACTGGCTTCTTCTTGTGCTGATTGGATGATTACCTGAACATGCTCCTCCCGAACTTTGTTACATAAAACTTCATTAAGTGAAATAACTGAACATAAACATTCAAGCTTGATAAAAATACTCTTTTAGAAGAAAATTTCAGATGGTACTTAAAGGCTTTTGCCTCTGAAGTCGTCATATATATAAAATGATATTATTTAGATTTTTTTATTTTATTTAAATGACTATTATCATAAATAGCCTAGCTATCTTTTCAACAAAAACAGAAGAGAGACGTAACACGTAAGCATTATTTCTGCCATCTGTATAGCCCGAAAATCATTGCCTGTCCTTTGGTTTGTATAATAGTAACTTATACAACTACATTTGGATTATTAGACAATGTCAAAATAAAATGAATCTGCAGAGTGTTGCATTCAAAGGCATGTAATTGACACAGAGAAGAAAGAGTTAAAACTCTTCACATGTGCTCGCGCTCATGACTGCTACTGAACATCTGAAAACAAAAAAATTAAATAAAATAAAAATACATTGACGGATCTTCTTTGGTCTGTTCTCCAAAATATAATCAAATGTATATTTCTGCAAGCATGTTTAAACTGGTTAACTGTGTCTACAGCAGGCAAAGGCATTCGTTTTCAAGTCGAGTTCGCGCGCCACTGCGCAACAATACACACACACACACTACCACGGGACGGCGGGTTGTTCATAAACTGTGAACAATGGTAGCTTATTTAATGTAAATTAATGTATATGTCCAAAAAACGGGTAATGTCAGTAGTGCTATCGTGGCGTAATAATCTGTTTGGTTGTAAAATGTATTACCTGAGTGAAATTAAATCGAATATATCGTCCTGTGGAATCATTCATTCACAGACAGCTTACGAAGATGTTCAACTAAAGATCTTCATCGCTGGCAAAAATATGATGCAATTGAAGATTTGCTCTCACTTGACTGTACTGTAGGTCCACTGCCACTTCATCTAACGCTCTTGATGTCCTTAAATCTTCCTGTTACGACTCAGAGTCGAGTGTGAATTGAAAGCGCTTCAGACGATTCAGTGCGTGCAGGAACTGAACAGATCATTCAAACTGATTCGCGAACCGATTTAGACAGATCTGCCAACTTGTTTGATGAAGTCTTTAAACAGAATCGACTCAAAAGAGTGATTCATTTGTGAATTGAGCATCGCTCAAGCCCAGAAAAAAGATACAGCGCGCTTGGAATAAACTACGCATTTAACAACACATATTGCATTAAAATAAAGTAACGAGAGGAACGTCACCCAACGTAACGAAGTAAAAGTACAGTTTTTTCATTAGAAATGTACTCGAGTAAAAGTAAAAGTACCCACATTCAAATCTACTCTTAAAAGTAATTTTTTTCCCAAAAAGTACTCAAGTAAATGTAACGAAGTAAATGTACCATAAATCCTCTAATATTGGCCTGTATTCCATTAGTGGCCGGGTCTCTAACATTGGCCGGTCTCGCTGTTGGCGGAGGTAAATAAAGGCCGGTCTCTAATAGTGGCCGGGGCTATTATTAGAACCAACGTTTTTCTGGGCAGACAACAACATTATGCTTGTGATAGTAACATGCAAATACCACAGGGGGGCAATGTTTGCTAATGAATCCAAGCCATAGCTACGGTAGCCTGGTCATGTCAATCACTTCGCTCTTGACTCGCACGTGAGACTTCAGTCACCGGTAGGCTAACGTTGTTTACCATGGCAGCTGCGGAGCCAAAGAGGATTAATTATCACCGTGTATGGTTAAGTGTTTACAATGCACTACCGGTATGTTTGCTACGTTTTTGTTACCATATTTCTACACTGGAATTTAGCCTGAATTACCGGTATTTGTTGTATGCATACCATCATGTTATATGGTAACTGTACGTTTTCAATAAATGAACCTAGTATTTTATAGGTTCAAATAGACACAAAATCTCATTTTTATTCATTCTACTGGTAGTCCGTTTTGCTCAAATAGAAATAAAGGCCTGTCTCTAATTCTGGCCTCCTTCCAATAAAGGCCTGGGCCGCGATGCGCTTGAGTAAAATAAATGCCCAGGCCTATATTAGAGGATTTACGGTACTTCGTTACTACCCACCTCTGGTGTGTTGTTGTTGGAAACAATGGCTGGGTTTCCATGCAGGTTAAAAAGTCATCATTCTCTCCACAGTCATTATTGATGTGACGTAGCAGCACATACCATGCACATTCCACACACGATAAAAAGTGTACGTCTCACACATTGTATGACTAAGAGGTAGGTAAATCGTACAGTTGACCAAAAAGTGGTTATTTTGCTTGAAGAAATATCGCAAAACATTATGCTTATGGCACTTCAGCACTGAACCTCCTGTTTGTGACATAACCTTGCACAGCTTTCTACTATTCATACAGGCCATACCACCAAGCAATCCTTTATTATCGAAGGGCTGCTGGAATTAGCCATGGCAAGGTTCCCTTAGAGGTTCTCCAACCAAATAGTAAAACGTGCAACAACAGAAGGGGTTTAGAGACCTCTTCATTCAGTATATTTTCTTTTTTATGTGACATCATTTATTCAACGTTTAAAATTACTGCCATGTGACTCATAAAATGATAGTGCTTTATTTATTTATTGCATTTATATAGTGCTTTTTGAATCGCAAGGCTCTGTCCAGCACATAGCAGAAAAAAAGAACAAACCACAAAATATTTATATAGCATGTCACACATACAACTGCCATGATCAGACCATTTAAATAACAGAATTAAATAACAGTAACACATAATGATACAAAAACAGCAACTTTAAAGTTATATTAAAACCCACTAAGACAAGAAAGCCACTTTATAAAAATGTGTTTTTAGTCTTGACTTGAAAACTGTAACGGTCTCCGCTTCCCTGACAAATGAAGGCAAAGCATTCCATAATTTCAGAGCTCTACAAAAGTTGACCCTCGGAATGACCAGCAGCCCCGCATCCTGTGATCTCAGAGTGTTGTTTCAAGGATACAAGGTCAGTAACTCCTGCAAATAACTGGGAATCCATTCAGGGCCTTGTAAGATAACAGCACAACCAATCAATCCATCAATCAGTCTTTATTGTATATAGGTCCTTTCTTTATTGTATATAGGTCCTCACTTCCTGTTCAGCTACTGTTCGGACGCCCTTTCTTACTGCTCCGCGCTTTGCTCTATCGCTTTTACATTTTATCTCCTATATTTTTATATTTTATTTCCTTTTATCACCTAATTTTATCTTCAGCAAACAGCACAGTGCTCATACGACAAAGTTTGGATTACTACAAAAACGCAGAATTCTTTTACCCGACCAGCTTACATTCCGGGAAAGGAAAACACAACTGCCTCAAGGATAAGAGAAAATGCCTCTTCAAGAATCTACTTGCTGCACCAACTGCCACAGACTTTTACAAAGGATTGCAGTTCTTGAAACAAAGTTACTTACGGGACCACCAAACCAGACGGAGCACACAACAGAGCTTCGTCATGGAGCAGTCAGAACTCCTTAAGAAGGATTTCAATGAACTTTTTGAAACACTTAAAAGACTGAAAGTTCAAACATTCATCAGTGGACCACTCCCAGCAAGAGGAACAAACAGGTTTTCACGGTTGCTTGGGCTTAATACGTGGCTGCAAAAAACCTGCAATATAAAAGGAGTAAACTTCATTGACAATTTCAATCTTTTCTGGAGTCTGTAAGACTAAACTTGTAGTCCATTATAACATCTACAAAGACAGCCTTCATGCTTTCAATATGGAACTAGGCAAAGCTAGACAGACTTTCTTCTCAAATATTATAAACAGCAATTTAAACAACACACGCACTCTTTTTGCTACTGTAGAGAGACTGACAAACCCCCCAAGCCAGATTCCCAGTGAAATGCTCTCAGACAGCAAGTGCAGTGAGTTTGCTTCTTTCTTCTCTGAGAAAATCAATAATATCAGAAAGGTGATCAGCACATCCTTGAGTTGTGCTGGGGTCAGACAGATCAAACCACCTGAGAAAGTAGTTACTATGTCTGACTTCAAAGAAATTAATGGCAACATTTTGGAAGAAACCGTACAGCACCTTAAAACATCAACCTGCGCTCTCGACACACTTCCCACATCATTTTTCAAAAGTGTGTTAAACAGTTTAGAAGCAGATCTTCTAGAAGTGGTAAATGCCTCACTTCTCTCTGGGAGCTTTCCAAACTCCCTGAAAACTGTCATCGACAGTTTACAACCTGCGCGCGCGCGAATGTGAGGGTGTAACGTTAGTAGGCTGCGCTGATTGTTGTTTACATTTTATGAGAGAGTGAAAGTTGAAAATGTCTAAAATAAAACTGAACGCGGAGGAATTAAGGAAACGTCACTTGTCTGTAAAAATCACGGCACAGGACAGAGCAAAAGAATTTGCAAACGATTTTTATGAAGATGGCGGAGTTATGTTTTGTAAAGCCTGTCAACACTCCGTTGATTACCTGAGGCGACAGACGGCACTGGAACATCTCAAATCCGCTCGCCACACGAATAGAAAGAGAAGTGCTCTTGGCAAGTTTATTTAAAGTTTTATTTTCTTTGTGTTGAAAAATAATAAAAAGTAATCATGATGAGAACAGTGCTGGGTGGTGTTTATTGGTGTTTATTGCTACCGCAATACCGGAGCAAAGTGGAAATAACTACTCTGTCTCACTGCCAATTATAATATCAAATCGCTATATTGACTAGTGTCTGTGAATATTAAAGACTGCTATTAAAGTCTGATAGTTTTGCGAGTCTCTGTAAATGAGTGCCGCAGATTTGATTACACAACGTTCAGCATTTCAGCATCAGATACAAACCCGTCAAAATAAAAGTTCGGTTTAACTTGATGAATATTAATGATCACAGAAATATACTAATATTGTACAATCGAACGTACTTTTCAAAGTAATATTGATAGGCTAATAGTACTATATTTATTTATTATAAATGTTTTAAGTAAAATCAAACCATTTCACATTATTTTATTTAACCAGTAAACCTCTGTTGTGCAACACAGCAGAAGAGACTTCTTTTAAATGCATTTCAAATCGTACCGACCCCAAACTTTTGAACGGTGTACACACACACACACACACACACACACACACACACACACACACATACACATACAGTGCTTATTATAAGTGAACACCATGCTAAAGTTGACTTAAAAGAGGAATACAAAATCATCTTTTGGAAATCTTAATGCCTTAATCAATAAAATGAGGAAAACTCTAACCTTCAAGGGCATCAATTCTCTTTGTGAATGAATAATGTATCGTAAATAAATAAATGTTCTCCAGATACTATGCATCCTGATAAAGTTCCCTTGGCTTTGGAATTAAAATAGCCCCCTCAAATAATAAAATACTTTTTAACCCCTCAGCATCATTCAGAACACAGACATTGGCCTCCTGTATGTCTAAGACTCCATCTACAGCTGAAAGAAAGGAGTTCATTTATGATTTCATAAAGACCTTCATTGAAGCCGACATCCCTCTGGAAAAAACCTCAAAATTTTCCTCATTTTTACAGAAGTACTGCAAACAGGGAGGGTCAATTCCAGCTCCATCTCACCTACGCTCTGATTATCTTCCACACTTATTTCCTCAGTGTTTGGAGGACATCAAGCAGGCTGTAAATGGAAGTCCTGTTTATGTAATTGCAGATGAAACAACAGATGCTTGCGGACGTTGTGCTCTTGCTATTCTCCTCCAGCCAGTGGGCAAGCCACCTGTTGCAGCAGATCTCATTTTTTTGGATCGGGTTAATTTCAGCACCGTATCGCAGGCTGTCATCTCCTGTCTTAACTCCAACCACATTGATTTTAATGATGTATGGGCTTTTGTCACAGATTCTGCAAGTTATATGAAAAAAGCATATAACACGATTCTCTATGGCCTCTTTCCCAATGCCGTACATGTCACCTGTCTTGCACATCTTCTGCAGTTAGTTTTAGCAGTGTTTCCAGAGACATTTGAAGAACTGAACCGGATGTGTGGTTTGGTAAAGCGTGTTTTCTGCCAGTCACCCCAGCGTCGTCTTGAATTGAGGGCCTTCATGATGCAGCAGGGTCTGTCTCCTCTCATGCCAGTGTTTGCTGTCCAGACAAGATGGGGTTCCTGGATAAAAGCTGTGCAATATCTGGCAGACAACATTGATATTTTGCATGGCTTCATCCAAACGCTGCCATTGTCCTCTAAAGCTGTGCGGGATCTTAGAGTTCTGTTAGAGCAGAACGGAAAACTCATGAAAATCCAGGCCACCTTCATTGTTAAGCATAGCTCCGATATACTAGCCACCCTGGTCAAGCTTGAAGAAACCTCCAGACCCGTGGCTGCCACCATCTTCAGTCAGCTAGAGGACCTCAGCATGCTGTTTGAGTATGGGCGCACCGCAGAGGCTGAGGACTGGCGTCCCCGCACCAGAGAGCAGATGAAGGAGTTAGATGACGATGAGCTTTGTTTAAAGAAGCAATGGCACAATGTTCTACCAAGCTTCAGGCTGTGATGGAGAGACATCCTTCCACTGACCTGTTTAAAGCCCTCCCAATCTTTGATCCAGCCAAGGTATCTGGTTTAAAACCTGATATTAAGAATTATGTCCAAGTTGTCCCTGCTTTGAGCAAGGTGTCTGCAGAGGAGTGGCATCGCTACATCTGTATGGACAAGAGTGATACAGGCGAGGTTAGTGCAGTGGAGTGGTGGGCTGCAAGGGAAGATCGAATGCCAACACTTGCCCCACTGGCTGCACTGTACCTACATCTCCCCACTACTTCAGTGGATGTGGAGAGACTTTTTTCCCACTATTCTTCTCTTCTGACACAGCACAGACGAAGCCTAACCGAGGACAATGTTAAGATGATGCTGATTGCCAAATTCAACAGCAGAGACTCAAAATAAGCTCCAAACTCCACACACATTCAGTAGCTTTTCTGACGTCAAATGTTTTTTTCTGATGCTAAATTAGTAGTAAAATAGTAAATTAGTGTTTTTTAATATGAATGTATTTATTAATATATTTATTTAATTATATTTTTATGTATTTATGTATTTAATGAACTGTTCTGTAACTGATTATCACACAGTATTTATTTATTTATTTAATTTATATACTTTATTTATTTTAATATTGATATTTATTTTGCCCTATTTTTAAATTATATGCAATTGCTTGTTTAATGTTCTGTGCACCATACAATTTTCTCCACTGTTTAGTGGATGGACAATAACATAGATCAAATGTTCTTTTTCTATTGGTATTTGTATTGTAAACCTTAAATAAAAATTAAGAAGTGAATATTGAATATTTTATTTTGTAATATTTTCAGTTCCAATACTCTAAGATCTGTTTAAAGGTGCAGTGTGTGATTTGCAAACTGCAAACAGCCAGTCACTGACGGCCTATCCCTCCGTTTTCAAACTCGAAGGAGAAGCTACGGTGGCCGACGTAAGACAAAAGATGTCGTAGCTGCAGAGAGTAGCAAGTCAAGCAATGAGGTTTCTTTAGCGCTGTTTGTTCGCTGTCGGCTACGGTAGAAACATGACGTCACGATTTGTCGACCTTCATAGAAGGGTGGTGCCCGCGGTTATGTAGATATAAATGACTCATTCTAAGGTAATAAACACCACTGAAAACATAGTTATGGATCTTATATTGCATTTCTGTCAATAGATCCTCAGAAATATTACACATTGCACCTTTAACACATTTAAAACCATTCCGCATAATTCCGCAGATTTTCCCAAAAATTCCGCACAGAAATCACAAAAAAAGTCCGCAGATTCCGTGTGGCCCTGGTAATTACTTAAGGTGATTAGTATGCAATTACAGAGAAACTACCAGGGAAAAAAACACCACTGTTAAATATCAACTCAACAAAGTACTGTGTACTTGTTACCTGTTTAGGTTGGTAATAACTCCGATTTAAGTGTGTACTTCCTCAGAATGTAGGCAGACTATTTTTAGAAACACCTCCAGTATTACTCATCAATTCAAGTTAGGTTTGTAGTTATCCTAGGGTTATGTTGGTAACAGTCCATGTTTATTTATTACTATCTTGAAATTAAGACGTAGTTTCCAATAAATTACCTTGTCTTACATAGTTGTTGTTCATTGCTACACCCATTTATAGAGGGTTTATCAAATAATTTACCTTACACTTACCTGGTAACTACCCCGCAGGAACAGTTTTCCCTAATGTCATGGCACATCTTAAATACTGGGTATGTTCTTGCAGATGTTTTTACAATTTACTCAGTAAGTAAAGTGCAACTCTACTGTAAAATGAAGCCTTGTTTATTTCCATGGTATTACCGGAATTGTACCATATAACCTGATCATTCCCTTTTCCATATAGTCAAAATTTTTTACCTCATATGTCCTGCAACGTTACCAAGGAAAACATGACAATTTACTCAGTAAGTAAAGTGTAACTGTACTGTAAAAGGAAGCCTTGTTTATTTCCATGGTATTACCGGAATTGTACCATATCATTCCCTTTTCAATAGTCACATTTTTATTTTTATTTTACCTCATATGTCCTGCAACGTTACCAAGGAAAACATGACAATTTACTCAGTAAGTAAAGTGAAACTGTACTGTAAAAGGAAGCCTTGTTTATTTCCATGCTATCACCAGACTCTTACCACATCCTTTGCTACTGCTTAAACATTTTTGAAATCACAAACTTTTACCGTGTGTTCTGCAACTTAACTAAAACATTCCAGCCTGGTCTCATTGTTAATACGTAGTATTAACACGTAATTTTCAAAGATAGAAAACTACATAGGCTACAGTTATGAAGAAAAACAACATAGGCTACGTGTAATCACAATAATTTATTTATTGCGAAAATGTCAAAACCGGTACCAAAAGTCGTTCACATGACGATGTGTTGCAGTCACAGTCCTCTCTTTCAGTATATAATAATTTTGAATGAGGTAATTTACAGAGCAGAATTTAAATGATTAATCCATGAAAATGTTAATCCGGCTTCGCTCTGTGTGAAGGCGCGCGCGCTTCTCCATTTCAAATATAGTTTACCGACTGAAATACGACATGTCGCAATCTGTGACGAACATAGACGAACAGGCGAGAGAGCCAATGAGCGTTTGATATCACTGCCGTAAAACATGTCGAAACGCTTCTTGAGGGCGCAATTTTTGAATTTGACTTCATCATCACGAGCGCGGGTCCGCGGGATTTGACAGTTACGGACTGCGCTGTTGTTAAACCCTGTGGGAGATGAAGATCACTCACTGGATAAAGGGCTGAATTTGGATCTCTTTCTTGCAAACGTATGGATTCTAAAGATTTGGATTATATCAAGTAGGCTATAATAAAATTGATGTCTTTTGTGAATTTATGTTGGGTTTTGGTGTATTATTGTTCTATTGGAGAAAACGCATTTTGTGTCTCACTGTAAATAAACTAAATATTAAAATGGTTAAACGATTAAATAAGGTACTTTTAAGGTTTTAAAGTGTATTCTTGTTTAACTGCATGTATGCTAATCCTCCGAAACGAGTTTGCAGCAGAAGGCACGAACAGAGCGAAATGTTATTAGTCTATTTCTTGAGTAAACTGCATAAATGCGACTGAAAACGTAATTGATAAGATTTTAATATGCATAAATAAGAATGCGTACAAATACGTCGGTATAAAGTTGTTCATATGTAAATAATTTATGTTTTTGTGCTGTTAATGCAAACATTTTACGTTTTAGTGCTGTAAATACTATACGTTTCTGTGTGTATAAAACGTAAGTAAATGTGCGTATGGTAGAATTACACTTTCCGTAAAAATACACACGTATTCTCATGAGATCACGTTGAACATTCTCAGTAAGTAAAGTGATACTGGAACGTTACTGTAAAAGGAAGCCTTTTTATTTCCATGGAATTACTGGGATCTTACCCTATAATCTGTAATAGCTACAGTTACGTAGCTATAATTCCATGGAAATAAAAAGGCTTCCTTTTACAGTACAGTTTCACTTTACTTACTGAGTAAATTGTCATGTTTTCCTTGGTAACGTTGCAGGACATACGAGGTAAAAAATTGTGACTATATGGAAAAGGGGAATGATCAGGTTATATGGTACAATTCTGGTAATACCATGGAAATAAACAAGGCTTCATTTTACAGTACAGTTTCACTTTACTTACTGAGTAAATTGTCATGTTTTCCTTGGTAACGTTGCAGGACATACGAGGTAAAAAATTGTGACTATATGGAAAAGGGGAATGATCAGGTTATATGGTACAATTCTGGTAATACCATGGAAATAAACAAGGCTTCATTTTACAGTACAGTTACACTTTACTTACCAAGAAAATTGTCATGTTTTCCTTAGTAACGTTGCAGGACATACTAGGAAAACAAATAAATAAAAATGTGACTATGGAAAAGGGAATGATATGGTACAATTCCGGTAATACCATGGAAATAAACAAGGCTTCATTTTACAGTACAGTTTCACTTTACTTACTGAGTAAATTGTCATGTTTTCCTTGGTAACGTTGCAGGACATACGAGGTAAAAAAGTGTGACTATATGGAAAAGGGAATGATCAAGTTATATGGTACAATTCCGGTAATACCATGGAAATAAACAAGGCTTCATTTTACAGTACAGTTTCACTTTACTTACTGAGTAAATTGTCATGTTTTCCTTGGTAACGTTGCAGGACATACGAGGTAAAAAAGTGTGACTATATGGAAAAGGGAATGATCAAGTTATATGGTACAATTCCGGTAATACCATGGAAATAAACAAGGCTTCATTTTACAGTACAGTTACACTTTACTTACCAAGAAAATTGTCATGTTTTCCTTAGTAACGTTGCAGGACATACTAGGAAAACAAATAAATAAAAATGTGACTATGGAAAAGGGAATGATATGGTACAATTCCGGTAATACCATGGAAATAAACAAGGCTTCATTTTACAGTACAGTTTCACTTTACTTACTGAGTAAATTGTCATGTTTTCCTTGGTAACGTTGCAGGACATACGAGGTAAAAAAGTGTGACTATATGGAAAAGGGAATGATCAAGTTATATGGTACAATTCCGGTAATACCATGGAAATAAACAAGGCTTCATTTTACAGTACAGTTTCACTTTACTTACTGAGTAAATTGTCATGTTTTCCTTGGTAACGTTGCAGGACATACGAGGTAAAAAAGTGTGACTATATGGAAAAGGGAATGATCAAGTTATATGGTACAATTCCGGTAATACCATGGAAATAAACAAGGCTTCATTTTACAGTACAGTTACACTTTACTTACTGAGTAAATTGTCATGTTTTCCTTGGTAACGTTGCAGGACATACGAGGTAAAAAAGTGTGACTATATGGAAAAGGGAATGATCAAGTTATATGGTACAATTCCGGTAATACCATGGAAATAAACAAGGCTTCATTTTGCAGTACAGTTTCACTTTACTTACTGAGTAAATTGTCATGTTTTCCTTGGTAACGTTGCAGGACATATGAGGTAAAAAAGTGTGACTATATGGAAAAGGGAATGATCAAGTTATATGGTACAATTCCGGTAATACCATGGAAATAAACAAGGCTTCATTTTACAGTACAGTTTCACTTTACTTACTGAGTAAATTGTCATGTTTTCCTTGGTAACGTTGCAGGACATATGAGGTAAAAAAGTGTGACTATATGGAAAAGGGAATGATCAAGTTATATGGTACAATTCCGGTAATACCATGGAAATAAACAAGGCTTCAATTTACAGTACAGTTGCACTTTACTTACTGAGTAAATTGTAAAAACATTTGCAAGAACATACCCAGTATTTAAGATGTGCCATGACATTAGGGAAAACTGTTCCTGCGGGGTAGTTACCAGGTAAGTGTAAGGTAAATTATTTGATAAACCCTCTATAAATGGGTGTAGCAATGAACAACAACTATGTAAGACAAGGTAATTTATTGGAAACTACCGTCTTAATTTCAAGATAGTAATAAATAAACATGGACTGTTACCAACATAACCCTAGGATAACTACAAACCTAACTTGAATTGATGAGTAATACTGGAGGTGTTTCTAAAACTAGTCTGCCTACATTCTGAGGAAGTACACAATTAAATCGGAGTTATTACCAACCTAAACAGGTAACAAGTACACAGTACTTTGTTGAGTTGATATTTAACAGTGGTGTTTTTTTCCCTGGTAGTTTCTCTGTAATTGCATACTAATCACCTTAAGTAATTACACACTAAAATACTATAATTTACCATATGCTTACCAGGTAAATACTTAGTAATTAGTTTGTAGTTTCTCTGCATTTACATACTTGTTACCTGTGGTAATTACCAATAAACAACTATAACTTACCATGTATTTACTAGGTAAATACCTAGTAATTAGGGGACTGTAAAATAAAGGGTTACCAATAAAACTTACATAAGTGAGGTGTCACAGTCACCAGCTCAGTAACCCGTCAGCACATTTCCCAGTATCCCTCCTGGTCCCCACCTACACTTAGTCAACCACCACCATCAACCATCACCACACCTGCTGCAGATCCTCACCAGTATACTGATTCCCTGCACTCCCAATAGAAAATCTATTTGCAATGACTTCCGTGTTCCTATTGTATGTGTATATGAATGTGTAAGTTTGTCATTGTGATTTAAAGGTCGAAGTTTAGTTGCAGATGAACATGGCTGTGACAGAGACTTCCCAGGTACACTTCAACAGGTAGATACTGTGCCAGTAAAAGTCACTGAGAAGCGTCATTGGTATGATGAATATAATTAGTGCTATTCCTGCCTTTTTATGGACTTTTCCACGAGTTCCCGTAAATCGTGTTGAGATGTATGCCTGTTTTTCAGAGAATCAGTGTGACTATCTCCTGGTCTGGACCAGTTCTCTGCTCTTTTGTTCTGAAATGTGGTGTAAGCTGAAACGTTCATGAGAACAGAGGAAAAGGAAACTTTATTTAAGGTTGAGAATATTGAGTGACCTGCATGGAAACACGAACCTACTCCTGCTATAATACACACAGAAAACTAAACCATCACCACACAAACACTAACATCATGCGGATTCATTTAATACGAGCTGTTATAATGGACTGATGCCATCTCTCTCTGTTGTCATAAAGAAACACCTTTAACCATATTTTAATGCAGGTTTTACTGTTGATTGTGAGAATAAGTTACAATCACACTGAATAATCTGAATATTTATCCAGGATAATTAGAGGATTTCTAGAGAATCACATGACCTCACAAAAAAAGTTAATACTCAATGGAAGAAAGTGCCAAAGTGAGATGCTGAAACGCGCCTTGAGTCAACAATCAAGGACGTTCTGGTCCAACTGGTTTAAAGTTACTGATTACCATCTTTGATAGAGACAATCAAACAATGTTGTTAATGTTTAACATGCAAACCTTGAGAGTGTAAGGGTGGATTTCCTGCAGGGCTTCAGGCTGCAAGACTGCCAAATGACTAAAGAAATGTTGTCAGCAAGATGGTTGAAAACTACATTTCTTGTCTATTCCACCCACTGACACTTATACCAACGACGGAAATAAGCACAGGTACAATAGCTTAATATGTGGGAGAGCGTTGCTGTAGAGAGTGACGATATCGTATTGCAATAGTTAGCACTTAATACCAAATCAAATCTAGTTTGCATTTGTAAATGAAAAGGTTTAATGACAATATGGTTATAGTTAAACTTAAAATTGTTACAAAATAGATGTTTGAGATGATAAAAATGTATACCATTAAAATAAACTTGTACCCAGCATATATGTAAAATGTTACTAGAAAGAGAGAAACTTTAGAAGAGAGAAAGAGCCAGAGCAAAGACAGAGAAAAAGAGCCAGAGCAACAGTTACAATCTTCTTTTATCCTTTCCTGACCATGTGACTTTAACCCAAATGTAAGACGTTCAAACTGACCAATCAGATAATTACAACTTTCCCCGTTGTACTGAAGGTGTGACAATTCATTAACCCCCGATGTTGATGCATTTTGGCCTTCAGGCCTTTGGGGTAAGAAAGAGGGGGTGGAAAAAAGCAAAAACAAATGTTTAATTTCATTTCAGTAAAAGCAAATGTCTCTGTAAATTTGAAATATCTTGGATTATTTTCAATCCTATAATTCCACCGTTGGCCACACACATGAGAGTCCAAAGGTGGCACAGTCCATAAAGACAGGCTTTCTGTTGTGTGTAGATGTCATCTTCAGACTTTCTGTCCAGGCTTGTTGCAATAGCAGTTGGTCAGTCTTTGTTCTCCTTTCAGCCCTGCATGAGAAGGCTCTATCAAATGGTGTTGCACCATTCATAGATATGCAAATCATCCATCGAACACTTCACACCGCCAACAGGCACTAAATCTGGGAGCAAACACTGGTTCCTCTTTCTGAGACGGGACACAGGATGTTAACTTTGGTTGCAGGGATCCTGTGATCTTAAAAGAGCATACAGCACAACAAACAGCAAAAGCATACATGTGGCATTTGTCATTGGTCAGAGGATTGATCTGGCCAAATTAAAATTTGTCTCTGGTTAAAAGCCCTTAAATTGATGCACTTGATAAAGTGGTCATAGTAAGAATAAAACAAGATCTTACAAGATTGTTTTTGGAAACATTGAAATAAGTTGCATTATAACAAATCACCATTTCATGAAGAGTATCAGCAAAAAATATTCAGTGTAACCAAACACAAAGATTCACATAAATTGATGTTCAAAAATATTCAATATAGTCAAATGGACAAAATACAAATAAGCAGAAATCAAGTAAGTTTCAGAAATGTTTCAACGGTATTAATGATAAAACAAATTTGTTTATTATGGTAAAAATGAGAAATACTAACATACATTTTGATATTTAACAAGTGAGAAAAATGATAACTTAAAAAGAAAATCCAAAGAAAAACAAAACAAACAATAACAGGATGAAATTCACAGTTATAATTCAGACTAGATGTAAAGACTCAAATAACATTGAATACATTACATTTGTGAGGCAGAATCAGATGGTTGCTGCTTTGACTTAGTGGAAATGGAGCTCATTTGATCTTCACACAGTCACTTCCGGGGCTTCCTCGGGACCAACGGCCAGGGTTTTCTGGCCCGCCGAATACCTTGGTCCAAAGTGGGCCGGCACAGGCTTGAGGAGTGGTTACGAACAGGGGAGGAGTTCACCTGAGTTTGGAGACGACAGGGCTGGATGATTCCATATACCAGCTAACATCAGGATTAAAGACTTGTAATATAATTGTAGCTCAAAACTCCCTTTCATGTTTGAATACCTTCTGTTTGTGATCCGATGTGGATTCTGATCACCGTATAAGGCAAAAATATTTATACGCAATGCAAAAGACTATGCATGCTAACCATTAACGTTACCATAGTAAACATGGTAAATGACCGCTTGAATAAATTAGACAAATTATATAAATATGGCTATCACAATCATGTCTTTATTTTACCTGTCAGTGGGCTACGTCTCGTCTCTTTATACTGGACGGTCTGATATCCATATTTAGCTCTGCATATGTCATAAAATAAAATAAACTTTTCAATTTTGGGAGGACACATTAATATAAGGAGTATTTTACCAAAAATAGATCAAATTAATAGACTGTTAACTGACTCTAACCTAGATTACTTGTGTGTGACTGAAAGTTGGCTGAATCCATCCACTCCTACAGACCTAATTAACATACCTGGCTTTAAGTGTTATAGGAGAGATAGGGATCAAGGAAGGGGTGGGGGTGTGTTATTATACATTAAAGAAATATTTAAGTGTGAGAAAGTTAACATTGATGTGAAACTGGAATGCCTGGGGCTAAATGTAATTTTGTCTTCGACAATGAAATTTAAATTAATAGTCATTTACAATCCACCTTCACATGGAGCAAATTTCGATGATGATTTTAAGAGTCTTCTATTGAATATTGACAATGGTACTGAATGTATAATTATGGGTGATTTCAATATAAACTGGCAGGAGAAAAACAATAGCAGAACAAAGCTGAAATCTTTGATGGATAAGTTCAAATATAAACAAATGATAAACAAACCTACTAGAATTACCAGACACAGTGAAACATTGATTGATTTGATTTTTGTAAATAGACCAGAAAGAATAACTAAAATTTATAATCTGATCACAGGGCTTACTGATCATAACATGACATTAGTTGTCAGAAAGTTAACTAAAAAGCGTTTCATTAATCATAATAAAGGAGAGAACAAAATGGAAACAACAGGAATTCCTAAAGCAAAAAGAAATTCCTTTGAAAACGAGTTAAACCAAATTAATTGGAATAGTATTACTGCTGAGACTGATTTAAATTTGAGTGCATCCAAATTTGTCACTAAACTAAATGATGTAATAAATAAGTATACAAAAACCTGGATAAGAAAACCAAGAAAGTATTCTCTTCCGTGGTTCAACAAAGATATTTGGTTAATAGCTAAAAAGCGTGACCTTGCACTTAAAAAGTCTTTAAAATCTAGGAATAATACTGACCATCTAATTTTCACTAATCTCAGGAACAAAGTTACAAGTGAGCTGCGCAAAGCAAAAACAAAATATTTTATAAAAATGATAGAAGACGCAAATGGAAGCAGCTCCAAACTATGGCAACATATAAACAATTTGACAAATTCTAATAGGAAAAACTATCAAATGACAGATCACCTTAAAATTGATGATAATTACGTTAATGACAACCAGTCAATTGCTAACGAATTCAACAATTTTTTTGTTGAATCAGTTTACGATCTAGCTAAACCTTTCAAGGGAAAATTACCTTTTGAGAACAAAGTCCAGCTTCGCAGTACAGATCTTTTAAAAATTAGAGAAGTTTCGCATGACAAAGTAAGGAAAATTATTGTCAATATGAAAAATTCTACATCAAGAGACATACATTATCTTAATGCAGCTCTAATTAAAAAACATTTAAGCAGTTTACTCGATCCTATTACTTACCTTGTAAACTTGTCAATACAAACAAACACTTTCCCACAAAGCTGGAAGATTGCTGTAATTACTCCAATCTATAAGTCAGGCGATAAAGACCAAGCCTGTAATTACAGGCCGATTTCCATTCTTCCTGTCGTTTCCAAAGTGCTGGAAAAAATTGTGGCTGAGCAATTAATAGAACATCTTGAAAATAACCAATTGTTGTATCCCCAGCAGTTTGGGTTCAGACAAAAACACAGCACAGAAACTGCCAACTGCTTCTTGTTGGAACAGATCAAAGGTTCACTGGACAAAGGGAATGTCGTAGGCGCTGTGTTTTTAGATCTGAAGAAGGCCTTCGACACAGTGGACCATTGTATCTTATTGAAGAAATTACAGCAATTTCAATTTTCAGCTGCAGCTCTGTTATGGTTTAAGTCCTACCTGGAGGGTAGAGAACAATGTGTGAAAGTAGGAACCGTTAAATCCAACCTGAGACTAAATGACTTAGGAGTGCCTCAAGGGTCAGTTCTAGGACCGTTATTGTTTTCACTGTATATAAATGATCTCCCAGATTGCTGTCAAGGTGTAAATTGCCAGCTTTATGCTGACGACACAGTTATTCATGTGTCAGCAAAAACAACTGCACTGGCTGGGCAGCAGTTAACACAGGCTTTACATAACATCTCAAGATGGCTTCAGCTGTCTCATTTAACTCTAAACATACAGAAAACTTTCTCAATGTGTTTTTCTATCAACCGGAGGTCCCCTGACAGCATCTTTGAGGTTCATTTAGATCATGAACCCATTCATGAAGTTCATGAAACAAAATACTTGGGCATAATCTTGGATAAACACCTGAAGTTTCAAAGTCAAGTAAACCATGTTTGTAGGAAAGTCAAATCAAATCTGAACTGTTTTCGTTTTATTAGAGGAGAGTTGTCACATCATGCGGCTTTATTGTTTATGCATGCATTGGTTTTTTCACATTTGTCATACTGTGTTACAGCATGGTCACAAACATCAGTGTCCACTCTGAAACCAGTTACTTCTCTGTATAAACAGGCAATTAAGATATTTGACAAGAAAGCAATGAGATGGCATTATTGTAATATTATACAAAAGCACAAGCTTTTTACTTTTGAAAATTTTGTAAATTTTAGTATTTTGAAATTGACTTTTAAATGTTTGAACAACTGTGTGTCACCACTGTTCTCTGGCCTCATGGAGAGGCGTCAGGGCTCTCTTAGACCTTCCACCAGAGCCTCAGTTAGTGGGGATTGTGTGCTCCCAAAATTTAAGAAATCTTTTGGACAGTCTAGCTTCTCCTTCAGAGGGGCTATACTGTGGAACTCTCTCCCCACTGGACTCAAATTGCAGAACAATATTAAAATCTTTACTAGAGAGCTCAAATAGTGGCTAAAATTGGGGCAAAGTTGTTCCCATGTGTAAAATGTGTTTTGTTTTGTTTAACAATGTGATTTTAACTGTTGTAAAAGCCCCCTATGGACAGGTGTTGAAAATTAGCACATGTGCTATAACACTTTACACAATGCATCTGGTTCGTCCAATGTTATTGCTATGTCCATATTAAATAAAAAAAAAAAAAAAAAAAAAATTTCTTTCTGATAAGTTTTCTGATAAAACTTCCTTTTGTTGGTGAAATAATGGGTTTGTGCGACGTTGTTCCAGAGAGGCATGTTTTAGTGAAGCGCAGCAGAGCTTCTTGCCCGACAGTGGAAACGCACCGTGGTTTTGGGCTTGGTGTTACAGGTCCGAGGCTATTAGCCCGGCACGTTTAAAGGATGTGCCAACCCCCCGCCCTAAAAGCCCCAAGAAATCCCATCCCCCTACAATGGAGTCAGGAAGAAGCGGGTTCGTCCGGCAAAAAAATATATAATAAATAATAAATAGTAAATAGTAAAAAGTAAATAGTAAATAATAAATATGCCCCTAATCCCGCCAACAAACATCCCTCCCGCAAAGGGTAGGTTTAGGTATGCCGACTAATTAACCCCAAGTCCCCCCTTAGGTCCCATACAAATGTCCCCCCTGTGAGAGGTAGGTTTTAGGTATGCCCACCCACTACGCCCACTTCCCCACGAAGGGTAGGTTTTAGTGCATGTGCTGTTACCGGAACCGCCCAATTAGATCCCCAACACGTCGCCCTCCTATGCGGTCCGTACTACAAAGGTAAAACTCGTGGTGGAATAGTATCAAGTCTCCCCCCTCCCCCTGCCCCCTGCCCCCAAGTACATCACCAATCCTGAAAAAAAAAAAACATCCGACCCTAACCCGTCCAATCTATCCAAGGAACACATCCTCAGTGGTGTACCTCAGGATCATCAGGTGTTTCGGCTCTTTAAATGTTTAAAGTGTTTCGGCCTCCCTTCCCAAGTAACCCCTTCGTTAACACCGCAAGGTATCCCAGGGCACCCGAAAAAGGCCTGTGTCACGGGGCTCATATTGGCGGGCACCTTAGTGCCAAGCTTCTACCAATTATCACCCCTAAGGCATAAGAAACTCTTAACAGACATCACCCTTACCGTAGTAAGTGCAACCGCAAGGAACCTATGCCCTTAACCAACCTCTATCCACTTCGCCCCCTATGCCCCCCTTCGGTCCTCCCGATTCGACTCCTCCTCACTCTAACCACTACTCTATCACCCCCCAGAGGCCCCAAACCTCTCAGTCCCTTATTCTATCCCAATATTATCTAAATGAACCAGTCTTATCCCTCCTACACTCCAACCACCTAACCCATCATTCTACAACCTCCCAACTCATAAAAAAACTGTCAAACCACCAAAAATCTAAAATCACCCACCACAACTACAACACTAAACCAACCCGTTACTGGTCTCGAACCCGGATCTCCCCGTATCTCCCACACCCTCCCTAACCACTACTCTATCACACCTCCAATCAAATCCTAGGAGTACGAAATCTTCAATCTGAACTTGCTCCGGGCCAGCGAACCAACCCCTAACCCCGAGAGGTCACGAGCTGATAATCCTGACCCAGCATCACACTCCCAAGGAAATCTTCCCTTTTCTCCTCCTCCCTTTTCCGACCTCATACTAATTTATCCCTCCCTAATTAACCCCCCAGCCTTTATCACATCCTATTCAACCTATCCAAGAGTACGAAATTCTTCAATCTTAATTTACTCTGAACAAGCAAACCGAATCATGACCCCAAGGAGCCACGGCCCAATAATCCTGGTCCAGCATCCTACTCCCAAGGAACAAATGTCCTTTTTCATTACTCACCTCTATAACCTATCTCTATTACCCCCCCCCCCCCCACCCCAAAAAAAACTTTAAGTATTCCCCAATCCCTCCCCCACCAGCCGCCAGCTCTCTAGTCTGGTTAGTGTTGAGTCTCATGAGAAAAAACGAAGTGAGGGAAGGTGGCGAAACTGCGTCAGCCCCCCTCAGGAGCCAACAAGGCATCCTTTTCGTTCCCTCACTCAATCCCACCCGGAATTCCCGGCATAGAACCAAGTGAGGCAGTGTACCCCAAACACATGACGACCCCATACCTCAGTTTGCCCCAGTCCCCCCATCTCCGAAGGCACTGGCTAGGTTAGGATTGTGAAAAGACAACGCCTTCCCCCCAGACCGCCACTCCGGGCTGCCCAGTTTGGTTTAGGGAAGCCGCAGGAATGCACTGGCCGGCGCATGTTTTTGATGAGACTGATCCACCCCTCCTGCTGTATTAATTAAGACGTTTCTTCTAAATTAAGGTATTAGTGCTTGTGCTGGCACCGGGAAAGACCAGACCAGTCCCCCTCCTGCGAGGGGTAGGTTTAGGTATGTAAAACTAATTAAGCCCCATCCCCCATGAAGGGTAGGTTTTAGTGCTTGTGCTGGTACCGGGATAGCCCAATTACATCCCAGACAAGTCTCCCTCCTGTGAGGGGTAGGTTTAGTTATGTAAAACTAATTAAGCCCCAGTCCCCAATCAAGACACAACTCAAAAAGAATTATATTAATCCTCCTTTATTTCAAAGGTTTCTAACATTCAATCCCTTCGGAAACCCTGTGTCCAGTGCTCGAATCCAAAACCTCTCCCTCTCCCGTCTCTTCTTTTTGTCCCAGTCGGGGTTGTGTTCCAGCCCACAGATCTTCACATTCTGCACCCCATGTCGCCGAAAATGAGGCACCAAGTGCCCCTCCCGTCCCGTCCCCTTCTTTATGGCGGACCTGTGCCCCCACATCCTAGTCAGGATGGAATTCCCTGTTTCTCCCACATATCTCATCCCACAATGGAGGCAACGGATCAGGTAAACACAGTTAGTCTGCTTCAGGGGGATTGCCTGTTTGATCCTAATCATTTTCCTCCCTTTGCCCCTCACCAAGAGGTTCATCCTCTTCTTAGGGGGTCCCTGGTTGGCCAAGCTTAGTCTGCCATGGACCAACATGTCTTTCAAATTCTTACCCCTTTTGTAGGCCGCCACCATTCTAAATCGTTCCCCCAATCCCTCATCTCGAAAAAAACTCTCAAAATTTCTCCTAACCCCCATCGCCAACCTCCGGGCTGTATGTGAAAATGGCACCACTAATGGAAGAGCCTGCTTCCCAATCGTTTTTGTTGTCCCCCGCTTCTTCTTTTCCTCCTTGGCCACCTCCCTTAGGAAATTTCGTGAATATCCCCTCTGTTTCAAAGCCCCAAACAATGTCTGAACCGCCTTGATCCTGTCTTCCTCCCTTGTGCAAATCCGCCTAAACCTCAACAACTGTGCCTTAACTATCCCCTTGAAGACATGTGCATCATGATGACTCCCCCGGTGCAGCAAAGCATGTGTGTCCGTTGACTTAAAGAAAACCTTCGAATCCACCTTCCCCGTGCTCTGAAATTCCGGTCCCTTGAACACCGTCGTGTCCAGAAAGTTAATACTCTCCTCCCCCCATTCATATTTCACCTGGATAGATGGGTGATGATTGTTCAACGTCTCCAAAAACCCAAGAAAGCTCTCCTTTGTGCCCTCCCAAACCCCCCATACATCATCCAGATACCTCCAATACTGTGCCGGTAATATCTCGCGCTTAGGAAACACTGACTCCTCCCACTCCGCCATATAAATATTGGCATATGCCGGCGCGAATCTCTTCCCCATTGCAGTGCCCTTCACTTGTAAAAAGTGCCGATTATTGAAACCAAAGTCGTTTCGAGTCAAGCTCAACTCCAATAGCCTCAACACTCCTCCGTCCGGTCTCCCTTCCTGAGGGTATTTCCTCAAGCAAGCCTCCACTGCTGATAACCCCCTCTCCGTCTCAATTTTGGTGTACAAGCTCTCCACATCTAGGGAAAAAAAAGCTCGCTTGAACACCTATCCTCACCCCCTTCACCTTCTCTAAAAAATCATAGGTATCCCTAATGTAGCTAGCATGTTTGCTGGAAAGTGGATTCAAATACCAATTAATGAACTCCACCACCCCATAGCTCTCGCTCCCACAATCCGACACGATCGGCCTCCCCGGAGGAACTTCAGGAAATGGCCAGGACTCCTTAGGCTTATGAATTTTAGGTAAAAGAAAGAACCTCCTTTCCTTCGGTGTACCCTGCCCCTTCAGATATTCCAATTGTCTTTTGTTGATAAATCCCTTTTTCCTCAACCGTTCTAACTCTACCCTGATTATTTCCGTTGTTTCTGGATACATTGGTTCCCTCAACTCCCGGTAAAACTCCCCATCCTTAAGTTGCCTTATAGCCTCCCTAATGTACTGCCCCCTGTCCATAATCACCACCATACTCCCCTTATCTGCTGGCTTAACCCTCTGGGGACCAAAAACGCGCCTGCGCGTTTTGCTCGGTTTTTTTTTTTAGCAATGAAAATAAACACTAAATGCTCTGTTAATTTTGATCTTTCATTTTCGTGTAATACATCAATCGATCCTGTTCAGTTTCTATTTTTTTTCTGTAAACTCACAATAAAAATAAAGTGTTTTGCTTTTTGACAAATGAAGAAATATGAACATGATGCGATTTCTGCCTTCTCTCTGTCAGTAAACTCCCATTTGAAATGCGTTCGAAAATGATCTATAACTCCGCGAAAATTCAGTCAAACAGGCAAACAGACCCACGGGCATAAAGCTTGAGATCGCATCTTTTAAATGAAGTAATTTATATAAAAAACAAATATTCTCAGCTTCTGTAATCTGTATAAAAAGAGAGCGACTCCAGTCGAGCTCATTACGAGCCATTCAAAAGTAATTTGACCACTCCCCGGAGAGCGCGTGCTATTCAAATGCAAATTCTGAGAACCATTTCAGTCTGTGAAACGCCCCCACATCAGCTGTAAACAAAGCGCATCGCGATCGAGTGAGGCATAATATAGCCTACCTTATGGAGAAAAGTTTCCTCAGAACAGTGCTGATATGAGGAGCAATATCTCCTGATATGAGGAGCAGATCCCGCTGAGGAGTGAGGTAGGGTGTTTTCTTTTCTCAAGTGTTGATGTGGAATAACGTTATGGAATAACGTTAGTGTAGGCCTATGTAAACCGCAAAAAGATGAATCGCATTTCTATAATATGACTCGCCTTTCTGTGAGATGAATGAAGGGTACATATTTGTAAAGACTGTTTAGCTTAAGTATGAATCACGCGTCTGTGTGTGAAAGAATAAACTGCTTTGCTATAGCCTACTGAGATGAGTAAAAATCGACTGGAATATGTTGAAATAAAATGTATTTGTATAAGCAACGTATTAAACTGCAAATTAGCATTTATATCCCCTAATATTTCATAAAAACAACGTTACAGTCAGTCACTTGTTGACTAGATTTGGGTACAGTTTTTAGGCTACTGTAGAATATACTGCCACATCAAATAGCCTAAGCTTTTGTTTAGCAATTTCTGCTCATATCTAACGTTATATATATATATATAACTATATTATTTATATATATTATATATATTTATATATATTATATATATATATATTTGCTATATTCAAACTAATGAATACATATGGTAAAATGTAGGCCTATAATCTTTTTTCTTTTTCTTTTTTACATTTAAGAGTACACTTGAAATATTGTTGAAATTGTAATTATTGTTGTAATTGTAACATTTTTAATAAAATAGCAAAACATATTTACAAGATAGATGTAAGCGAAATCTTAAATGGTCAATATAAGTCTTCTTCTAAATACATCTTTTGTCCTTGCATTGTGGCTCAGTCAGTGTCACACCTGAATGAATGGCTAATTATGCAGAGTCATTATGCAGAGTGGGTGGGACATTGTAATCTAAGGTGTAAACTACTCCTCCCCCTCGCATATTGGCTTTCCAAGCAAAACCTGTTTTACACCATTTAAATCAATGTATTTTTTTTTTGTGAACGATAAAGCAAGACTATTTTCACATAATTTTGAAGCTAGAACTCAAAGGGACAACATCCATTAGTCAAAAGTCTTGTGGACACATATTTAATATGTGTTTTGTGGTCTTAATTCAGCAACTTTCATTTAAATTTTTTCCAATAACCACGCATAAACATTATTCTCTTAAAAATACAAACATCTACATACACGTTGCTCACATATTATGGTAGCCCTGTTTATGCTATATAGAGTGAATTTACACCTTTGCTATTAACATGTTTATAAATAACTGAAAAAAGCACAAATGTCAGAGCATGTCAGAACATCTCAAGGACCCCAAAAACAACTTGGTCCCCAGAGGGTTAATGACCACTCAGTTGTCCCTCCTAATCCCTTGAAGAGCCACCCTTTCATCCTCCGAAAGATTCCAACTCTCCTGAATCCCCTTAACCCCCTTCATCACTTTCTGATCCTCTTCCATCATATCCCACACCAGTTTCTTAACCTGACTCCCACTCGGCTCCCACCCCGAACTGCCTACAAACGGCGTCCCCTGCGTTCCCCCCTCCCCCCCTCCCCCCTGTCCCCCCTCAAAAAACACAGCCAATTTAATTCTCCTATGATACTCCGCTAAACCCGCCTCCGCCTCCAACCTTGTCTAATATTTTGAGATCTGAAACAATTGTGACAAATAATGCAAAAATAGATCAAATCAGAAGTCTAAATACATTTTAACGGCAATGTATATTCAATATTTTCGTACTCTAGACAAATTATAATGAATTCTTTGAAGATCAAATGTGTGAAGTACACAAAAGGCAATTGCAAAGTGTGATAACAAAATTACTTGCCATTTATAGGATTTGCAAGATCACTTCTTGGATTTCAACCCTGACAGAGAAGATGCTGCTGCCGCTGGTGGTGGAGTAGTTCTACCTCTGGGGCCACAGGCTATGGCTGGACTGAGGGCAGCCATCAATCCTATCACTCCCTCCCAGGACAATGGAAAAGACATTTACATGGCTGCGCTTGACTATGTAACACTTCACTCAAACTTGGCAGGATAACATGCAGTCTGCAATATAAATGTTCAATATTTTTTGTGATTTGAAAAATGTTTTATCTGATTCCTACAAATGAAATTGGAATTGCTTGCATGAATAGGTATTTGTGCAGAACTACTGTGGGGATGGTTTAGGGTGTAGTTTTACTATGCAGTATATAAACAACTCAGTCTGCCATGGTAAAGATATCCACTGTGTTATTCTGCTGTTACTTGTTTTAAACAACCAAATGAACCTCCCACAACTTTCAACAGTTTTGAACTTTTAAACTTTTAAATCTAGTCTATACAGATATGTTAAACTGGCGTCTTGGTAATGATATCTTGGTAATGAAGAATTTAAAATAAAGCTTTGTACACTTTGATCTTCAGTGAAATGCATTTTTTTCCAGTGGAAAACACATCAGTTCCCCTTTACAGTATAATACTGTAGACACTCAAGTAAAACACTTCAGTTAATATTCACAATGAAAAAGAAAAATGATAAAGGCCATAGGCAATTATGCCCATTTATTGTTTTGACATCAACCAAGTTAATTTTTGCTGACGATTTAGTAAACGTAAACCCCCACAAAGTTGATTCCACTTGAATGACATGAATTTGCCATACACGTGTTGTAACTAATGTGTATGTGGAAGACTGAACAATTTCAACTTTTCAATAGTACAGGTAACGCTGAATTGAGGAACAGCATCACATTTCAAGGTTCATATTACATGTACATTTGTCAGTGCTCTGTAAACAAAATGCAAATACAGAGTTCTTAAATGACCTTTTTCAAATAAATGGTTAGCAGTGGTCCCAACTTAAAAAACCAATGCAATGGGAGAACCAAACACTAATGTTGAGCTATTTTTATGGTTTGACTTGTGCTAGCTGTCTTTTTTTGTTAAGATTCTCACAGAATAATAAATAGCTCACTGAACAGATCTCGACTAGTTGAGTCACGAATGCCATGCTAAGTGAGCTGGTCGATAGGAATTACGTTTTTTTAATTATTTTTTATAATTATTTTTATTTATTTATTTATTTATTTATTTTCTCTGTTGCGTTCAGTGCTTTCTTCCGGAAACAACGGACCATATGAGATTCCAAGTCACAGGTCATCTCACTTAGCACTGCGTTCGTGGTTCGACTAGTCGAGACTGTTTTCCAAGATGGCTCCTGCCTGTATACACGTAATGTACTGTCTTTATAAAGTATCTTCTTATTAAACTGTCTGTACACTTACAAAGTTCGCAGTGCTTCGGTTTGCATGTAGGCACCCTCATTATGCTACCGTTTTAGTGTGAGGCTATTTTGAGCCTTGTTAGTGGTATTAACTAACGATTTACTTTTACTTATTCTATGCCCCATATATACTATGTATAAATCAACATTATGAAATACAATTCTCCATCAAATAAGTCCAACATATGATCACAAATAAGTTTAAAGACACCAGGGGTCGCATTTATAAAACTGTGCGTAGGAACCTTACTAAAAGTGTACGTGCGCCCGAAAGCCAAAAATGGCGTACGCAAAAAAATATTCGGATTTATAAAACCGTTCGTACGCCAGAACCTGCGCAGAATTCACTTTATAAATCCCAGTCAGCGGAAGATTGTGCGCACATGCGTCTCCACCCCGAAATAACCATATATGGAGCTTACAACGCCTAGTTTTACTATGCAGATCCTCATCTGCATATCATTTGCATATGATTATTCATCCACGTGATAACGTTTAACGGTACAAGACACATTACATTAATAAAAATCAAGTAGTTGCCTGTCCTTGCCTTGTTTTTGAATACATAAATCAAATAGTGTAAAATACATTTCAGAGAAAGTTTTTCTCACTCTTTTCCACTGGCCGAATTGTATTTTTAATTGATATTTTTAATGGAAACAGATAGGCCTTGGGCATTATTTGCACGAAACTATTTTCTCAGACAATCTGGTATTATCATGATAAGCAATTATCTCTGTGGTTAAAACATTAAAACACAGCACGCCACAGGAAAAGTGTTCAAAAACACCGCATCCACAACAAATATTTCTATTGACTGAATTTGAATATAAAAATGTTGTAACTTCTCAGTAATGATTTCATGTTTAAGTGCTTAACTCCATTAATTTGAATGGCATATTTAATCTAAATGTTTATATCAAAAGTAAAACATAGTTTAAATCATTATTTTATTTATTAAACTGTTATTTGCGTCAGTTTCACTAAACGGCCCAACGCGCTCGCTGGCGCGGACATTTAAGAAGGGATGGATATTTGATTCAAGTGACAGGCTTGGTGAGTGAAATTATATTTGTATTATCTTTCTGTATATGTTAAATTTTCTTTAGATTTTCTGTCTAAAAGTGACCAAAAAGACACTTAACTCCAGCTCACCATCGGTGTCGCCAATTCCCTTTGTCTCCAGAATGTGGGTAAGCACGGCTCAAAGTTTGCTTAAAGGTGCGCACATTCTCCCGTCAAGTTTGTTTTTTATAGATCACAACCTTTGCGTGGGAACTGGCGTACGTACGTTTCCAGCCCCGTTTTGTGCGTACGCACGCTTTATAAATGAGACCCCTGGCCATCTCCTCCTGCACAGTTTGTTTTGTTGTTTGTGCTTGTTGTTGATTCTGGTGCTCATGTGATTGCACTGGATTCTGCTGTGCTGGGGTGTGATGCACATTTATGAGGCCTTGTGCAGCAGCAATAACACTGGCCTCTAACTCTTAAAGAAAAATAAAGGAGACATCACAGGGCTGGAGACTTAACGCTAACTACCATTAACCATGGGTTAGCTAGCCAACACCACTTAACTTAGCATTTGTTTCAGTGGACCGCTGTGGAACCAGCACAACAGCCGTTCAAAGTTAACTTTAACCCGGCCAGGATCTTTATGAAAAAAACAACGGCAAAACATAACAGGGCTGGAGACTTAACATTAGCTACCATTTACCCAGGGTCCCCATTTAATGCTCTGACTCATCTGCCAGTGGCAGGTAAACTGAGAAATCAGTAATATGGAGCTGGTAGTCACCAGGCATGTACTGGCCATCGGGGACTACCGGGAGATTCCCGGTGGGCCGCGGTCTGGTTGGGCCGGTGCGTTATGTATTTTGTTTTTAAATCATTATTAATCGTAAATATATTCGTAAGTATATTGTTGTATAGTCTAATTCCGGGCTTATGTGTCTCTCTCATGAAGCCGTATGAAGCTCATGCGAGCTGCGAGACTGACAGGTCTAAACGTGTGATGTGCACACGGGACGTGTTCACTGAACATTGGCCAATCAGAATCAAGTTCAAGTTCAAGTTCTAGACTTGAAAAGCAGCTGCTTTACAGCCGAGAAGTTGAGAGAGAAAAAATGACAAGCACGACAAGCACTCGCGGCAGATGCCACCAAAATGCCACCAAATGTGTTAAAATAAACGAATTATTTGCTGGAAGCCCGGCAAAAGACTTCAGTGAAGATGTCAGCAGGGCGGGCCTGAATGCGGAGTTGAGACATTTAATGATACACGTAGCCTTCTGCATTGTTTTGTTTAAATTTTTTTTATGATTTTCCAGCTGTAATGGGCCTCCACTCACTGACAATACCGCTTTGGCGCTAGAAAATGTGACGAGGCAGATCGCTTTAGCGCCTCAGTTCAAGTAAACCGATCATCTGTTACTTTTTATTTAAAGATGCAGTACAACTTACCGAAAGGTAAATATGCCTCATAAATAATTTCGATCAATCAGTGCTTTTCAACCACGGAAAGAGATCAATAAAACAGCAGAACAATTATGTCACAGAACATTACATTTACCTCAGGAAAGCCATTTAATGACCATAGCACGTTAGTTGACTAGAAAAATAGCAATAGAAAGGAGTATTTTGCTAAATATGTGCACTACTTTATTACAACATTCGAGTTGTAATAAATCATAAGTAAATCGAGTCCTGATCGATTGCTCCTGTCTGCCTCGCTGCCTGCTGTGAGTGTGTTTGCTTCTGTGCTGTAAGCTCCGTCTTAGCCTCGTATTTCTTTGTTTTGAACCATAATTTACTACAATTTTTAGTTGTTTTTACCACTAAAATACATCTTACCCAACATCTCAGATTAGCCTGACATCGCTAGCTTCCGTTACTAGTTCTACTAGCACAACACGCTAGTAATACTAGTAACACGCTAGCCACCCGTGCGCTCAGCTATTTTTATTTATTTATATTTCTCTCGCGCCTTTGAGTTCATAAAAAGCTTAGGTGAGTAAGAATCAGTCAACAAACACGGTCGGTGAGTAATGTCTTGTCCTGTTATTGTCACCTGCACTTCATGTCACATGTTTAGTATAGCCTTCTCTGTCGGCAATATAGGATTTATATGTGATAAATGTAAGGAGACAGTTAGGCTGACAGAGAAGATTTCAGAATTAGAAACATGCATCCAAACCTTAATTGAGGATAGTAAGAGTGCTAGTGCTTTAAATGTTTTGGATGCGCCTAGCATAGTGAACACTTTACATGAGTCGGTTCCGGCTGAAGTAGAGCCTGTGCAGCCGGGCAAATGGGTGACAGTGAGGGATCGCTCTAGTCGCGGATCTAAAAACCACTCTTCCATTCCGATTACCATAACAAATCGATTTGCCCCGCTCAGTGAAACACCCACTGAGAATGATTGTGCCCTAGTTATTGGCGATTCTATTACACGGAACGTGAAAATAGAGACACCAACCACCATAGTCACATGTTTGCCGGGAGCCAGAGCGCCTGACATCAAAGCAAATTTAAAAGTGCTGGCTAATGCTAATCGTAAATTCTCTAAGATCATTATTCATGTCGGCACTAATGACGTTCGACTCCGCCAGTCGGAGATCACCAAAATTAATATTAAAGTGTGAACTTGCAAGTACGATGTCAGGCACTGTAATTTGCTCTGGCCCCCTTCCTGTTCGCAGGAGTGATGAGATAGTTAGTAGATTGTGTTCACTGAATCGCTGGCTGTCTGAGTGGTGTCCGCTTAATAATATAGAATTCATAGACAATTGGAAAAGTTTTTGGGGCAAACCTGACCTGTTGAAAAGAGATGGTATTCATCCCTCCTGGGATGGTGCTGCTCTTCTATCTAGTAATATGGCTCATAGTCTTAGAGCTTAAACATGACAATCTGGGGCTCAGGTCAGGAAGCAGACAGACTGGCTTTACCGACCGTCTGCTAGCGGCCTCGCGTCACCCAGGTCAGATAAATCCCATCACATAGAGCCTCTTTCACCTAGCTATCATCATATAGAGACTGTGTCTGTTCCCCGAATTTGGAAATCCAAAAAAACGTTTTAACCCATCTAAGGTTAAAAATTTAATTGATGTTCAACAAATAAAAAACAGCTATAATACAGATGAGCAAATGCTAAAGCTTGGGTTGCTGAATATTCGATCGCTTACTTCAAAAGCACTCATTGTTAATGATATGATTTCAGATAATAACCTAGATGTGCTGTGTTTGACAGAAACCTGGCTAAAACCAAACGATTACATTACTTTAAATGAGTCCACCCTGCAAGATTACTGTTATAAACATGAGCCTCGTCTGAAACGCAAAGGGGGTGGTGTTGCTGTAATTTATGGTAATAGTTTCAAAACCACTAAGAAATCAAGTTTTAAATACAATTCTTTTGAAGCATTGGTGCTTAATGTAAAAATATATAGTGTAAACGATAAATCACGTTTGAGATTTGTGCTGTCTACTGTATACAGGCCACCAGGGCACCATACAGACTTTATCAAAGAATTTGCGGACTTTCTATCAGAGTTAGTATTGGCTGCAGATAAAGTACTAATTGTTGGTGATTTTAATATACACATCGATAATGAAAAAGATGCATTGGGATTGGCATTTAAAGACATTGTAAACTCAATTGGAGTTAGACAACACGTGTCAGGACCTACTCATCGTCGTAATCATACTCTAGATCTAATATTATCACATGGAATAGATGTTGATGCCGTTGAAATTCTGCAGCAGAGCGATGACATCTCAGATCATTATCTAGTCTCGTGTAAATTACATTTAGCCAAGGCTGCAAAGCCGACTCCGTGTTACAAATATGTGAGACCTATCACTTCTGCTACTAAAGATTGCTTTATTAATAATCTTCCTGATCAGTTTCATCATCTCAGCATCCCAGATAGCTTAGAAGAACTTGATATTACAACAGAAACGTTTAACTCTCTCTTTTCCAGCACTTTAGACACAGTTGCTCCGTTGCGCTTAAAGAAGATTAAAGAAAATAGTCCAACGCCGTGGTACACCGAGCACACTCGGGCCCTTAAGAGAGCAGCCAGAGAGATGGAGCGCAACTGGAAGAAAACAAAACTAGAGGTATTTCGCATTTCATGGATGGAGAGCTCAATTGCTTACAGAGAGGCTTTAAAAGCTGCTAGATCTGCTTATTTTTCAACCATATTAGAAGAAAATAAACATAATCCTAGGTATTTATTTGAAACGGTGGCTAAACTAACGAAAAATAAAGCTTCAAGCACCGAAGTTTCCAAGCAACACAGCAGTAATGATTTTATGAACTTCTTCACTTATAAGATTGAAAATATCAGGGACAAAATTATAACTATGCAACCGTCTACTACAGTATCGCATCAGGCAGTGCATTGTAGTCTTCCTGAGGAAAAATTTGATTCATTCATTGCTATAGGAGAGGAAGAATTTACTAAACTCGTTAAATCATCTAAATCTACAACATGTATGTTAGACCCTATACCGACTAAGCTACTGAAAGAGATGCTTCCAGAGGTCATAGATCCTCTTCTTAATATCATTAATTCCTCTTTGTCTCTAGGATACGTACCAAAAAACTTTAAGCTGGCTATGATTAAACCGCTTGTTAAAAAAACGCAACTTGATCCTACAGAATTAGTCAATTACAGGCCGATCTCGAATCTACCTTTTCTGTCAAAGATACTAGAAAAGGCAGTATCCTCACAACTGTGTTCCTTTCTAGAAAGAAATGATATCTGCGAGAATTTCCAGTCCGGATTCAGACCGTACCATTAGTACCGAGACAGCTCTCGTTAGAGTAACAAATGATTTGCTCTTATCATCCGATCGTGGTTGTATCTCGCTATTAGTGTTACTCGATCTTAGTGCTGCATTTGACACCATTGACCACAACGTTCTTTTAGATTAGAACATTATGTTGGCATTACGGGAAATGCACTAGCATGGTTTAAATCATGCTGACGATACTCAGCTGTATATTTCTTCACGCCCAGACGAAACTTATCAATTCACAAAATTAACGGAATGCATAGCAGATATAAAAAATTGGATGACTCGTAATTTCCTACTTCTTAACTCTGAAAAAGCAGAGTTTCTAATTATTGGACAAAAAACTTCCTCACGTAATAACCTAGAATACTGTCTAACACTTGATGGCTGCTCTGTTAAGTCTTCGTCGTCGGTTAGGAACCTGGGTGTGCTCTTTGATACCAATCTTTCATTTGAAAGTCACGTGTCTAGTATCTGTAAAACTGCATTTTTCCATCTTAAAAATATATCTAAATTACGCCATATGCTCTCATTGACAAATGCGGAACAATTAGTTCATGCGTTCATGACCTCAAGGCTAGATTATTGTAATGCTCTACTGGGTGGTTGCCCTGCACGCTTAATAACAGGGTTCGTACACCTTTTCCAAGGTCAAATTCAAGCACTTTTCAAGCACTTTCAAGGTCCATTTTAAAGCTTTTTCCAGCACCTTACACCACCGTAAATTACATACCAATATCGATACAGTAGCGCAAAGTATTGCAATATTTAATTATAAAATTATCTGTTTTACTTTCGGGTTATAGGGCTGTGACGGTGGGAGTTTTTTACCACCGTGGTGGTAATGGACTACCGGCGGTGGTTGGGGGGTTTTGAAATAAAAAAAATGTTTATTTGAGCAAAAAGTGTTTATTTGAGCAATTCCGTCAAAGAAACAACACACTAAAGACTGTAAAACATTGAAATAAATATCAGTAAATATTGGCAAATTAAATAATATAACAAAGTTAAATAATTATTTTTTTTTTTTTTAAGACGCGTGATACAGCCCACCGCTCTGCGCTTTGAGAGGGATGTGGGACACGAGCAGGAAAGAGACCATCGATCTCTTTATGATATCTTCATGTTTTCTAGGCTATTTGTTGTAAAAGGTATGAAGAGCGAATTTTATCTTCCACAAGGGCAAGATATTTAGGTTATGTTTGATATTGCGCTGCCAGAGAAAGCAAAACTAAAATCACCCGCGCGTGTGAAACGCTCTTTACAAATAAACTTGACACGCCGCATGTCTAATAACAAGCACAAACTGTGTTAAAAAGAATTTGACGTACAAGGAAAAAGTAGGCTATCTGTTCTATAGCGTTATCCTTCACCACAGCAAAGCATACAAAAATAATAGGCCTAATTTAAAGCGAACCAAGGAAGAAACGTTTAATCCCCTTCGAAAATGGGTGAGACGTGAGTGAAGATTCGGGAAAAGAAACAAGAGATTCCCAGCAGGGATGAGTCACGATTTTTTAATATTCGAGTAGTTTATTTAATTATAGAATATCGAATAGGTTGTGTGATTATTCTCTAAAATAAAATCTCCATGTTTTCGGTGCTGATGCAGTGACGCGTTCATGTAACCAGAGGGTGACGCTGCCAATAACGAAAAGAACCGGCAAAAGTAATGATTATGAATGTGTCAAATATAGCAAGGAGGCATTTTAATTGTTTATTAATAAACTAGCGTTTTCTGTGTCAGTGTCGGGCTTAGAGAGAAATGCACACTTCATACGGATTATAAGAAGAGAGTAGGCTAGGCTAGTCGGTTTCTTTTCGTTTTTAATTGTTTAGTTTAAAAGTAGACAATTCAAGCTTTCTTTATGGAATAACTAATGGAATATTGTTAAATTCGCTGATAATCGGGAGACCAGATCGCAAACCAGAATTCAAAGCCGACAAACTTAAAGTTATGGGCTCACGCACAACTCTCTCATTCGTCATGAATCCAAACGTTTCCATGGCTGCGATTTAACATTTAATTACTAACCTATTTTTTATTTTGTAAACAAAGCTTTGTGCTTCACTCGTGTCACAATATTCACATAAAACAGCATTCACATACAAAAAAAATAAAATAAATTGTTTTGGCAGACCACCGCCAGTTCTACTCAGCTATGGTGGTGCGGTTGTCAAGTTTACCGGCACAGCCCTATTACTATTATGTCTGCTTTATGTTACTCTATTGTATTTAACAATATTTAACAATGTATTTATATTCAGAGATAGAGATAATTACGTCCTTTTGTTTTGTTGCTGCGTCGACCAAAGCATTGGCGAGCTGACCTCGCGTGGTCAAAAATAGTTTTTTTCAGCACTTTTGCCGCTGCGCTCAGTCAGTCAGTGGCGATTACCCGCGCGGCCAATAAAAACGGGGCATCCAAACAAGCGCGGAACTCAAAATGAAAACTTCGCGTACTTTTGCTCAGACCAGCTACGCTAATGTATCTGTATCTGAAGGGCTACATTTTATTTCTCCACTTAATAAACAAACTATTCAGTCAGATAGGTATTTGTTGAGAAAGAAATACAGTTACAATTTCAAGCATTTTCAAGCACTTCATCCCAAATTTAAGCACTTTTCAAACCTTGAAAACACAACATCAAAATTCAAGCATTTTCAAGGATTTCAAGCACCCGTACGAACCCTGTAATAAACAAACTACAGCTGGTTCAAAACGCAGCAGCTCGAGTTCTTACCATAACCAGGAAGTATGACCATATTAGCCCAGTTCTGTCAAAACTGCATTGGCTCCCTATTAAACATCGCATCAATTTTAAAATATTGCTGATTACTTACAAAGCACTAAATGGTTTAGCTCCGCAGTACTTGAGTGAGCTCTTAACGCATTATAGTCCGTCACGTCTATTGCGATCTCAAAATTCCGGCCAGTTGATAATACCTAGAATATCAAAATCGACTGCTGGCGGTAGATCCTTCTCCTATTTAGCACCAAAACTCTGGAACAGTCTTCCTACCATTGTCCGGGAAGCAGACACACTCTGTCAGTTCAAAGCTAGACTAAAAACACATCTCTTTGACCTAGCATTCACATAATACATTATAGACTTCTATAATTTAATATTAGGCTGCATAGATTAGGTCAGCCGGAACCGGGAACACTTCCCATAAATCCTGATGTACTCGTTACATCATAAGAAGAATAGCATCTACGCTAATTTTAGTGTCTGTGTTTATCCCGAGGTTTTCCTGCAGCCAGCCGGATCCAGGCCGTATCCAGATCTGACGAAGGACCTTCGCCTGGACCGATGACAACGCAGTGCTGAAGTGCCAACTAGTCTCTCCCTATGGAGGATCCCTCTACCACTATACAGATAAGGCGTTGTCGAGAAAATTTGTTTCGCGTTCCTACCCCAAACCAACAAAATAAAATAAAATTCTTTATCAATTCAATTTATAAGGAAAGACAAGTACTTTGTTTAGGCTTGGCTTGTAGGGAATTCCAAACCTGTACACATAACTATAGAACCCATTCTAAATGCGCATGTGAACGCCATCAGCGTTTCTCACAGGTTCACGTTTAAAGTCTGTGTAGAGAGAATGGTGTCGTCTTAGCGGCCCCTAATTTAATAACAAATGATCGTTGCGACGGAAGCAAATCAATCAAAACTAACTTTAGATGGAAAATAACTTAACTCTGCTATAAAGCCAAAACAATCTCTGTTACCTTAAATTATACGCTTATCTCTGTGAAGCTGCTTTGAAACAATCTACGTTGTTAAAAGCGCTATATAAATGAAGATGACTTGACTTGACTAAGATGGCGCTGCCCTCAAAAGCCTGCCGCACGACGTCAGCCCAGATATACCAGGCCGATCTCCTCCGCAAGCTGGATGAGAAAGGACCTGACGCAATCTGCGTGCCGGACTTGAGGAGCGCTACAGACCTCGCTCTTCGCGCCACCAAGTCAGCAGCACAGGCCATTGGACGGAGCATGGCCTCGCTCACCGTGTCTGAGAGGCATCTGTGGCTGACGCTCTCGGACATGACTGAGTCAGAACGCACCACGTTCCTCGACGCGCCGCTTTCCCCTGCCGGCCTCTTCGGAACCTCGGTCACAGACTTCGCCGATAGGTTCGCTGAGGTGCAGAAAGCGACCCAGGCCATGAGGCACTTCCTCCCGAAGCGCTCCAGTTCTGCAGCAGGCCGTGCGAAACCGTCTGCTCAGAGCTCACAGCCTAAGCCTCCGCCCACCGCCTCCTCTTCTCAACGCCGCCAAAACCCAGAGCTCGAGACCGCGCTCTCGCTCATCCGGCCGCCGCCCCGCCCCGCGTGGCCCGCGGCAAAAGATTGCGTTGAAGCCAGAGGCCCCGAATCGTCCTAGCACGCCTAGGAAAGCGACGGTGTACAAGTCCCGCTGCGGCCGGACTTCCACCAAAGCTTGCCGCTCGTCCAGTTCCAGGAAATGTGACTGGTCCAGCGTATTTAGCAGCCAACAAGCCGGTTCCATTGCCCGCTTGCCTGCACAAAAAAAACGTTTTTATGGCTACCCAGATAAATCCCTTAAAGAGTGTATTTTCTGGTGTCCCGGCCACGGCCGACGGTGTTTCATGAGTAGAAAAAATGCCCACTACTCAGTGCCCATTCCTACACACAAGCACAGCCCTTCACACAGGGCTCGCGCACATAAAATCGACTCAGATCAATTGCGCTTTAAATGTAGCAAACGTGCCCACTACCCAGTGCCCACAAACGCTACTTCCCACATGTCTCACGGTCTCTGTAAATACAGGACCAGTATGCATATGCTCTGCTCACGCGAGCAATGCTGTAAAAGTGGTGTATGTGCCCGCTGCCCTGCGCCCACGCCCACACACAGACATGAAACTAGCCCAGCCCTCCCCCTCTCAGCTAGACACTGCAGAGGAGTCGAGCGCGGGCATTCTGCCCGCTGTTATCAGCGCGCCCCCTGCCTCAGATGTCATGAGCGCAACGCCTATGTCCCAGCACACAAAAGCCGCTGTATCGCGAGCTGATCAGAGCGTGCTTCGCATCCAGCCCCTAGCTACTCGCGCACTTGCGTGGGAAAAGCTTCCCTGGGTTTCGAGATGGGTGCTGAACATCATAAAAGAAGGCTATTCGCTGCAGTTTCGCCGGCGCCCTCGCCGCTTCATGGCGCGCGTCGAGACCACGGTAGAATCGAAAGTAGCTCATCTACTTCGAGCCGAGATTCTGAAACTGTTGAGCAAAGGGGCTATAGAACCCCTATCTCAAGCTCAAAGCGAAGGGGGGCTTTACAGCAGAGACTTCCTGGTGCCCAAGAAAGACGGGGGTCTCAGACCCATACTAGATCTGCGGCAGCTGAACAGAGCGCTTATGAAGCGCCAGTTCAGGATGCTCACGACCAGAAAAATCCTCACGCATGTCCGCCGAGGGGACTGGTTTGTGGCAATAGATCTAAAGGACGCGTATTTTCAAATACAGATAGCGTCACGTCACAGGCAATTTTTGAGATTCGCCTTCGAGGGCCAGGCATATCAGTACACAGTCCTGCCTTTCGGCTTGTCCCTGGCACCCCGTACATTTACGAAGTGCATGGACGCAGCACTCGCACCCCTCAGACTACGGGGTATACGAGTGCTGAACTATCTGGACGACTGGCTGATTCTAGCCCAATCTCACTCAGAGCTCGTAGAGCACAGGACCATTTTACTCGAGCACCTCGAGAATCTCGGTCTCGCAGTGAACTGGGAAAAGAGTTCGCTATTCCCCAGTCAGATTATATCTTTTCTGGGAATAGAGCTGAACTCGCTGCTAATGACAGTACGCCTGTCATCTCAGCGCACACTGGACATTCGGCGCGCAGCCGGCTCGTTCCGCTGCGGCGCGATAGTCCCTCTCAAAACATTTCAAAGGATGCTCAGTCTGATGGCCTCAGCATCATCAGTTCTCCAGTTGGGCCTTCTGCGCATGCGCCCACTGCAGTTCTGGCTCAGAAAGAGAGTACCACGCACAGCGTGGGCCTCCGGTCGGCTTCGCTTCAAGGTCAATCAAGCATGCATTGCAGCTTTGAAACCTTGGGAGGCAAAAGACTCGTACCAATCAGGTGTAAGCCTGGGGACTTCCTCGAGAGTGATGGTGGTGTCCACGGACGCATCCACCTCGGGATGGGGAGCACTGCTCGAGGGCAGACCGCTTTTTGGCCAATGGTCAAAGCAGGAGAAGCTTTTACATATCAACTGCCTCGAAATGTTGGCAGTGAGCAAAGCGCTCACGCGCTTTTGTCCCCTCATAAAGGGACACCACGTGCTAATACGTTCAGACAACGTCTCAGTGGTGTCCTACATAAATCGCCAGGGCGGCCTCAGGTCCCTGACTCTGTACAGGCTAACCAGGCGCCTCCTGATATGGGCCCGCAGCAACCTGCTCTCGCTGAGAGCAGCGCACGTGCCAGGGCTCCTAAATATAGGACCAGACAGACTGTCCAGGAACCAGGTTCCGACAGGGGAATGGTCTTTGCACCCACAGACAGTCCAGCTGCTGTGGAAGAAATTCGGCAGAGCGGAAGTAGACCTGTTCGCGTCTCAAGAAAACGCTCACTGTCCAGAATTTTTCTCGAAGAGCAAGGACGCGCTGACCCACGAGTGGCCTCGCCGTCCTCTCTACGCTTTTCCCCCCGTCTCCCTCCTGACTCAGGTGGTAGAACGGGTCAGGGAAGAAGGATGCTCAGTGCTGCTTGTAGCCCCACTTTGGATGAGCCAACCTTGGTTCCCAATTGTGATGCAGTTAGCGAGCACCGCCCCGTGGCCAGTGCCTCTGAGGAGGGATCTCCTCTCTCAAGCCAACGGCTCGATCTGGCATCCTCACCCAGAGCTGTGGTCCCTCCATGTGTGGGCCATCAACGGGTACCCGCTGACCTCCCACAGGGAGTGTTAAACACTATCACACAGGCCAGAGCTCCGTCTACGCGACGTCTCTATGCCTCAAAATGGTCAGTGTTCTCTAGCTGGTGCACAGCTCGTGGTGTGTCACCCCTGCATTGCGGTGTGACGGAGGTTCTCTCCTTCCTACAGGAGCTGTTGGATAAGGGCAGGTCCCCTTCCACGCTCAAAGTCTATGTAGCGGCCATAGCAGTGTTCTCTTCGACCACGCTCGGCCAGTCTATTGGAAGGAACGATTTAGTCATTCGCTTCCTTAGAGGAGCTAAGAGACTGAATCCTCCCAGACCTCCCACAGTCCCTATATGGGACCTTTCTACGGTACTGGAAGCCATGAAAGGTCATCCATTCGAGCCCTTGCAGAAGATTGATCTTAAACACCTGTCTTTCAAGACGGCGTTTCTTCTGGCTCTCGCTTCAGTGAAGCGCATAGGGGACTTACACGCGCTCTCAGTAAGCGCGACGTGCATGGAATTTGGGCCGAATGACTCTAGAGTTATACTCAAACCTAAGCACGGTTATGTTCCTAAATCGCTCAATACACCGTTCAGAGCACAGGTCATCTCCCTGTCTACTCTGCCGGTCACTGAAGGAAATATGGACGAAAGCTCCCTTTGCCCAGTCAGGGTGTTAAGAGCTTATGTGTCTCGCTCGTCTGTTTTCAGACAGACGGAGCAGCTCTTTGTTTCGTTCAGCGGTCGTTCTAAGGGACTAGCCGCTTCAAAACAGACCCTATCCAGATGGGTAGTGGACGCAATAGCGCTAGCTTACACAACCAAGGGCATGCAGTGCCCGCTGGGTGTCAAAGCGCACTCCACGAGAAGCATGGCTTCATCGTGGGCCTGGTCAAGTGGGATTGCCTTGCAAGATATTTGTATGGCGGCAGGCTGGGCCTCTCCGTCTACATTTATAAGGTTTTACAACCTAGAGGTTCCCGCACTACAGGCCAGATTACTGTCGGTCTAGTATGGCCAAATCTCATAACTGGCGCTGTCAGTTATGCAGCTATTTGAGTATTGCAGTCCTTGCTCTATGCTGCCATAAAGTAAGATAGTGGCTAACCCCCCCCAGAGATATAATGCCTGCGAGCGGTATTTATAGACCTAAGCCACGCCCGTCTTGGCGGGACGTGACGCAGAGGGCGCGAAGCGCCCTCATTGGGTCTGACGTCACTCTAGGTCTCGCTCGATAGGCTTAAGCAGTTGCCAGCAGACCAGCCAATAGGCGCGCGAGCTGCCTCGCCTATGTCTGTATGCTGCCGCAACGCGTTTTACATTAATACAAAATTAAGGATAATTTTTTGGCTTCAGTATTCTCGTGGAAAAGGATTTTCCCCTAGCGTATTCTACGCAGTACTCGTTCCTCTCTCTAGAGAGAACTGAGGTTACGTTAGTAACCGAGTACGTTTTTCCAGTTTTCACCAGCGTGTGGGCGGGGTTTTAATCCCTTGCAATTCCTTTGTTTAAATGCTATTTAAGCAAATCTACTACATACGCTTTAAGTTATTTCAAATTAATGTTTATAACTTATAAAAATAAGTTGATATCGCGTAACTTATTTTGACATATGTTGATATAACCAACTGACATTATTATTATGGACAAATTAAATGTATTTACAGCACATGCTGTTTTATTGATCATTGGAAACTCTGCTGTTTGCTTGCACTTATGCTTAGTTTCATACCATGTAAAGGGAAACATGATAATATAAAAAGTACTGTACAGTAATGCAGAAAAGCGCATCACAACCATGTTAAAGCTATTAAAAACGTTCAGATGCAAAAAGGAACTAAATGTAAAATTAGATAAACTAGTTAATGATATTGCGCAAATGCTCTCGGTCTCTTCAAAGGTCTTCGCAAATTATTGTGTTATAAGACTCAGTTTGAGCAGAAATGAGTGAGAAACACCCAGAAACACCTCATATGTGACCAGTCACGGAAAGTAGGGACACAAGGGGACATGTTCCCACCACTTTTTAAAACATCTCGCGACACGAATGTACCAATTCTACAAATAAATAAAACATCTCCAGTTAACTGGCAGAGCATTCATTTCGTTCGTTTTTTAAATAAGATAAGATACTAGCACTGAAATGTGTTTTTTAAATCAAGTGATCAAAGTGCTCGTTGCCGCTGCGATCAGTGGCGCAGATGCAGTGTTTACTCGTGTGGCTCGCGCACACACCGCAGTGTCTTCACTCGGCGCGCGCTTCAATCCGTTGCGTTGCGATACTCTCTATTCGTTCTGTTGAAATCACAAAACAATGCAAACGTTTGCGTGTCCCTGCCTGATATACAACCACTGATGAACATACTCGTTGTGATGAGAGAAAAAAAACTATACGAGAAAAAAAAAACCTACACAAGGGCAGATTCAAACTCACAACCTCTGACACGGCTGGCGAAAGCTCTACCACTGGACCATTAGGATACACTTTAGTTTAGTTGGCGGATCTATATATTGGCACTGACAACATGTATTAGGCTACATCTCATTATACGACAAATTAAACCCCATGTAACCTACCATTTAAATCGATTGCTGGACATCGTAATGTTATTGGCGTCCATCTTCATTGAATTTTGAAATCAGATAGAGCCGGCCAGAGCGCTGCATAATAAGTAGCCACGCCGTCGCCGGCTTATTCAGTATGGAAATACACACCGACAATGACACGCCCCTACTGCGTGCTAGAATCTCCGAAAAACAAGCCGATTTCAAACTCAAAATGTATGCTTTTAAATATACCAATACTGCTATCTCAAACATGCAGAGGCTTCTTCGTGATCTCAACTAACAGATTCTGCAAAAAAAAGAAAATCACCAATTTAAAAAAAAAACGCTTTCTCATTTTGCTCGAAAGTTGTGCTGCCGACTTGTGTCCCTGGTTTCCGTGACGGGTCACATGTGTGCTGTAAGTAAGGGTCTTTCCTTGCCATTAATGCTTGGATAACAAGCATACGTTTCCTTCCATTAATAATAATAATGTCTAGTGCGGTACGTGGCTGTAGCAGCGTTTCCATTACAGATTTGCACAAATGTTTTGCGCTATTATCTAAATATCGATAAAAAACTATTGCGAAATGACGGCGTTTCTATTAACCGATGTTATGCGACTAAAACATCCTTTTTTCTCTCGCGATAAGTCATTCCAAAATCCACTACAAAGCAAGTTGTTTATAATATCACAGCCACCACATTAGACATTATTATTATTAGTGGGGTGTTATCCAAGCATTAATGGCAGGGAAAGACCCCCGAACGACACATATTAGGAGTTTCTGGGTGTTTCGCCCTCATTTCTGCTCCGAGGATTTGATTGTGGCATTTCTTTGAGATAGAATCCAGTATTCCTATAGAATCCGTGTATCATTCGTTCAGTCATTTTTTTATTTAATATTGAAAGTAGAAAAATGAGAAAACGGTTCCTTTTTCGATTTTTCATTTTTTCAAAAAACGAAAAACCAGAATTCAGTTTGATTTTTCGTTTTTCGTTCTGAGGTAGAAAAATGTATAAACAGCTGGAATATTCGATTTCTACACGTGGGCGGGAATAAACTGTTTTCTCATTTTTCTACTTTCAATATTAAATTAAAAACGACTGAACGAATGATACACGGATTCATAGGCTAATTATTGTTTCTTTTATGAATTTAATAAAGAATTCTGTCTCATATTCTGTCCAAACGATCCATGTAGGCTACTTTTGTGTCCATTTGTTTTTCCTTTTTTAACCCCTAATTGAAAAACGAAAAGTGAACGGTTGTTGTCGTTTTAAAACGCAAAGTTGAACACCAAAATTTGAATTTGAACTGGCTACACCAACTGCTGCGCAAAAAAGTAAATATCGACGAATTTTCAGATTTTTGTTTATGACTTTTTGCCCCTTTATTAAACATTTAAAATATTCACAAATTAATATGGAAAATATGTCGATTTTACTGGTTTTCTAAGGCCAAATTAGAAACTGGAATTGATGTCTTTCCCGCAGTGCTGAATGAGAAGAGCCATTTATATTATTAATAAACTATTGTTTTCTACAGATGGTGCCCAACCAGAATGCCTATTACCGCCGCGCCAGCTGCCGCGGCGAAATCACCGCGGCGAAAATAAACCAGCCGCATTTCAAAGTCGTTCCCGAAATGACCGCCAGGTGGCGCAAAGGGACATTGTGCAAAACAGCAGCAATTGCCGTATTTTAAAATGTAAGTGGGTTAAATATAAAACCCTAAACCTAATAGGCATATTTTTCATATATATAAATAGGCCTATTAGGCTACAACAGAATAGAACTAAAGATAGAATCAATTTTAGAACTGAAAAAATAGAATCAAAAGTTAAAAATAGAGACGATATTAGGAGCAATGACGCTATTCTATTGAGGAATTAGATAAATGAAGAGCTCTCGTGAGCGATACAATTGCATAGTAATTTATAGTGATTTCAAAAGCAGTCCTTAAAAAAAAAAATACATGGAGTAGTGTGGCATAATTTTTGAGAGATTACTCGGAACGCGTTTTAGTTAAGATCCTGGTTTCAATGCCCTTAATGTATATAGGCTAGGCTACTGCTTTAAAAAAATGTCACAACGCGTTTTGAGATTGTTTTGAATTAAACATTGAAGTTTAAAATGTAGTGTTTTGGCACACCAGGCCGAGTGGCGTTACGCATTGTTCAAAAATCAGGTTTTATTCTGGCATGTTGAATTGGCGTTTTTTTATTTTTAGATAATTTATTAGTTTTTTAATTTATTAGATTTAGATTTTAGATTTCGTTAGATTTATTTTTTCTCATAACAGCTAAAATAACTTAATATATGCCTTGTCTTAATATGACCTACTTAATATAGGCAATAGGCATATAATAGCCTATATAATAAATTAGCAAAACTTGGCCACTAAATATTTAATTTTCAATTATTTTAATTATCACAATTAAAGTTTTAATTGTATTAAATTGAACAAGCGCAACAATCAGCATTTAATCAAATATTCTAAAAGATGTATTATTAATAATAATGTTATTTCAACATAATACTTCGTTATATCATAATATCGTTTTGTCGACATAATGTGTGCGTGCAACAAGCAAGATGTGTATTTGTAAATCCGGTGATGCGTGCATTGATTTTTATCAATAAACTAGTGTTTTCTGACAGTGTCGACTGCAAAGATGAAGTTGACGATCGCCATATTTGTAGTGAACGCACCTAGAGATAAATGCACATAAAGACATAATCTGATTATCAGAGAGTATAGCCTTTTCTTTTCGTTTTGAATTATTTCGTTTGAAGACATTTCAAGCTTTGTGTATTTGATTTATTTATCATGTCTGTGTGAGGCATACGCTGAGTTTCGTTAAGTTAGGAGGATGAGATGCGCTCCAGCTGACGTGCAACGCAAGTGACCGCGCGGGCGCCTCCATGATTAGTGTCTGTTATATTTGCTTCTCTTACTTATTAAATACAGGCAATTGGTTGATGAAAAATTGGTTAAAATTAAGATACAATTTATAGAAAACGAAATTCACTTTAAAGAAAGGTTTTCTACTAAACAAAACTTAATGAAGTGGTCAAAATCATGTCTGACCCACTCCATATCCATCTCTCGATATAGCCTAATGCATCCTATCTTACTCGTGCTGTTCACTTTTCATATTCAACATAGATGGAAAAAAATTAATTAAATGAAACCTTGTAACGAATTCACACTGTAGGGTAGACTGTGTACAGTTGAGACACCTTAAATAACTTGCGTTCGCAGCAAGCACAAGTTGTGATTTTTGTTGTGCACTTGCATATTAGTGTCAGCTGGGAAGGAAATATAGAGACCAGACCTCTTGGAACTTTAATTGAATACATAGCGTTGGTAAAGCATACTGAAATTACATCCCTACAAATTTATTAGGCCCTACTGAAAATAAATATATCGAATTTAAGCAAAGTAGCCTAAATGTTAAGACTGTAAGCCCTTTGCTTTTTACTTAGCCTATAAAGGATTCTTATAGCCGACTTTGTGTTAATTTAATTTGTAGAGGATTTTTTTAACTCAAACATTAACACTGAAATAAATAAAACTAAATTATTGTAAATTTTTTGGGCACACCACGACGAGTGGCGCTATGCATTGTTCTAAAACCAGGTTTTATTCTGGCATGTTGAATTAGTGTTCGACAAACGCGGCGGCGCGTTCATTTGAATGAAAAGCGCTTCTCGCTCGTGTGAGCGAACACACACTGGAACATTTGGCTATGTCGCAACAAGTGACTCGTGGCCGAGTGGTTGAACTTACGTTACGATCATTTAGATGACACGGGATCGAATCCCGAACTAACCTGGATTATTGATATTTTTATATTAGCCTATTAATGCATTTTATAGTCTATTGTTGATGCAGAGAGATTTGTCTAGTTGCAAAAAACTATGTTTTAGAACTAGACAAATCTCTCTGCATCAACAAACAGCCTATTTACAAAATAAAATCACCATGCATTTCCATTTTACACTAAGGAACAAATATTATACAATGACTTTACTTCTGTAGCCTATAATAATTCCAATCGTAATTTCAAAAGCAGTTCTGTTAATATATATATATATATATATATATATATATATATATATATATATATATATATATATATATATATATATATATATATGACGTTTAAACGACAAACAATAAAATCAGAACCAGTATTTGCGTTCATGGTTCCAGTGGCAGTAATGCATCCACGGCTTTTCAAAATGTCACAAAGCGTTTTGAGATTGTTTTGAATTAAATATTGAAGTTTATAATGAAGTGTTTTGGCACACCACGACGAGTGGCAAACTGCAAACTCTTTGTTTTGTAAACTCAGCTAGCCTGTGGGGGGTTTGGAGAAGGCAATAGTTGCTTTATCGTGGGGGTGCAGGACAGAGGTGTTAATGTTCCGTCTTTCATATGGAGAGTGTTGGAGCCAGCTTGATGAGCAGGCAAAGGCAAAGTTATTTTAAGGTTTAATCTCAAAATCTCCAAAAGTCCATAGCCTATGTACAGTAGGCCCTATATCTTATTAAATTATATATTGTAGTTTTATTGATTGTATTCAAAGGTTTTCCACACACAATTTCAATTTAGCAGATACAGAGCTCTTTAATTCGCGACCACCTCGTTTTATTGCAAGGTGAATTCAGCAAGGCATGTTGTATCTTTGAAGGAACAAAAGCTATTTGTTACAGTTTTTTCTTTCGTGATTTGTGTGGATGACACACAGCGACATATACAGTACTGTATATTGATCTATTGACTAACAGTATGACGTCATCAACGCGACGCGCGTGCTGGTAAAACACTGCTTGGATCATCCAGCAAAACCTAACAAATACTATGATTTTTTGGTGCATTTGACCAGCGGTTTGCCTCTGCTGTGTGCCTAAAGGTGTTTGCAACCCTACGACATTATATTAGACGAAGACTCTTGTAACAAGTTTGTATATTCGGCCTGGCACGGCTTGGCTTCCTACGTTCGGCGTGACTCGGAGAGTCACTCGGAGAGACGCCAAAACATCTCAGGATGCCTCGGGGTAAAAGTGGAGCTCCTTCTGCGGGGGAAATGCAACAACCTGCGCAAATTGCTGCCATTGAGGACACAGTAAGCAAACAGATTGATGCACTTTTCCAGGATTATGGCTTTATTCGTAAAATTAGTCAATTATTGGTTGATTCCTTGATTGAACCTATTAAACAAGCCATTACTGCCTCTATCGCCGAATCTGTAAAAGACTCACTGAAATATGAATTGCAAGACACGGTTGACAAAGTAATCGATCTACAAAACAAATACAATGAAATTGAGGACATCTTGGATGAGCAAGAACAGTACTCCAGGCGAAACTGTCTTGTCCTCTATGGTGTCCCGGAGAATGACCGTGAAAATACAAGTAATGTGATTGTGAACATTATGAAATCCAATCTTAATATTGATGTGAAGCCTGGAGACATCGACAGGTGTCACCGTTTGGGATCCAGATTCGGGAGGGAAAGACCAAGAGGGATCATAGTTAAGTTTTCTAATTACAATATTAGAGACATGGTTTACAGGACGAAAAAACGACTAAAGGGATCAACACCAAAGATGTACATCATGGAGAGCTTAACTGCGAAGCGGGCCAAACTACTGGACGATCTGCGGAAAAAGTATAAGGACAAACTTGCAGCCAACTGGACTCAGGACGGACGCCTGTATTTACTGACCAAGTCGGATCAGAGGCATGTCTTAAATAAGCTGTCTGATGTCAAAAAACTGCGTCTATAATCCTGGACTGTGTAACGACTAGTTGACTATAAACTATGTGAGTAAATATATATCTTTGTACTGATTTGTTGGCTCTGATCCAGCAAAAGTTATAGTTGAGTGAGTCTCTTATATATATATATATAATTTTTTTTTTTTTTTTTTTTTTTTTTTTTTTTTTTTTTTGGTGGGGTTGGAAGTTTGTGGAAGTAAGTGGGTTTGGGTTAACTGAATATAGACTAAACATTGTAGATTGATAAGTCAATTTTACTTAGTGATAAAAGGGTAAACTTGTTAATTACCATCGAGGGATGGATTTTATAGGTTCTATATGGGGTTTAAAATGTTCTAAAATTTACACTATGGGATTTCAACTATTTTTTAATATAGATATTACATGGGGTTTGATGAATTAATTACCTTTAGGAATCATGAAGTGCTTGACCAACATTGCTTTGAAAAACTTAGATGTAAATGTGTCTTGCCTGAAAATTTAGTAGAGTTTAATAAACTTCCTTTTTCTTTATTACATCTTAACACGAGAAGCCTAATAAAGCATCATAATGACTTACTAGCTCTCTTAGCTAGTATAGATCATAAGTTTAATATTATCGGATGTAGTGAAACCTGGATAAATGAGCGGTCATATCTGAACACACTCAACATGGACGGCTATGTGCTGTATAATAAAAATAGAACAAGCAGACCGGGAGGGGGTGTGTGCTTATATGTCAATATACAGCAGAGTGTAACTGTTCGGGATGACCTGCTTTTGGATGATGGGTTATCAGATTCCTTATTTATTGAAATACATAATGAAAATATGAAAGGTATAATTGTTGGAATAGTCTATCGACCTCCTGATTCTGACTTAAATTGTTTCTTGATCAAACTGGATGAAATATTAAGTAGCATCAATTACATGAATAAACATTGTTTTATTCTTGGCGATTTCAACATCAACTTAGCTAAAGATGACGGTGCGAAAAATGATTTCTTAAATTGTTTGTATTCTTCACATTTTTTTCCAACTATAAGCTCATATACGAGAGTAACAGAAACAACTAAGTCCACTATTGATAATATTATTACAAATACAAATGTACATTTTGATTCAGGTGTAATTATGTCAGACATCACAGATCATTTTCCAATTGTACTTTTCATAGACCTGGATACTAAGACCAGGCAACAACAAAAGAAGATATTACCTCCTAAAAAAAGCATAAAAGTATTAACAGGAAAAAATTTAGATAAATTGCTTGATAATCTTAGGCATAAAACATGGGATTCTGTATTTAGCTGGAATACTCCGGAAGAAGCCTATAATGCTTTCATCAATGAATTAACCAACAGTATTAATATCATTATACCAGAAAAAATTGTTAAAGGAGATACAAGCAATCAAAATAATTGGCTTACAAAGGGAATCCTAAAATCAATTAAAAGGAAAAATAAGCTTTACAAATGCTACATTAAAAATCCAACTAATGATAATAAAGTAAAATATTCTACATTTAGAAATAGACTCACTAAGTTAATACGAATAAGGAAGCGGAATTACTACACTGATTTAATTAAGGCTTCTCGTGGTGATCAAAAGCAATGCTGGAGAGTACTAAATACTGTGCTCAGCCGGAATCAAAAAGCAACTGTCCTTCCAGAAATTAATGTCAAACATAATGATAACCACTATCTCAATGATGACGATCTTGCCAAAGGTTTTAACAACTATTTCATCTCTATAGGTGAAACTCTTTCTAAATCCATAAATCCTCCAGGGGGAGCTTCATACCAACAATATTTAAAAGGGAATTATTTAAATTCTTTTTTTTTAACACCTACCGACAAAATGGAAGTTTTGAAAATTATTATGAATATGAAAAGCTCTTATACTGCGCGCGTGGATGATATATGTAGCAAAGTTGTTAAATCTATTGCAATTGAAATTCTAGATCCACTTGTCTATTGTATAAACCTATCTTTATCTCATGGTGTAGTACCAAAAATGACAAAAATTGCAAAAGTTATACCTATTTATAAATCTGGTGATAAAAATAATTTACAAAACTATCGACCTATATCCATTTTGCCTACTTTTTCCAAGGTGCTTGAGAGGGTTGTGTACAATAGACTTAGTGGTTACCTGGATAAAATGAATATACTCATTCCATCTCAATATGGATTTAGGAAAAAGAGCTCTACTTGTTTGGCAATTTTGGATCTCATCGAGAAAATTAATGATGCTATAGATAATGGTGAGACTGGTATTGGTGTATTTTTAGATTTATCAAAAGCCTTCGACACCATTGATTTAGAAATTTTAATTGGGAAATTGCAACATTATGGTGTCAGAGGGAAGGCACTCAGCTGGTTCAAAAGCTACCTAACTGATAGGGAGCAATTTGTCCAAATAAACAGTAGTTATTCAGAATGCACAGTTATTGTTTGTGGAGTACCCCAGGGCTCCATATTAGGTCCACTTCTTTTTATTTTGTATGTAAATGACATTATAAGTTCATCAAATATTTTTCATCAGGTTATTTTTGCAGATGACACTAATCTTTTTTTGTCTCATAAAAATCTTGATGTTTTACAAAAGCTTGTTAATGAGGAATTAGTTAAAGTAGATAGTTGGTTTAAATACAATAAATTATCTGTAAATGTATCTAAAACTAAATTTATTATATTTCGTTCAAATAGAAGTCGGACAAACATTGAAAGTATACAAGTCAAAATACATAACAAAGTAATTGAAAGAGTAGAGAACATCAAATTCTTAGGAATTTATTTGGATGAGTCCTTAAACTTTAAACAACATATAGAGTTTTTAACAAAGGAATTGTCAAAATATGTTGGTTTGTTCTATAAATTAAGATATGATCTTCCTTTTGATGCTCTTCTAACACTGTACCGGTCACTTTTTGAACCACATCTAAATTATTGTAATATTATATGGTGTAACACATATCCAAGCCATCTTGAAAAATTGCAGATTCTACAGAAGAAAGTTATACGTGTTATATCATGGGCAAATTATGATGCTCCCTCTGGTCCGCTTTTCTATAGGTATGAGCTTCTGAAGCTCGCTGAGTGCAATAGTTTTCAAAATGCTTGTATTATGTATAATGTAGTTCATAAACTGCATCCAACACTTTGCCGTCTCATTCCAGTAACCTCGTCTATGCATGACCATAACACTAGAAGGAGAACTCTATTACGAGGGAAAAAGCGCAAGATGAAGTGTACTAGTTTTAGTATAGCATGTAAGGGTCCTGGGATCTGGAATGAGATTGACAATTCTATAAAGGAACTACCTTCTCTTGATATATTTAAAAAGCATTTTAAACACAAATTGTTACAACATTATGCTTGATAGACACCATAAGGCTGAAGGTTTCATATTTTATTGACTTATTTGAATTTTTTTTTTTTTTTTTTTTTTTTTTTTTTTTGTGATGTTTGAATACCCCTATTATTGGCGTTGTTTGAGGGGTGGATGAGATGTGTGATGTATGCTGACTGGTGGGAGGATATTTTGTGGTGTTATTGGTGTAGATGGGTATTGACTGGGTGAATTAGTATTTGTTGTTATTAGTGCTGATTAGGCTATGTGTCTTTAAGGGCCCTATTTATAAGCCGGTATGGCTTCTGGGTAGTCCTTTTTGCAGGAACTTGTTGTTCTGTGAATAAAAACAACAATGGTGTTTTTTACGCTGAAATGCTTAATTTCGAGAAAGACCCGCGCCGCGCGCAGTGAGGGAGACCAAACTTACTAAAAAAATATCCAGCGCGAGAGAGGCAAAGAAAAACGCCTGTTCTTAATTTATGTTGCTTTGAACTTTTTTTCGTTTTGTACCGTTTTCATTTTTTAATTTAGCTGCAATTTATTTGACAATAAATTTAAAATGTTTCTTATTTTGCATCACAAAGGGAATAAACTCTATCGAATCGATGCAACCCTGTTTAAATAAATAAACTGTCCCGACACTTTATTCATACCTTGAAATGTGCGATGGGTTTTCAAACTTAATTAATTTTATTTTTATTTTACATTTTCATTGTTTATTTTTTAATTGAAAGCAATACTGTATTGAAAGTATTTTTCTGATTTGTTCGATCTGTTTTGGAAAATGTCTACCGTTGCTATGGCCGGGTATTACTGTCAGTCATCTCAATCTCGTGAATGATTCACATACAAAAAAAAACACATAATTTAGCAGATTAAAGACGAGCTTCATCATCTTCATTTTCTGGTGCAATCGGCTGACAGTCTTCCTTCATCAGATATGTCATAGCGTGCAGCGGCTCAACTGGAATGTAGCAAATGTATGTTAATGTACAATTGATAATTAAACAAGATGATTGACTTTAATAAACAGATGCATATTTAAGCATCAAGAACAGAAAAAACATAAACACTGTCGGCTATACTGAGATTCGATCTCAGATCGTTTGAAGCTCCGAGAGTCTATTGTTAATGCATTGACCACAGAGCTATCGTCTGAATAGCCTAGGTCTACTATTTTCTCTGTTTTAAAAGTAAAAAAAAAATTATGTGTCAAAAAAAAAGAAAAAAAAAGTGTTTTTACAAGACCTTGTGCTGTTTATTTATTTATTATTATTATTATTATTATTATTATGCAGATGTTAATTCAGCCATTCTGTTGGAAAAAAAAATTGTCCCTAATGTAAAATGAAAATGAATGGTAATTTTATTTTATAAATATAAAATATTTAATAGCCTATAGGCTATAGGAGAAAAAAAAACAATATGGTGTAGCAATATTTTAGAACTATCAAATCAAATTAATAATAAAAGAGTAGCCCATGTTTGTTCGGGATTTGAAACGTAAGTTATAGCCTACCACTCGGCCACGAATTTGTTTTGTTTTATTTTGTTTGAAATGTATTTTTACATATTTTGCTTTCGTTAATGTTAAACAATTCTGAGCATAATAGGCCTATATTTTTTCCCTAAAAGTTTGTTTTATTCTCTGCTTTGTTTGTTTATATTTTAACATATTCAATCAGTCTCATGTTTTTTTTTTTTTTAAATAAACAGATAGGAAACTTACATTTTAAAATGCCGCAGTTGCTGCTGTTTTGCCCTATAGCCTATAGTAATTTCGCGAACGACTTTGAAATTCGACTACTGGTTTATTTTTGCTGCGGCAGTAGTAATAGGCATTGTGGTTGATTATTTATTAAAGAATTCAATTGATAATCATAACAACATGTAAGCCTAATTCTGAATATAACAAATAATGCTTAAACCGACTAACATCGGTTAGTAACTGCAAGTCCTGAAAATGTTTTAATTTTACGGTAAATTATTTTAATTTATTTCACTGTTATGTTTCAGTTAATAAATCTACAAACACATTAAAATAACACGAAGTAAATGACAAGTAACCTATTGACATAGCCTTTCTAAATTATAGAAAAACTGGGCACACAATGTTAACGTGTGTCTACTTTGTTTAAATTAAATGAATTTGAATTCGTTTAACCACAATATTTATCTTAAATTTATCTGTGGCCTCAGCTCAGATTACTGCCGCGGCAGATTACGGCATTAAAGAGAATAAACTGACACTTTTCAAAGTCTGTGATTACAGCGCCACTCGGCGGTAAAAGGCAGCAAATACACATCCCAATTTTGCCGCCGCGGGAACGGCGGCGGTAAAAGTCTCATTCTGGTTGGGCACCATCTGTAAGTGTCGGCTAAAATCACATCTCCATCTCCGCTGTTAAGCAGATGCGCTTTTAGAGAGAAATACACCTTTCATACGCATTACATAGCTAATCAGAAGGTATTAGCTTTCGATTCGAATTTGTTCGTTTTAAAGTGGACATTTCAAGCTTTAGCGTACATAGGCTATATTTTGTTTCAGTTCTCGCGCTCCAGTTTACGGAGATCATGAAAGTGCATCTGATTGTTTCTTTTATTTTACAAAAGCACAGCGTTTTCTTGTTATTGTGAGTTTACACAAATAAAAGTAGTTGAGAATAATGTATTATTATTTTCTTTATGACCAGAAATGATAGAGTATTTTAAGTTGTCTCCACTGTTGATAGGAAAATGCAAGTGTTCGCGCCCGCGCCTCCGTGCCATGCAGTGCGTGCTCCGCTTTGTTCCTTTTTTGCATAAAAGCGTCTTCTAAATATAGCCTATTAAATGTTATAATAAAATAATATAAAATTATTATTATTTGTGTAGCTATACATGGACCTCAAACACACCGCGTCTTCTAAGTAAGGTGACTGTAAATGCGCAAAAACTGTTTCCATTGCAGTTTTGCGAAATATTCCTTTTTCGAATTGCCTGAAAACCACCTCATGCGAGCGTAAACACTTTGTGATAAATGGGAGTTTTTGCGAAATTGACGTGTTTCCATTAAGCGTATTTTCAATTCGCAATTTCAATTTGCGCAATTTGAAGGGTAATGGAAACGCAGCTTGTGATATATATAAACCTTCCGTTGCCATGATTTTTGGAATGACTTATCGCGAAAGGAAAAAATTACGCTGTAGTCGCATAACATCGGTTAATGGAAACGCCGTCATTTCGCAATAGTTTTTTATCGATAGGCCTATTTAAAAAAAAATTCTCAAAAGTTTTGCACAAATCTGTAATGGAAAAGCGCCTAGTATGGCCTACATGAAACACGACTGCCATCTACAGGTTTTAGTAATTCCTGTGTCCAACACCTAATCCCCCTTCTGTAGGATCCTGCAGAATTTCGGAAGTGCTCGTGGCATTCTTCTCTCTGAGACGCGCATTTTTAAAGGCCACATCTGTACATACAATCTAGTTTCGATTCATAACAAGAAGAAACATACATTTACAATTACCTTAATCAAAACATATAAGAACCTACATCAACACATAACACCTTAGACTTCTTTTAAATGACAGCTTATTACAAAGCTGACGAACTTCAATGGGAATGTTATTCCAGATGACAATAGCTCTATACAGGACGGTTTTCTTCATAAAATTAGTTTTTGGATAGGGGGTCATTACATGACCGTTATATGCCTTTCTGGTGTTATGATTGTGCACAGAGTTACAATACACTATTTGATTAAACAGAGAAATAGGCATTTTCATTGTCAATGTGTTATATATCATAGTGCTTAAAGTAACTGTTATTCTTTGGTTTAAAGAGAGCCATGAAAGAGTAGAATACATCTGATCTCTACTTGTTTTAATTGAGCAGCCCAGAACAAGTCTTGCTGCTTTATTTTGCGCAACCTGAATTTTTGTCAAGTCCTTTTTAGATGCAGAGGACCACACCTCAGTGCAGTATGACAAGTGACATAATATTAATGACTATTTTTAGAGTTTCCTGATTCACATAATTACAACATTTTTTAGTTCATGAAATTTAATCTAAATTAAGCTTTGGTACCGAAATTGGTACAGAGAACCGTGGATTTTCACTGGTATTGGTACCGAATACTGAAATTTCGGTACCGTGACAACACTAGTTGCAACAAACAATGTAAAACAAATTCCCTCTCTTTACAATACTTAATATGTGTGCTTTACATTAGCATCATGCAGAGGCGTTCTCTTCTGCCACCCTCACTGCCAGCGGGGTCTCAGAGTTAACATGCATGTATTATGATGTAACTTTTATAGATAAAAAACATCCTTTTTCATATGTTTAAATAGATAGGTGAAATGTACAATATGGACATGTTGGCAAAAGTTAAATACAAAAAGAAAATGTAAGATCCAATGAGGGTTTGATATCACTGCCAATTAGACATTATGGTCTCTGTTGAGAATGAAGATTGCTACATTGAGGCTAAATTGAGATATGTTCCTCACAATCATATGGATTCTAATGATTTGGATTACAGCAAATTAATAAAATGTATGTATTTTTGGAATATATAAATGTTGCTGTCACATTTTCATTTTGTTTTTGCGTTTGATATGTTCCTTTGTTCAGTTTCCCGCCACTCCTTTGTTTCCATGGTCACTGTCATTATGAGTTCATTTGTTTCAGCTGTGTTTGATTAATTATCTCATTTCAGTTTGTTATTTAAACCCTGTGTTTCTTTCAGTTCTCCGTATCCTCGTCATTACATATGTTGGCTGTTCAGTTCCAGAGATTTCCCAATGTTTTGAACTTATATTTTTATTTAGAACCACAGTTTTACATACAATACAGTATGGCATTGGGTTGTAACATGTTAGTCCGTTATGTTTCCATAATATTGACAAATATTCTTCAAAACTTAATTATATTGTACACATTATACAGAGAATGAAAACAAATACACCTAGTACAGGGGAGGAAAGAAAGAGAAAGAAAGATGGAGGAAGGCAGAAATGAACACAGGGTGGATATGACAGTATAACTCATGATCACTGGAGTATTAGAGGCATTACAGGGGTCCAGCTCTTTAAGAAAACCGCTTTCTGAAGTCGTAATGCAAATTGCAAATGCAAAAAGTGATTTGTTCCATTTCGTACAACACCCATACTTTTTGAATCTAATCATTGTATGATGGAGGGTCAGGTTTTAACCATCAGCATGTAATACACTTAATGGCTGCAGTGAGTACAATTTGTAATAAATATATTTCAGCTCTACCCTCAAGGCCCTCTGGAAGCACACCTAGAAGGGCTATTATGGGGTCTTCTGGGATTTCATAATGGAAGATCAAATATATCTTTCCAGTAGTTTCTTAATTTTGGACATGACCACAAAATATGGGTGTGGTTACCAACATGTTGGCCACAGTTTCTCCAGCACTTGTCTGAGCAGGAGTGTCTTCAGCACTTGTCTGAGCAGGAATTTCTCCAGCACTTGTCTGAGCAGGAGTTTCTCCAGCACTTGTCTGAGCAGGAGTTTCTCCAGCACTTGTCTGAGCAGGAGTTTCTCCAGCACTTGTCTGAGCAGGAGTTTCTCCAGCACTTGTCTGAGCAGGGTGGCTTCCATTTTGCAATAATCTTTGGGGTTTGAAAAAATCTGGTTATAATCTTCCATTTGAATTCCCTCCAGACATTAGAGTTGGCCACAAGATGTCCCTCTCCACAAGCTTCCTCCCAAGTTTCAAGAGGAACTGTTTCATTAATTCCGGCCTCCCATTTTTCCTTGATCTGTAATGTGTTGTTCAAATTCTTAGTAAAAAATAGATATCCTTTACATACATACATAGATGAAATTTATATAGCACATTTCATACACAATGGTAATTCAAAGTGCTTTACATAGCTGAAATTAAAATAAGAAATACTATAAAACAGTTAAATAAAAATAGAATAAAGTACAGATGAAATTAAAATAAAAGAAATACTTTATAAAAGTTTAATAAAAAATAGAATACAGTACATATGAAATTAAAACAAAAAGTGCTATAAAACAGTTTAATAAAAAAAAAATAGAAGTAGAGATGAAATTAAAAATGAAAGGAATAAGAATACTTTCTGCACTTACCCGAACCCTAAGACCAATCTTATGGGCAGTGTTGTGGGTAACGCGTTAAAAAGTAACGCGTTAGAGTACTCTAATTACCTTTTTCGTGAAATGTGTAACTTAACGCGTTAGTTTCGTGCGTTAAGTAATCAGTAACTTCGTTATTTAAAAAAAAAAAAGTAATCCGTTGTTTTAAGGAAAGGAAAATCCCGACTGCAGCCTGCTTTTTGTCAGACAGTAGGCCTAGGTCTACTGTGCCACCTATCAGCGGAGCCGAAGCGCTGTGATCGTAAAGTCAATGGCTGTGATACGTCTGTGCCCTGCGCCTGACCCTGTGTGTGTGTGTGTGTGTGTGTGTGTGTGTGGGTGTGGGGTTTTTTTTTTTTCGAACTCCCGGCAAGATGGCAGAGAGGACAGCGTTTGGATTATGGAAGTACGCACATTATTTTCAATTTGTCAACTAAAAGGAAAAGAACATAACCGTAAAATGCACACTCTGCGTTGGTGAAAAGCTTCTGTCGACCGCCAAAAATTTAATTCGGTTTGTAATAATTTTTGTTTGACAGGCAGCTGTTAATTTCTGTTAGATCGTTGACTGGTTGTTCATTTCTAAATGGATTTAAATCTGCAAGCCTGTTTACCTCAGGTTGTGTTTACAAGTAAGCACACTTGATGCACTTTGATAACTGCATTAGAGTTAAAGAAAAAATCAGGAGTTATCTTGTATGGTGCTCATATACAGTAGCCTAGGCTACCCGGGCTGGGTAGGTGCGAATTTTGATTAATATGTTCTGTGATAATAAATAAATAAAACGCCATGTGGAATAGCCTATTGCTGACTGTCTTTCCTGTTATTGTTATCCTGCAGTGTTAATTTAGTCGGATGACTGACGTTATTCATTGTCAGGAGTCACGACTTCTAGGTGCATTTAAAAGGGCAGGGCGGGGGCTGTGTCTGTCATGTGTGAGCCGCTGCAAACGGCTTTAATTTTTGGTAACGCATGAGTACTCTAACACATTACTTTTATGAATAGATAACGCTGTAATGTAAATGATTACTTTTAATTGATGGTAACGTTGTAACCTAATTAACTACTTTCCAAAGTAACTATACCCAACAATGCTTATGGGTTGTGTTGTCTCATTGTCTCAGACTTTTGCCAATAGCAGTTAAAAACACATAATTTCCCTTAGGACTTAAATGAACCTCATCTCTTAAAAATAGTTCAGGCTCTGCAAACAGTATGTGTGGATGTTGAACAATGCTCCCATTAACACACACGACAAACCGAGCCATCACCTTGTTGACACATTTTCTAATTTTTTCCACCTTTGCTGGCCTCCAGTGGCGCCTTTGGTTGATGGAAGAAATAATAATTTTCATCTGTGGAAACTTTGTTAATTTCACGGAGGTCCTTCTTCATCACTTTGACAAGCAACACACTTTTCACACATCCCAAGTCGTTGCCTCCACAGTGAACTACAAGCTCATTCGGAGGAGTTCTTCCTTCAAGGCACTTTTTGAAGAAGGGAAGGAGTTCTCCCCAGCACATGCCTCCCGTGCCAAACCACTGGACCTGGGAAGCCAGTCCAAGGATGGTTCCTATGGTCTCTCTTGCTCGCTGTTGGCCACGTCTTATATAACTATCACCGATAATCCATACTCTGTGCACACCTTTCTTTTGAGTAGTGGATTTTCTGCTGTGTTGAGTGTGAACTTTTGACTTGACTTTGCTCATGTTAAAGCCAAATGTGGTTTAAGTAGGGAAATCCAAACACGTAATCCAAGTCACAGGCAAAAGTCAAACACAGGGAGGCAGTCCAAACTCAGGCAAACAAAACAGACAAGGGGCAGAGGCAAAACGGGTAATCCATTTAACCGAGCTAAATCCAAAAACCAAGAGACGAGAGACAAGTAACCAGAACGCTCAGAAATGCAGTATAAATAAAGCAAGACTTCGCTTTATTTATACTCTAAAGAAAAACTCTTTTCTTAACTCTGGTTTCTGTTTGAAAATGTGCTGGAATTCACTTTTGACCGCGTAGAGTTCGTTGTGGGCGTCATCTCGCTGTTGGGTCAGATGGTCGATTTCAGCACTGCACCTTTCCAGGTGGTCTTTCAGAGCAGTGATTTTAGAGTTCTTATCTTTAATGTCAGCTTTAGCTTTCTCTAGCTGATGTTCAGCAGACTGGAGTTGGTTTACCAGGTGCTTCTGGACAGTCTTTAGTTCTTGTTTGTCACGTTCAGTGACTGCAAGGGCTTCTTGGAGCTTGTCAACTTGCTGCTTTGTTTCTTGCTTCACTTTGTCGGGCACTTCGAGTTCGACTTGAGCTTTCACTTTGAGCTGGTCAGTGCAGAGTTGAGTGTGCATCAGCTCTCTCAGGAACTCAGTGGTCTGAAGCTTGAAGTCGTCCTGGACTTTCACTTCCAGCTTGTCTATGCGGCTCTGGGCACGTGTCAGCTCCTCCTGAAGGTGGGTGATGTGCTTGTCGCTTAGTGTCAGCTGGGCTGTGAAGGCATTGCTTAGGGAACAGATAATCTTGGTTAGTTCCGCGTGATTGTGGTTCTGATTCTGATTCTGGCTTGAATCATGTGTCAGGAATCTTCTCAGCGTTATGATTATTATTAAAAATAATAACAGTTCAAATGTCTTTGGTGTGAGGCAGTCTGTAATGCCTCTGAGCCAGGCGTCCACGTCAGTGGGGTTTGTTGTCCACGACATGTTGGCACGCTGGGGTGAAGAGACTGACACAGATCTGTGTGGGGTGTAAGCCTATATGTGGTTGAACAGCTAAGTGTCGTTTCAGTGACTGTACAACAATAGTGAAGTGTTGTAATGTCTAATTGTTGGTCTCAGTGTAGACAGGTAGGTTAGTGATGTGGAAACTTTGTCACTCAACTAAGTGAGGGAAAGAGAGAAAAAGGTTAAAACAAATCTCAACTGAAAGGGAAAGTTTTTTTTTTCTTTCAATGGGAGAAATATTTTTTATAAATATTTTCTATCAATGAAAAGCTGGTTTAAACTCGTGATGTGTCACTCAACTGAGTAAGGGGAAAAGAGAGAGAGGTTAAAACCAATTTCAATAAAACAAGAAAGAAAATTCTTAAGTAGGAGAAATATTATTTTTCTCGTAAATGCTTCCTATCACAGAGAATCTATTTTCAGAAAGGTAATCAATATTATTGTTTATGTTTACAAGGAAAAATAATACAATAATAATGCTGATACCTTTTTCCGGGTTTTACAGGATTGACACCACACACCGTCAGTTGGACCGCTTACAGCTGGGATGCTATGAAGGCGACGGTTGCTCAACACTTGTCTCTGTTAATGGATCTTGGATAAGATGTTAAATTGTAAATTGTGTTTACAAAGACAGAGAGAGTATGGAGAACAAGAGAGGGTTTGATTACAAATCAAATACCTAATAATTGTTTTCTTTGGAAAAATTATCTTTCTCTTTCTTTAGACTCGATTGATGGTTCTTCCAGGTTTGTTTCCTACAAATGTGAAGGATGGGAAAGCAGGACAGAACAGGAAGGATGTAAGAAGGAAAGGAGGGAAGGAGATTGGATCCACAAATGGCTCTGGAGCCTTTGTCGAACTACAAGTATAGAATTGATAGTTGCCAAACAACTAAACATTCAAAAATAAAACTTATCTCTGATTTATTTGAAACTTGTAGTGAGATACCAATGTCTCCTATTGAGGCTCAGGTGTGTCGCTCCACAGCGACAATAAGAGGTAAATGGGTAAGATAGAATGGTTAAGTTTATAACCACAACTTGAGAAGGAGGTTACAACGCAATAACAATAAATGAGCAAGTAGGAGTCTAACAATATTTGTAATAGGGAAATGTGGGTTGAATAAGTTTACTTAACTTTCAAAGTTCAAAACTTATTCACCTTATTCACTTATTCACCTAGCCAAGGGTTAACAGCTAGCTTAGCCACCAAAGGGTTTGTTTACACTGTGGTCAGGGCTTTGCTGTGGCTCTGATCATGCGAGGGTCAGAGTTCCCCCGGAAGCGTTGGTTAAGACTTCCGTGTCACGAAATTAAAATAAGAAATACTATAAAACAGTTAAATAAAAATAGAATAAAGTACAGATGAAATTAAAATAAAAGAAATACTTTATAAAAGTTTAATAAAAAATAGAATACAGTACATATGAAATTAAAATAAAAAGTGCTATAAAACAGTTTAATAAAAAAAAAATAATAGAAGTAGAGATGAAATTAAAAATTAAAGGAATAAGAATACTTTCTGCACTTACCCGAACCCTAAGAACAATCTTATGGGCAGTGTTGTGGGTGTCTGCAGTGTTAATTTAGTCGGATGACTGACGTTATTCATTGTCAGGAGTCACGACTTCTAGGTGCATTTAAAGGGGCAGGGCGGGGGCTGTGTCTGTCATGTGTGAGCCGCTGCAAACGGCTTTAATTTTTGGTAACGCATGAGTACTCTAACGCGTTACTTTTATGAATAGATAACGCTGTAATGTAAATGATTACTTTTAATTGATGGTAACGTTGTAACCTAATTAACTACTTTCCAAAGTAACTATACCCAACAATGCTTATGGGTTGTGTTGTCTCATTGTCTCAGACTTTTGCCAATAGCAGTTAAAAACACATAATTTCCCTTAGGACTTAAATGAACCTCATCTCTTAAAAATAGTTCAGGCTCTGCAAACAGTATGTGTGGATGTTGAACAATGCTCCCATTAACACACACGACAAACTGAGCCATCACCTTGTTGACACATTTTCAAATTTTTTCCACCTTTGCTGGGGGGGCATGCCTCCAGTGGCGCCTTTGGTTGATGGAAGAAATAATAATTTTCATCTGTGGAAACTGTCTGTTAATTTCACGGAGGTCCTTCTTCATCACTTTGACAAGCAACACACTTTTCACACGTCCCAAGTCGTTGCCTCCACAGTGAACCACAAGGTCATTCGGAGGAGTTCTTCCTTCAAGGCACTTTTTGAAGAAGGGAAGGAGTTCTCCCCAGCACATGCCTCCCGTGCCAAACCACTGGACCCTGGGAAGCCAGTCCAAGGTTGGTTCCTATGGTCTCTCTTGCTCGCTGTTGGCCACGTCTTATATAACTATCACCGATAATGTCACAGGTCGGGGTGGGCCAAGCCAGACTACACCCACCCCTGGAGACCGGGTACCGCCTCGAGGAGCGTGTCAAGGAACCAAACAGCAGACAGAGGATAAAGGAATAACAATTTCTTTATTGAGTTAAAAGCAGATAATTTGAAAAGTCCTAATTAAAATCTTCCTTCTTGTCGCCAGAAGCAATTCGATGGGCCCCTGGACCGGAGCGAGATGGACGTTCGTGAACACCCTGCGGCTCGTCGGAGAGGAATCAAGGAGGACACACACCATCCAGGTAGGTCACTGGGTAGGTACTCTTTACAGGGCTCACAAGGACGTCTTGGCTACTCGGACCCCATTCGGACTGGAACCAGGTAAATACTCGTGGTGAGGATGGAACGAGTGCCGGAGGCTGCCCAGAGGTAAGTATCCAGAGGACGGGGATCCTCAATTCAGACGGGTCACAGGGGCGCAGGTGGCGAGCAGGCCGGGCCAGGAGGGGACCGTGGACAGCAAGACGACACTTTGATTGAGCCACGTGCCGCGGCTATTCTCCTTCCTTCCGAACAGCAGCAACAATTTGCAACACGGGCACGGAAGGCCACCCGGCAAGAGGACACTTCACTTTGACTGTGCCCTGCAACAATACAACAGGGTTCAATGGTTCAACAAGATGCGACGCTCAACAGTGACACCTTCTCTCCTTCTGAACAGGGCGGAGGCTTTCAGTGGGGACAGGTGGGGACCACCAGGCGGAGAAGACGCTTGAGGGAGACACTCCACTTGACTGTACACTGTAACCAGGTAACAGGATTTAACTTCCCAACAGCATATGGAACGTTCAATTGAAATACCTTCTCTCTTTCTGAGCAGGGCGGAGGCTTTCAGTGGGGACAGGTGGGGACCACCAGGCGGAGAAGACACTTTGAGGGAGACACTCCAATTGACTGTACACTGTAACCAGGTAACAGGATTTAACTTCCCAACAGCATATGGAACGTTCAATTGAAATACCTCCTCTCGTACTGAACAGGACAAGCCTTCAATGGAACATTTGGAGACCACCAGACGGAGAGGACACTTGAGCGGGAGACTCCACTTCGGCTGTGCACTGTAACCAGGTAACAAGAGTTAACTTCCCATCAGCATATGGAACGTTCAATTGAAATACCTTCTCTCGTTCTGAACAGGACAAGCCTTCAATGGGACATTTGGAGACCACCAGACGGAGAGGACACTTGAGCGGGACACTCCACTTCGGCTGTGCACTGTAACCAGGTAGCAGGGTTTAACTATTCAACAGCATATCAAACGTTCATTTCAAATACCTTTTCTGAACCGGACAGCGACTTTCGATGAAGCATGTGGAGACCACCAGACGGAAAGGATGCTCTAAGCAAGACACTCCACTTCAGCTGTACACTGTATCGATGCAACAGGATTTAACCATTCAGCAGTAATGAAACATTCAGCTGCAATACCTTCTCTCGTTCCAACCAGACAGCGGCTTTTGATAGGGACGTGTGGAGACCACCAGACGGGAAGGATGCTTTAAGCAAGACGCTCCAGTTCAGCTGTACACTGTATCGATGCAACAGGATTTGACCATTCAGCAGTAATAAAACATTCAGCTGCAATACCTTCTCTCGTTCCAACCAGACAGCGGCTTTTGATAGGGACGTGTGGAGACCACCAGACAGGAAGATTGCTTTAAGCAAGACGCTCCAGTTCAACTGTACGCTGCAACAATGTAACAGGAATTAATGGATCGGCAGCATTCACAGAGTGGGACTGTCTCAAATGGTAAGTTGGACGCTGGATGTAACGAACCCCGTTCAGAGACAGCGGGTGAAAGACTATAGAAGCGAGTGCACAGCAGACTATTAATACTTCTCCACACGATAAACTTCACTCCATAACACCAACCGTGTGAATCGTCACTTCAGGCACTGCATTCCACTCGCACACGTGCATTCGGGCCAGCACTCACCCACCGGTCTTTCTCCCACCAGATCGACTCTCGTCTCTACACGGGCTCCACTTCTCTCAGAGACAGTCAAACGGATGTAGTAATCGTCACATTCAGTGCAGGAAGAACAAAGGTTGGAGACAGATCATTAATTCACTCGGTGTAATACTTCACTCGTGCCACACGCTTTCCAGACTTTCCACACCACTTCAGTGTCAGTGCATATAAACAACGGATCAAATACTCATCACTTTGCGTCTTTCCCACTGTTGACGATATCCCCTAGATCTCATTGACAAAACTTCACTCTCTCATGTCCATTTCTCGGCTTCAATCTTCGCCCTGCTTCACAGTCCAGCTTCAAATATAAACAACCCGCCGACAGAACACAGTATCTCACGGGAGGAGAACCACACTGACCGTCTGTTTCCTCTCTCTTTTTAAAGCCCCATCTTAATGCGCGTTCCTCTCACAACACTCTCTGTAATTCTCCTCACCTGCTGTCAATCAGGCAATTGGCCTCGCTGCCATGGCAACAGATTTCGCGGTGTGATGAGACGACCATCCACAAGAGGTCTCCAAATAATACTGCCTTCAAGAGGATTTTACTCTCTCTCCTTATCTGGCTTTTGTCACACCGTGACATACCCCCCTGCCAAACCGTTCTAGTCCCTAGAACGGGATCCGGACACCCAATCTCCATACCTGGATGGGGGTTGTCCCCGGTTCTCCCTTTGGGACCGTCTTGGCGGAGAATTCGGTTCCTCTGGCCTTGGCCCTATCCCCACTCTCTGAGGGACCACAGCCCATCCCACCACGGGAGGCATCCACACTGGTTCAGCAGGCGGTCTCTCTACAGCTGGTTTGGGGTAATTTGGACAAGGGCGCATCAGATTGCGGTGGAGCACCCGCTCTGGCCCTGTTCTCCCTTCGGGACGAATGGCATACACAGGCTGATCAAGGCGCGGCTGTCGTTGGATCACATACGGCTGGGGCTCCCACCGATCACTGAGCTTACCCTTTCCTTGTCGTCGGTTGTCTCGAACTAGAACTCTCTCTCCAGGCAGTAATGGTGCACTTCGTGCCGTACGGTCATACAACCTCTTATTCTTGGCTGCGGCTTGGTTAATTCGGTCTGAGACCCGTTCATAGGCCAGTTGAAGGCGTTGATGGTGTCTGGTCACCCACCCCGTTACGCTGCCTCCTTCTTCAGCCGCCGCAGTCCCCAGCAGTAGGTCCACTGGCAGCCTCACATGCCTTCCGAACATCAGGTAAGTTGGTGCGTAGCCGGTCGTACTATGAATGCTATTATTGTATGCATGTACCATCGCCGGGAGATTGTCCACTCAATGTCCCTGTTGGTCACCTTCCAAGGTCCCCAAAAGACCAATCAGCGTCTGGTTAAACCTCTCACACCCTCCATTCCCTTGAGGATGATAGGGCGTCGTATGGGTCTTCCTACATCCATACAATTGACACAACTCATGTACTACCCTGGATTCGAAATTGGGTCCTTGATCCGAATGGAACACTTCAGGGCACCCGAAGGGCTGGATGACATGCCTCCACAGGGCATTAGCGGTAGTGATGGCGGTCTGATCCAGAGTTGGGATGGCCCAGGCATATTTAGTGAATAGGTCTGTGATCACTAAGATGTTTTGGATACGGTCGACCGGCCTACCCAACGTCAGATAGTCCATAGCGATGATATGCATCGGTGCTTTGGCTCGAATGGGGACCATTGGAGCTCGAGGCTCTTTCCTGGCTTTAAACAGGGTGCAGCGCGGACAGCCCCGCAGGTAGGCCCTCGTAGTTCCCTCCATCCCAGGCCAGTAGAAGTGGCGTCGCAAGAGTGCCGTCGTCCTCTCCTGCCCCTGATGACCAAGCCTGGTGTGGTAAGCCTCCAGCAGGGCATGACACTTCCCCTCGGGAACTACTACCTGACAGACCGGGTCACCCGAGTGTGAGTCCTGGAGGGACCGACAAATCACCCCCTCCTTCAGATGGAGCCTCTCCTTCTGGCCCAGCAGGCCTCTCACAATTCGATTTTGAGCCCGGCGTTCCGCACCCTCCGGCCAATTGCCCTGCTCCAACCAGGCCCGGACTATTAACAAGTCCTCGTCCTCGCCCTGCCACATCCTCCAACGCTGTGGATCCCATCCCCAACTTGCAGGCGGCTCCTCCGGTGGCTGCCCCGGTGCCTCCACAATGCCCACCATCATTCCCTCGTCCCGGTCGGCCTCCAGCGTGGGTCTCAGATCTTCCGGCCCTCCTTCAGGCCACCTAGACAGCACATCTGCGTTGGTATGTTCCCTTCCTGGCCGATACCGCAGCTGATAGTCAAAGTTGGCCAATTGAGCCACCCACCTCTGTTCTACCGCCCCCAGCTTGGCGGTTTGCAGGTGTACCAGCGGATTGTTATCGGTCACCACGGTTACCTTTGCTCCCCATAGGTAGTCCTTGAACTTCTCACTGAGCGCCCACTTCATGGCCAGTAACTCGAGCTTGAAGGAACTATAGTTGGCATCATTTCTCTCCGCAGGGTGTAGACTCCGACTAGCATAAGCGATGACTCTCTCTTCCTCCTGTTGTTTCTGGGCCAAGACAGCCCCCAAGCCCAGATGGCTAGCGTCCGTGTAAAGAATGAAGGGCTGTGTGAAATCGGCATATGCCAGAATGGGTGCTTGTAACAACTCTTGCTTGAGCTTCTGAAAAGCAATCTCGCATGCCTGATCCCACTCCACCACTGGGGACCCCCGGCCCCGGACATGTCCCGTTCCACCCAGCAACTGGTTCATGGGTTTGGCGATCTTGGAGAAATCCTTAATGAATCTCCTATAGTACCCCACGAAACCGAGGAAGGATCGAACCTGGCGCACAGTCTTTGGGGCCGCCCACCCCTGTACGGCCGACACTTTCTCTGGGTCCACAGCGATCCCTGCCGCACTTACAATATGGCCCAGGAACTTTACCTCCTTCCGGAAAAGCTGGCATTTATCCGGTTGGAGCTTCAGCCCGTACTTCTCCAGAGAGCGGAACACCTGCTCCAGGTGCTGAAGGTGAGACTCAAAATCGGGGGAATAAATAATCACGTCATCCAGGTACACCAGGGTGGTATCCATCAGCTGGCTCCCTAAACAGCGCTGCATTAGTCGCTGGAACGTGGCCGGGGCGTTGCAGAGGCCGAAGGGCATCCGGTCCCACTCGTATAACCCAAAGGGGGTCGTGAAAGCCGTCTTCTCCCGGTCCTGCTCGTCCACCTGCACCTGCCAGTAGCCGCTCGCCAAGTCCAGTGTGGAATACCAGGCCGCCCGTGTGAGGCTAGTAAGGGAATCCTCGACTCGAGGCAATGGGAAAGCATCCCGCTTTGTCACTAGGTTCAACTTCCGATAATCCACACAGAATCTCCATGCGCCTGTCTTCTTCCTCACCAGTACGATCGGGGCCGCCCAAGGGCTACTGCTCTCGCGGATGATCCCTCTATTCAACATCCCTCGCAACAGAGCACGAACCTCAGAGTACAATGTTGGGGGCACCGGTCGGTAGCGTTCTCTACTGGGTGTGGCCCCTCCAGTGGGAATTTGATGCTTAACGATGTTAGTACACCCATAATCCTCATCGTGGGTGGAGAACAACTGTGGCCATTTTGATAGAAAAGCCTTAAGCCGCCTTGTCTGATCCTCCTCCAGCCCTTCTCCCCGTAGGGACTCACCTCCAAGGTGGGCCGGCAGTCCTTCTCCAGCCTCCCTGCTGTGCATCCCCGTCTGCGCCAAAGCAACTTCCACTACGGTTGGGCCTACTTGGCTGAACTTGACTTCTCCTGGCTCTTGCACTTGCCACGGTTTCACCGAGATGACTCGGGCTAGACACTGATGACGATACAGTTGGATTGGAAAAGGATTCGTGTTCCGAACTCTCACCCGAATTCGGCCTCTTTGAGCGGATGCCAGTCCTCTGGCCACCTCCACCTTAGGACCTTCGTTGTATGGTTCCACCAGCACCCACTCCTCCGGGTGATAAAGTCTAGGGGGCACCCTGACCCAGACCATCGCCTCGCTTCGAGCCGGGACGGACAAAGCATAACGGCAAGCCACTCTCCCAGTGCTCTCCCGGTCCTCCTGCTGCTCGGCCAGGCAAACCCGGCGACAGTCTGCCCGAATACGCTCCCATTCTCTGCCCTCAGATGTCACAGCCGCTCGGGCCGTCCCACGCTGGAACAGCTCTTCCCAGCAGTCAGAGATGACATTCATGCCCAGTAGGGCGCGATGAGACCCCAGACACACGTCACGAACCACCCCCACTCCCTTCTGGGGTACAACCATACCGTAGATCTCCAGGTCTGTCACCACATAACCCACATACGGGATATCGAGCCCATTGGCCCCTCGCAGAGTTAACCAGGGGGCCTCAGTCGTCGGCCGGCCCTGGGTGCCGAATAGTTCCTGAACTAGGCTCTCCGCAAACAGAGTGACTTGCGACCCTGTGTCCAACAAACACTGCACCTTCTTGCTGTTGACTCGGATCGTGATAACCGGACAGCGGCCCACTAGGCGTTCTTTAGACAGTCCAGGAGAAGAAGGGTCTGAAAAGGGGGTCCCGACCACTTGACCCACAGTGGCCGGAGACTCTAAAAACCCCCTTGTGAAGCGCGTCTGGAAGAGCACTGACGGATGTAATGTCCAGCTTCTCCACAACCGTTACAGATAGGACGCCCCTGTTCATCCCACTGGAATCGGGGACCCATAGATCGGGCGAAACGACGCTCTGGAGGGCGACTCCCGTCAGAATAGGCCCGCTCCCGCGGCGAAGGAAGCGAATGGAGGCGTTCTCGGCGGAGTTCTTCGACAACAGATTTGGACAGATCAGACATTTGTTCACGGATATCCCTTTTCAATTCTTCCCGGAGGGCATGCTTCCAATCGGAGGTGGCAGGGGCTGAAGGCCCACTAACAGCATTCGCCACCAAACAGCTGGGAGGATCCACACCTTCGGTGTGATCACGCTCAAGGGCTAGAGCTTCTCGCCGCAGTTCTTCAAACGTGAGGTCAGGATTTCGTCTCAACTGCACCCGCAGGCTCTGACGTACTGGGCCCTCCCGTAATCCTAGCAGAAACTGATCTCGCAGTAGGGTCTCCTCGTCGCCCAGGCCGTGGTCCTGTCTTCCCCTTAGCCTGGTAAACTGTTCCCTCAGTTGCAACGCGAATGGCCGAACAGTTTGTCGAGGCCCTTGCCTACAATTAAAGAATTGGGTTCTCAGGACAGCTACCGGGGTGGTATCTCCGTATTGTACCGTAAGGAAATCAAAGATGGCTCGGACTGTGGTGCGGGTTGCTTCCGGTGCTGCCTGTACTTCTCTTCTTGCTTCTCCCTCTAGTGAATTTAATACGAACTGTACCTTCTGCAGGGCGTTCAGCCCTTGGAGCCCTGCCAGGTATTCCACCTGGGCCTTCCATGCTGACAGGCTTAATTCTGACCCCGGACCTCCGTACTTCTGGGCCCACGGGGCCCCCATAAAGAAGGGCATAACCGGCTGTCTGGCCACTGGCTCTTCTTCCTCGGCCATTTAGGACCTTGATCGCTCCACTCGAGACGGTAACCCTGCCGACTACGCCAAGTTCTGTCACAGGTCGGGGTGGGCCAAGCCAGACTACACCCACCCCTGGAGACCGGGTACCGCCTCGAGGAGCGTGTCAAGGAACCAAACAGCAGACAGAGGATAAAGGAATAACAATTTCTTTATTGAGTTAAAAGCAGATAATTTGAAAAGTCCTAATTAAAATCTTCCTTCTTGTCGCCAGAAGCAATTCGATGGGCCCCTGGACCGGAGCGAGATGGACGTTCGTGAACACCCTGCGGCTCGTCGGAGAGGAATCAAGGAGGACACACACCATCCAGGTAGGTCACTGGGTAGGTACTCTTTACAGGGCTCACAAGGACGTCTTGGCTACTCGGACCCCATTCGGACTGGAACCAGGTAAATACTCGTGGTGAGGATGGAACGAGTGCCGGAGGCTGCCCAGAGGTAAGTATCCAGAGGACGGGGATCCTCAATTCAGACGGGTCACAGGGGCGCAGGTGGCGAGCAGGCCGGGCCAGGAGGGGACCGTGGACAGCAAGACGACACTTTGATTGAGCCACGTGCCGCGGCTATTCTCCTTCCTTCCGAACAGCAGCAACAATTTGCAACACGGGCACGGAAGGCCACCCGGCAAGAGGACACTTCACTTTGACTGTGCCCTGCAACAATACAACAGGGTTCAATGGTTCAACAAGATGCGACGCTCAACAGTGACACCTTCTCTCCTTCTGAACAGGGCGGAGGCTTTCAGTGGGGACAGGTGGGGACCACCAGGCGGAGAAGACGCTTAAGGGAGACACTCCACTTGACTGTACGCTGTAACCAGGTAACAGGATTTAACTTCCCAACAGCATATGGAACGTTCAATTGAAATACCTTCTCTCTTTCTGAGCAGGGCGGAGGCTTTCAGTGGGGACAGGTGGGGACCACCAGGCGGAGAAGACACTTTGAGGGAGACACTCCAATTGACTGTACACTGTAACCAGGTAACAGGATTTAACTTCCCAACAGCATATGGAACGTTCAATTGAAATACCTCCTCTCGTACTGAACAGGACAAGCCTTCAATGGAACATTTGGAGACCACCAGACGGAGAGGACACTTGAGCGGGACACTCCACTTCGGCTGTGCACTGTAACCAGGTAACAAGAGTTAACTTCCCATCAGCATATGGAACGTTCAATTGAAATACCTTCTCTCGTTCTGAACAGGACAAGCCTTCAATGGGACATTTGGAGACCACCAGACGGAGAGGACACTTGAGCGGGACACTCCACTTCGGCTGTGCACTGTAACCAGGTAGCAGGGTTTAACTATTCAACAGCATATCAAACGTTCATTTCAAATACCTTTTCTGAACCGGACAGCGACTTTCGATGAAGCATGTGGAGACCACCAGACGGAAAGGATGCTCTAAGCAAGACACTCCACTTCAGCTGTACACTGTATCGATGCAACAGGATTTAACCATTCAGCAGTAATGAAACATTCAGCTGCAATACCTTCTCTCGTTCCAACCAGACAGCGGCTTTTGATAGGGACGTGTGGAGACCACCAGACGGGAAGGATGCTTTAAGCAAGACGCTCCAGTTCAGCTGTACGCTGCAACAATGTAACAGGAATTAATGGATCGGCAGCATTCACAGAGTGGGACTGTCTCAAATGGTAAGTTGGACGCTGGATGTAACGAACCCCGTTCAGAGACAGCGGGTGAAAGACTATAGAAGCGAGTGCACAGCAGACTATTAATACTTCTCCACACGATAAACTTCACTCCATAACACCAACCGTGTGAATCGTCACTTCAGGCACTGCATTCCACTCGCACACGTGCATTCGGGCCAGCACTCACCCACCGGTCTTTCTCCCACCAGATCGACTCTCGTCTCTACACGGGCTCCACTTCTCTCAGAGACAGTCAAACGGATGTAGTAATCGTCACATTCAGTGCAGGAAGAACAAAGGTTGGAGACAGATCATTAATTCACTCGGTGTAATACTTCACTCGTGCCACACGCTTTCCAGACTTTCCACACCACTTCAGTGTCAGTGCATATAAACAACGGATCAAATACTCATCACTTTGCGTCTTTCCCACTGTTGACGATATCCCCTAGATCTCATTGACAAAACTTCACTCTCTCATGTCCATTTCTCGGCTTCAATCTTCGCCCTGCTTCACAGTCCAGCTTCAAATATAAACAACCCGCCGACAGAACACAGTATCTCACGGGAGGAGAACCACACTGACCGTCTGTTTCCTCTCTCTTTTTAAAGCCCCATCTTAATGCGCGTTCCTCTCACAACACTCTCTGTAATTCTCCTCACCTGCTGTCAATCAGGCAATTGGCCTCGCTGCCATGGCAACAGATTTCGCGGTGTGATGAGACGACCATCCACAAGAGGTCTCCAAATAATACTGCCTTCAAGAGGATTTTACTCTCTCTCCTTATCTGGCTTTTGTCACACCGTGACAATAATCCATACTCTGTGCACACCTTTCTTTTGAGTAGTGGATTTTCTGCTGTGTTGAGTGTGAACTTTTGACTTGACTTTGCTCATGTTAAAGCCAAATGTGGTTTAAGTAGGGAAATCCAAACACTTAATCCAAGTCACAGGCAAAAGTCAAACACAGGGAGGCAGTCCAAACTCAGGCAAACAAAACAGACAAGGGTAATCCATTTAACCGAGCTAAATCCAAAAACCAAGAGACGAGAGACAAGTAACCAGAACGCTCAGAAATGCAGTATAAATAAAGCAAGACTTCGCTTTATTTATACTCTAAAGAAAAAAATTTTGAATTTTTTTTTTGACCGCATGTCTAATTTCTATTTTTTTTAAATAAACTTCTATTGGGGAGGGTTTTTTAATCATTTCTAGATCCTTATGCGTTGCAGTTCAGACCATGGGAGTAGGGACTGTTCATTTTTTATTTAAGGGGCCACCGGAGGAGTTTTGAGATCTGTTGTCAAAAAAAGACATGACCCTCCCTTCGCCAGCAATACATTTTTCTATGACCCTCCAAAATGATTGTGAAAAAAGGCATGACCCTCCCCGATAATTTATTGATTAGCCTACTTCTGTACTGGTTTGCGCTTGGCAAAGATGTTCAGATAGCAGTGATGCGCGGGTCAATGTATAAACAACCCGCACCCGACCAACGTTTTCAACTAACCCGCCCGCAACTCGGACCGCAAAAAAAGAAAAGGAAAATATTGTACCTGAACCGCTTCCTGACCCGCATTTTTTAAAAGTAGTAAATGCTCATCGTAGGCGTAGCGTCATTGGAATTTGTTTTTAGGCTATATATTCTAATTTTGTCAGGAATTATAAAAAAATCGTCAATAAGCTCATAATTTGTACTAAAATGGTCTAAATTTTAGTTTTAAAAAGCTGGCTGTGTCTATTTTGATGTTTCTGTGCAAGTTCAACAGACAGTGAGGTTCGGGTTTGTTCCGATCAGAGCTCGTGAGCGGAGAGCGCATTTCTGAATATTCCGTTCTGCTCACTCAATCCGCAGGGTCGCTCGCTCAACCCAGAATGGCCTGCTGGTTTGAAAATATGTGGAATAAGGGCTGCCTCCGACTCGTTTTTTTTGTAGTCGACAAGTAGTTGTTCATTTAAGCCATTTGTGGACAACTCGCTCCTTTAATTTAATTACGGCTATAGCCTACAGTATAATGAGCATTATGACCGCACGCATAAAGCTTGCCACAAAGAACTGGTTAAAGTAACGATTATGAATGTGTCTAAATTAGCAAGGAGACATTTGATTGTGTATTAATAAACTGGTGTTTTCTGTGTCGCTGCAAAGATGAAGTTGATTCGGACTCGCCATACACGCCAGAGAGAAATGCACATTTCATATGAATTAGCCTACATAATCAGAGAGTAGCCTATTTATTTTGGTTTGAATATTTTCGTTTAAAAGTAGACATTTCAAGCTTTCTGTAATATATAGCCTATATTTCTCAAATCTGTGAGGCACAAGCTGAGTTTTGGCGCCCTCCAGTTCACGTTCAGATAGATAGATAGATAGATCAAGTGATCGTGCCGGCTCCTTATTACATTGTCTGCTTTATATTTGCTTCTTATTCATTAAATACAGGCAATTGATTGATAAAACATTGATCAAAATTAAGATACAATTTATACAAAACGAAAATCTTTTAAAAAGAGTTTTCTATAAAACAAAAGTTAATGAAGTCGTCAAAACCATGTTTTACCAAAAACAGCGCCGTTGCTAGGAGGGCGCCAGCGCCTCTGCCTGTCAGCGCCTCTGCCTCGCGAGTGGATGATAGCCCTGAAGACGCCTAGCATTGATATACCTTTAGTGGTAGTATACCTATACCTTTAGAGTCTTCGTAGCGCGCTAAGAGACAATGTTATCGGAAAACGCAGCCCAGGTATGATAACGGAGATTCCAAAGCGCTCTTCTTTGGTCAGAACCATGGAGAGCGATCACGGATAGGTCTGTCCTATGCACCGAAACTTTTAACAATGCAACAAAATATTTAAAGAGCATCAAGCTATTAAAATCTATATTATGTATACGCACAGTTAATATAACAGTAGGCTATATTAGTCAATATTTTTTATTAGGTTAAGCAGTGATTGGATAACGTTTTTTATTTTTTATTCAACGTTTTTAATTTAAGGCCCACCCACAATTGGTCTGGCCCATCCAAAACTGGGATCCTGGCGCCGTGCCTGGTTGGTCGTGCCAATTTTGTGACTATCAAATGTGTAAATAGCATCGCAAGTAGTACATATGACAAAGCCAGCACTTTGGTCATCATCTTTCATTATTTCGGCAAATGTCTCCCACACTCCCACAGCTTCCACTTCCCAGTCTTAACCTTTCTTGCCGCCTCCATCTCTACCTGCAGACTGAGCTCGTGCGTCATCTCGCCAGTTATTCAGCCAATAAAGTGTAGGCCTACGTATTTCATAAAAAAATTGTGTGTCTAGTACTATATAAATTACAAAGGTTTAATTGGCATCTTTATTTCAAAACGACCCGACCGACCGCGACCCGAATATCATTAAAAATATTTTTGGATGACTCGTAACCGCGGGTAACCGCAGGCACCCGCTCATTTCGGACCACAATTGAGCTGCCCAGAAGTAAAACCTAAAGTTCGGGAGTCCCAGCCAGCCATTTGTTTTAGGTGACTGTATTATTTTAAGCTTTATTCTTGGCCGTTTTCCTTGCCAAACAAATTTAGAAATTATTTTATTAAGCGAATCAAAGACAGATTTTGGGACTTCTATGGGTAACATCTGAAACAAATAGAGTAATCTTGGCAGGACATTCATATGAATAGATTCAACACGGCCAAACAGAGAGAGAGGGAGAGCTGTCCAACGATTTAAATCTTTACTAATATTTGTAATCACTTTTTTATAGTTTGTATCGTGTGACTGGTCCAAATAGGAGGGAATAAAGATGCCCAAGTATTAAACCCATTCTTAGGCCATTTGAACCCACTTTTGACCATTAACATCTATGGCCTCAGTTTTATCCATATTCACTTTATATCCAGAGTAGTACCCATACTTGACAATTAGCTTTTTTAAATTTGGGATTCTTGTCTTAGGTTCTTTTAGGAAAAGTAGGACATCATCGGCATATAACAACAACTTATGTTCCTCTCCAATTACAATTCCCTTTATTGCACTGTCGTCCCTAATGAGTTGAGCAAGGGGTTCGATGCTGATAGCAAACAGCAAGGGCGACAATGGACATCCTTGTCTGCATCCACATTATAGAGTAAAGCGTCCAGATCTACATCCGTTAACTCTCACTGAGGCGAGTGGATTTGTGTAGAGTGTTTAAACCCACTTTATGAAATTGAGGCCAAATTTAAACCATTAAGAGTTTGGATCAGATACTCCCAAGATACCCGATCTAATGCCTTATGAACCTCAAGTGATAAGAATTCTGCCCAAATTCACAAATTTTTGGGATGGCAGAGAGGTTCAACTTGTGCCCCAGTTGCCAGAAACCATCGATTTACTCAGCCTCTAAATGATCAGGCATTCTTGCTATGGCAAGAAAAAGGAATCTTAACATTCAAAGATCTTTTCGCTGATGGTTCCTTCTTATCTTTTGTGCAATTGGAATCTCGTTTTAAGTTACCTAAAACCCACTTTTTCAGATATCTACAGGCACGCGATTTCACACGCAAGAATTGTATCTCTTTTCCTTCCCTTCCCAATCCATTGACCTACTCTTTCCTGATGACCTGGAGCAAAGGGGAACTATTTCTAGTTTATATATAAAACTTATATCATTGTTAACCACTTCTGTTAATGCACAAAGAGATTCCTGGCAACTGGATCTCAATATTTGTCTGACAGACGAGGAATGGAATGAGGCTAAACATAGAATTCATGGCTCTTCTATCTGTGCTAGACACAGCCTTATTCAATACAAAGTGGTACACAGGCTTCATTTATCCAAGGCCAAGCTGGCAAAGATGTGTTCCTCTGTTGACCCTACCTGTACAAGATGTAAGCAGTCCCCTGCTACCTTAGCTCATATGTTCTGGTTATGTCCTAGGCTGTCTTTTTTTTGGTAGGGTTAGGTTTTTTGAGGATATTACAACAGCCCTTCCCCCCCCTGGTTTTTCAAAAGGGTTCCGGGACTGAGGAAAAGCACTGGCCGACGCCTGTCTGACTACCTTGTCGGGCTAACACTTTGGGACTATAATGGGAAAAGCCTGTATCCCCTGTGGGCATCAAATCACTGTGCTTTTGTGATTCTACCATTGGACCAAGTATGGGCCCCATTACACTTGGACAAGGGCCCCACTTGATCCCATAAATCCAACTCAGCTTAAAAATTCTGAGTTACTATGGGTAGAGCAAAAACATGGATCCTAGAGCAAAAGTAGATGCAAGCTTCAATCTGGCTGGAGAAAGCGAGACCCCACAAATCCATCAACCTGGCTGTGCACTGACCACCGGGCTACTCTGGTTAGGGTTAAAACGAGAATGGGTGTGAGCTTAGAAAGTTACCCTGGTTAGGTTTGAAGCAGAAATTGGCAGATGCACATTTCTGCACAATAAGCTTCTACCAACCTCTTCACCATAGCCATGTAAAAAAGCAGCCCAATGTAGCGGTACATCTCACTGATGCTGACATCAGTCCATTTATATTTGCGGTCTTTAGCAATTGCACCAGCAGCTTGAGCATTGGTGTTGTGGCACAGAGTTGACACTGCATTCTCAGAAAAAAAAACATTTTGAAGAGACTCAGAGGAGTGTGTGCGTCAGCAGGACTCAGCTGTGGGCCAGGTTTCCGTATGGACTATGTAAAACCAGAATATGTAAACAGAATTATACTAATATCTGAAAGAAAGGGAATAAGTGTACTTACTTTTCAGTTGTTCTCAAAACTGAACGACACCTGTCGCGTGCCCTCCCAGTGCGAGTTGCAGGTGAGGCTGAGGGTGATGCTATCACATTCCTATAAAAATAATATTAATAAAGGTTGAACAAAGTACTAAGTAGGCTTACACATGCATAACTGATGGACAGTCAGCATGTTGATAAAACAACATCAAGTCTAACATCTGTAAAATAGTGGGTAAATATGTACTTTCTGATTTCTGTCTATGTTGCTGCGTGCCCTCTTAGTGCGAGTTGCAGAACCTACATCATTCCTTTCAAAAAAAGTTGAAAACTATTATTATCATATATTTTAGAGTACTATTCCAGCACATGCACAGCTGATGGACATAGCATGCTGATAAGATAACACAAAGAAAAAATTATGTAACTATCAACCAACCTCCAAAAATAGTCATACAGGCTCATATTGTAAAATAAATTGAACTAACATGGGTAAATATGTACTTACTCGTTCTGATGTTCGACTGTGTTGCTGCGCACCCTCCGAGTTGCAGATAAAGGTGATGCAGCTACATTCCTTTTTTTTTTAAAGTTGAAAACTATTATAACATAAATATTTCAAAGTATAGCCTATTACCATTAGTCTATATGAATAACTGATTATTGAAATTAATCTAGATTAATCTAGATTAAGATGGCTCATTTGAATTCTGCCGAAGGCATTCAGAATATGTGTGCTACCCAAATAATGACTATAAAAGTAAGTCTTTGAGAACGGGTTTCTCAAGCCAGGTGGCGCATTAGACCAGGGGCTCATCTCCTGTTTCCAAAATGCATCACAAACTGCTTGAGAAAGCTGTTCTACTCATATGACAATGACAATTTATTTGTATAGCACAATTAAAAACAACAGCTGTTGACCAATGTGCTTTCCACATAGACTCACAAATAACAACATATACTGTACACATACACATGTATGCACATACAAAAAGACAGTTTTATTTTCAAAAGCTTTTGACTAAACAATGTTTTTAGTTTGGATTTAAAAATAATAAGAGATGAAGCCTGTCTTAAGCTAATTGGGAGAGTATTCCAAAGTCTGGGTGCAGCGATGCAAAACGCTCGATCTCCTCTGCACTTTAGCCGCGATTTTGGGGTAGACAGTAAGGCCTGATTTGAAGAGCGGAGAGACCTTGCAGACTTTTGTTTCGTTAGTAATTCTGATAGATACATTGGTGCTAATCCATTTAAAGATTTATAAACTAAAAGTAATACTTTAAACTCTATTCTGTAACACACTGGTAACCAGTGCAATAATCTTAGAATCGGGGTAATATGCTCTCTCTTTTTTTTTCCGCACAGAAAACGAGCCGTAGCATTTTGGACCAATTGTAGACGAGATAGTGTTTGCTGACTAATTCCCAGATATAATGAGTTACAATAGTCCAGTCTCGATGAAATAAAAACGTGAATTAATTTCTCAAGATCTTTAAATGAGAGAAACGGTTTAGCTATTAACCGTTTCTCATAGACTGTAAAGGTTACTACTGTACTGTTACCGTCCGTAGGCAACATTAGGTAGGCCTATGTTATTATCAACTACTATAGGCTATCAATTAGGGATGGGGGATATGGCCTAAAATCCATATTGTGATATACATTGCAGCCTCTTGCGATAACGATTATAATAAAACCATTTCAGAACAGGTTACACAGACCCTGCTAAACAACTGCTAAATGTATATATTTTTTTTTTAAAGGGTGTATGTAGTTTTGAGAACATATATTGTGCAAAACTAAGTATACAACATAATTTTGCAGATAAATAAAATGTAAGTACACTAGCTGCAGAGACTTAAGTAGGTCTAATGTTTATTATGGCTTGGAGCTTATGAAACCCCAAATTTAAAATTAGAATATTGTCTAAATTATGTTTTTCAGTTAAAAAGAAACACAACAACAATTCTTAAAATCGGGCACAGACAGAGATTATGTGCTACACCACTAAGATATATTGGAATGGGAATAATACGCCCCCGCTGGTATTCAGTGATATGTTTCGTTTTGAATTTGAGGTGGTAGAACGGCGTGTTAACTTACCGAACTGTTACCTCACACACTCTGTCTATATAGTTTGCTGCTGCTCATTGCACCGATTCTTTTTCACCAGCTTTCACTTTCAGCCGTGTTTACTTAGGATGACGACGAATATGCGTTGCAGCCGGGTGTTCCTCGCGGCCGCGGGTAGATTGCGTCATCATCGCTTGTGTAGTATTAGCCAGCTCCCAACGCAACTTGGAGAATAGATTAACGGCGATATTTTTTTATCTATATATTTTTTAGGTGAATCGTGTCATCTTCCAATGGTGCAGGAAAGTGAATGAATGAAACTTGCTGGTTTGAAGGCATTTAACGGGGCGTTTACCTTATTTAGCATAGATCACCTCAGCACATTATCTTATGAATAGCGCGCTCTGCGAGTGGGTGTGAACTCATTACAGATAATTAGATGAGATGGGAGAAACTGTACTTCGCTTTAGTTTCATACAGATTACATTGCAGGAGAATATTTGTTTTGAATGTGAATTGTTTTATTTAAAAGTAGAAATTTAAAGCTTTCTTTAGACGCATGTTTCATGGTTGTGTGATAAGTATTAGCTGAGTTTCAGCTCATTTTCCAGACTTGTTTCAGAAAGATTTTTGCGGAGACAGAGTGAGCTGAAAGCGCACCCTGTTTATTTTATTTATTTAAAAATCAAAACAAGGTTTTGATGTTAATGTGAGTGTACACAAAAAAAGAAGACAGTCTATAGTTTATAATCATGTATTTATTTTATTTATATGACCACAAAATGACGGATTTTAAGTTTATGTTGCTGCTATGTGAAAAAAATCCAGCAAAACGCGCCGGTGCGTTTGTCGACCTCAGAGGGTTAACACCACTAGGTGTATTATCCATCAGGCTACCATGGGGCGGTTTTAGAACAGAAACCAGTCTTAGATCCATATTGATCAAGCCATTAACACCATCAGGTGTATTATCCATAGGGCTGCTACGGGTAGGTTTTAGAACAGAAGCTGGTACGGGCTTAGATCTACATCGATCAAGACATTAACACCACCAGGTGTATTATCCATAGGGCTGCTACGAGTAGGTTTTAGAACAGAAGCTGGTACGGGCTTAGATCTACATCGATCAAGACATTAACACCATCAGGTGTATTATCCATAGGGCTGCTACGGGTAGGTTTTAGAACAGAAGCTGGTACGGGCTTAGATCTACATCGACCAAGACATTAACACCACCAGGTGTATTATCCATAGGGCTGCTACGGGTAGGTTTTAGAACAGAAGTTGGTACGGGCTTAGATCTACATCGACCAAGACATTAACACCATCAGGTGTTTTGGGTGAGTGTCTGTTTTGCACTCTTGATGTTTTAGAGTGCCAACCCTTCATTGTTGAGCACTTTTTTTCTGCATCATGGCTGATTTGTAGATTGTACACATTTTTTCAGAATTTGTGTTTTTGTCAATTTCCCATTCATTATTTTAAATGTTTTTTCTGTCGTACAGAACAAAACATGTATGATTATGTAATAGATGTTGTCTTTTTGCGTTTGTGTGCATAAGTAAATAAAGACTTTTTGTTTCAGGTTGCTGCTGTCAAGGTGAAAGTAGTTCATGTTGGTTCCCCAAGTGAAACTGCTTCAATCAAGGGAATACCAGTGGATATGCAAATCTGCTATGTTGCTGATCACACCAATGGTATAAAGCTGAATTTGTGGGAGACCCAAGTGGGAGCGTTGGTGAATGGTAATTTGTATGAAATTACCCATGTCTGCACTAGGGAGTTTGAGGGTGATTTCTAATTGACAGCCACCCGATTCACACAATTTAAAGAAGTGCCAGCTCTTTCTGCTCCGGCCATAGATTCTCCATTTACAGTCGATGTAGGAGAAGTTACAACAGTGACGGGTGAGATTAGTGGTGTCGAGGTCACCATCCGTCGCTGCTGTATCAAGTGCCGTGCTTGGCAGGCTGATTTTGATTCAAAAGCAAAGTTTAATCGGTGTGTAAAATGTGGGCTGCTGCAAAAGATGATCAGTTTTCTGCCAACTGTCACAGCAAAAATCTCGGTGTCAGGTAACTTTGGGGAAGATGAATTCAAATTGTCCAATTCAGTTTTGAAAAATCATTTAGAGGAAGAGGGATTATGCAACTTGCTCTTGGATGCGCAGAATGTTGAGTATTTGCTGGAAATGGGGATGTGTTCGTTCAAGATTCAAAAGAGTGTAGTGATTGCAATCAGCAAGGTAAAGCATGATGATAAGGCTGAAGCTGAACCTGAAGTCGAAGTCGAAGTCCCTAATATCTTTCAAAATACTATCTGTCATCCAAGGTTCTGTTCTTTGTCTTCTTAATTCTTATCTCCTTGTAAGGCGCAACTTTGTTTAAGACTTCTTAAACTTTTCCCAAGCTATATCCACATCATCACACTGCGTCACCTCAATCCAATTAATCTTACTAAGTTCTTCAACAAAAATCTGTGGATTATACCTTTTAAGTAGGGGTGTAACGATCCGCGTATTCGTATCGAACCGTTCGGTACGAGGCTTTCGGTTCGGTTTTCGATACACATTACGTACTGAACGGTTCGTTGGACCATTTTTTCTGCCGACAAAAATGTAGTTATTTCAAATGAAGGCGCGGCGCGGGTGGCAATGACATCAACTGGCAAATGCAATGTAAGGAACGACACTGAGCTACTCTTATTGTGTTTGTGTGGACCGTTATCAGTTTTGACCTGTGACCTGTGAAGCGCGACTCGCGAGCGTGCGAGCCTTATCAAGCAACACCACACAGCGCTAAGAGACCAGACCAGTAAAGAAAGCATTTGAATTTCAAATGCTTTTTGAATTAGCCACTGAAGTAATAACATCGCTGCGAGATCTAGTGAGAAACATGTGTCACAGGTCGGGGTGGAGCGCCAGCGGGCCGCCCACCCCTCCGCCCGCGGACACAAAGGAGGCAGACACAGAATTAAAAATAAATATTCTTTATTAAATAATAAAAACAATATAAAGTCCCTTCCACATCCTCTTTTCTTCGGGAGCAGGTTCTTCCAGCATCAGCAGGCTCTTCACTAGCCTCCGGCTCTTCCAGCATTAACGGGCTCTTCCAGCATCAGCAGGCTCTTCCAGCATTAGCAGGCCCTTCCGGCATTAGCCGGCTCCAGCATCAGCAGGCTCTTCCAGTGTCAGCAGGCCCTTCCAGCGTTAGCCGGCTCTTCACTAGCCTCAGGCTCTTCCAGCATTAACAGGCTCTTCCAGCATCAGCAGGCTCTTCCAGCATTAGCAGGCCCTTCCGGCATTAGCCGGTTCTTCACTAGCCTCCGGCAGAGAGTGGAAGATACATGTAACTCACAGCATTAGCAGGTTCTTCACTGGACTCAGACAGAGGGAGGAATAGACACGTGTAACTCACAGCATTAGCAGGCTCTTCACTGGACTCAGACAGAGGGAGGAATAGACACGTGTAACTCACAGCATTAGCAGGCTCTTCACTGGACTCAGACAGAAGGAGGAATAGACACGTGTAACTCACAGCATTAGCAGGCTCTTCACTGGACTCAGACAGAGAGAGGAATAGACACGTGTAACTCACAGCAATCGCAGGCTCTTCACTGGACTCAGACAGAGAGAGGAATAGACACGTGTAACTCACAGCATTAGCAGGCTCTTCACTGGACTCAGACAGAGGGAGGAATAGACACGTGTAACTCACAGCATTAGCAGGCTCTTCACTGGACTCAGACAGAGGGAGGAATAGACACGTGTAACTCACAGCATTAGCAGGCTCTTCACTGGACTCAGACAGAGGGAGGAATAGACACGTGTAACTCACAGCATTAGCAGGCTCTTCACTGGACTCAGACAGAAGGAGGAATAGACACGTGTAACTCACAGCATTAGCAGGCTCTTCACTGGACTCAGACAGAGAGAGGAATGGACACGTGTAACTCACAGCATTAGCAGGCTCTTCACTGGACTCAGACAGAAGGAGGAATAGACACGTGTAACTCACAGCATTAGCAGGCTCTTCACTGGACTCAGACAGAGGGAGGAATAGACACGTGTAACTCACAGCATTAGCAGGCTCTTCACTGGACTCAGACAGAAGGAGGAATAGACACGTGTAACTCACAGCATTAGCAGGCTCTTCACTGGACTCAGACAGAAGGAGGAATGGACAGCTGTGATTGCGAGTGAACAGCAGAAATAATTCCCACACTCACATTTCCACCACACACTGTAAGGTTCCACTCGTGCTCATTTCCACAATAAAACTGCAATTCAACAGATTCAGTGTACCAAGGCTTCCGCCCGCAATCCAGCCGAAGTTTTCTCTGGCTCTCTCATCTGTCTTTCTCGTCTGTCTCTCTCGTCCTCTCTCTCTCGCGGCCTCCCGCCGCGACCGCTCACGTGCTGCGCGCTTCACCTCTCATTCTCGTCGTGTCCCCCTCTGCTCGTGCCTCTCTCTCCCGCGGCCTCCCGCCGCGACCGCGGCCACGGCCGCTCACGTGCTGCGCGTCCCTCTCTCACAACCCTTGTGTGTTTTATCCTCTCAAAAAGCGGGAGTGGCCTCAATCAGACGCTCAGAGTGAAGTCCCTACACCTGTCGCCAATCTGCCGTTTAGTTGTCATGACGACAAACACTCATACAGATCTGGAGCTGTTTGTCACCCCGTGACATACCCCCCCACCAATCGGACGCCGAAGAAAAGGAAAAAAAAAAAAGGAGAGGAAAACAAAAAAAAGAAACAAAGCAAAAATAAACAAAAAAAGGAAAAAAAAACTGGTCGCCATACCTTCGGCCCACGGTTGCTCAACTCAGGGCGGCACCCTGCCGACTACGCCATTTATGTCACAGGTCGGGGTGGAGCGCCAGCGGGCCGCCCACCCCTCCGCCCGCGTGCCGCCCCTGAGGAGCTGACCGTGGACACAAAGGAGGCAGACACAGAATTAAAAATAAATATTCTTTATTAAATAATAAAAACAATATAAAGTCCCTTCCACATCCTCTTTTCTTCGGGAGCAGGTTCTTCCAGCATCAGCAGGCTCTTCACTAGCCTCCGGCTCTTCCAGCATTAACGGGCTCTTCCAGCATCAGCAGGCTCTTCCAGCATTAGCAGGCCCTTCCGGCATTAGCCGGCTCCAGCATCAGCAGGCTCTTCCAGTGTCAGCAGGCCCTTCCAGCGTTAGCCGGCTCTTCACTAGCCTCAGGCTCTTCCAGCATTAACAGGCTCTTCCAGCATCAGCAGGCTCTTCCAGCATTAGCAGGCCCTTCCGGCATTAGCCGGTTCTTCACTAGCCTCCGGCAGAGAGTGGAAGATACATGTAACTCACAGCGTTAGCAGGTTCTTCACTGGACTCAGACAGAGGGAGGAATAGACACGTGTAACTCACAGCATTAGCAGGCTCTTCACTGGACTCAGACAGAAGGAGGAATAGACACGTGTAACTCACAGCATTAGCAGGCTCTTCACTGGACTCAGACAGAAGGAGGAATAGACACGTGTAACTCACAGCATTAGCAGGCTCTTCACTGGACTCAGACAGAGGGAGGAATAGACACGTGTAACTCACAGCATTAGCAGGCTCTTCACTGGACTCAGACAGAGAGAGGAATAGACACGTGTAACTCACAGCATTAGCAGGCTCTTCACTGGACTCAGACAGAGAGAGGAATAGACACGTGTAACTCACAGCAATCGCAGGCTCTTCACTGGACTCAGACAGAGGGAGGAATAGACACGTGTAACTCACAGCATTAGCAGGCTCTTCACTGGACTCAGACAGAGAGAGGAATAGACACGTGTAACTCACAGCATTAGCAGGCTCTTCACTGGACTCAGACAGAAGGAGGAATAGACACGTGTAACTCACAGCATTAGCAGGCTCTTCACTGGACTCAGACAGAAGGAGGAATGGACAGCTGTGATTGCGAGTGAACAGCAGAAATAATTCCCACACTCACATTTCCACCACACACTGTAAGGTTCCACTCGTGCTCATTTCCACAATAAAACTGCAATTCAACAGACTCAGTGTACCAAGGCTTCCGCCCGCAATCCAGCCGAAGTTTTCTCTGGCTCTCTCATCTGTCTTTCTCGTCTGTCTCTCTCGTCCTCTCTCTCTTGCGGCCTCCCGCCGCGACCGCTCACGTGCTGCGCGCTTCACCTCTCATTCTCGTCGTGTCCCCCTCTGCTCGTGCCTCTCTCTCCCGCGGCCTCCCGCCGCGACCGCGGCCACGGCCGCTCACGTGCTGCGCGTCCCTCTCTCACAACCCTTGTGTGTTTTATCCTCTCAAAAAGCGGGAGTGGCCTCAATCAGACGCTCAGAGTGAAGTCCCTACACCTGTCGCCAATCTGCCGTTTAGTTGTCATGACGACAAACACTCATACAGATCTGGAGCTGTTTGTCACCCCGTGACACATGCACATTTCTCTGTTATTAACGGATCAAACAGTGCTGACGTGGAAACCAGGAAGAAACATCGTGCCATGAATGAACTGGCCGGTGTCAGATCAGCAACATTCACCGTGGAATGGATTTGCTGTAGTAACACACTAACTGCAAGGTATGGAAGTTTGTCAGGAATAGTGGGCTGTAATGCTTTCAAGTAACATTACGTCGGTTTTATTTTGACATTATGAATACAATTATTGCTGCCCTCAAATGTTAATCTGAACTAAAATAAACCTTTGTTTATAACTAGCCTACTACTACAATATTACATTTCATTTTGTCCAAGGAGTTGTTTTGTTTTATATGCTCATAAGAAGAGTCAAATATAGCTCCATTATTGTTCAGTAAAAAAAGCAACAAAAAAAGAATCATAAAAAAAATCATACTTTATGATGTTAGTTTCATTAAATAAAATAATAATAATAAAAAAAAGAAAATTCACATTTTTTTCTGGCTTTTTTTTTTTTTTTTTTGCTGTATGGAAAACGTACCGAGCCGATCCGTACCGAACCGTGACACAAGTGTATCGTATCGAACCGAACCGTGAATTTTGTGAACCGTTACACCCCTACTTTTAAGCGATCTAATTTGTAATGTATTATGTTGCCTTATGGCCTCTTTCTTTAATTTCCTAATTACATAAACCATATTATGATCACTTAATCCAGCCTCCAAAACACCACTTCTAAAAATCTTGTAATTATCTGAAACTATCTGAAACTAATATACAATCAATAATTGTTCTACTTTTAGGAGTAATTCTAGTAGGATCAACAATAATTTGTTTCAATGCATATGACTTACAAAATGAACTAAAATGTTTAAACACTGACAAATCCTTCTTCAGCATATCTGTATTTAAGTCACCCAAAAGGATTAACTCTTGACCTAAAACATAATTTGACACATTTAAAATCTCATCGAGACTCTCATAAGTCACTTTGATCAGGAGGACGATAGCAAATACCAACCAAAATCGGTTTACTCTTCGGCAACAGAATATCCAGCCAAACTGCCTCGACTGCAGTATTTGCAAAGTCTTTTCTCTCTTTAAACATCAAATCTGACCTTATGTATGCACATACACCACCTCCTTTTCGATTTCGATCTTTTCTTAATAAGCAATAATTGTCTATATGAATCTCTGCATCCAGTATCGAAACATCAAGCCATGTTTCACTGCAGCTGAACAACGCCACATTAGATTCTTGACATAAATAACAAAGTTCACTTATCTTTGGAAGCAGACTCCTGACGTTGAGATGAACCATGTGCAGACCTTTCATTGTCCCAATAGACCGAAGATCGCTGATTTTGGACGTTGTTGATTTTGAAAGAAGTTGTATTTCATCATTCCCAGTAGATTTACTCGACCGAGTCCTCAGCATCCTGCCTCCATTCTCCGTCATAGAGAACATATCTGACACACCATAGTCCTTTCGACATAAATCTCTTGTTTCATTACAAAGACGTAAATCGCTCCACTGATCCGCCATCAGGCTCCATTCGACACCAATTTCCGAACGCCGACATTGCTCCGCACCCAAAGCCTGACGGCCATCCGCGGCAAAAGTTTGGCAAACTCCTTCACCACCTTTGCACAAACCAGGCCCATGACATTGATGTATGTCTCCCGACACAAGTAGACACATTAATATGATTAATAAGTCACTTAGCTGTCTTTTTTGGCCGCATCTTTGGCCGTGTCTTTGTTTCTTTGAACATGTAATCCATGGACGAAAAAATCAACGTATAGATAACATTCTTACCAAATCCGAGATGTTTACATCCACATCCACTAGGTTGCTTAATTTCAATATTAAAATCAAAATTAATATTGTCCACCTCATTAAAATGCCATAAAAATGTATAAAATAGTGAGAAGATGAGTAGTGTGATTAACACTCCACACCTGCCTGCCGCCATCTTGGCCATCTTTCACCTCTAGATCTAACGAGCCATGATCATCATAAAAACTCTGTTGACTTTGATTTTCCATAGGAGTTTCATACATCAATCGATTCTGTTAAATGTGTATTATTTTTGTGTATACTCACAATAAAAACAAAGTGTTGTGCTTTTTGCCAAATAAAGAAAAATAAACGTGATGCGAGTTCTGCCTTCTCTCTGTCAGTGTAGTCCATTCTGAAACGCACCCGAAAATGAACTGTAACTCAGCGAATACTCAGTCAAACAGGCATACAGACACACAGGCATGAAGCTTGAATTCTCTTCTTTTAAATGAAGTAATTTATATAAAAAACAAATATTCTCATCTTGTGAAATCTGTATTAAAAGAGAGCGATTCCAGTCAAGCTCATTACAGCTGATTCAAATGTAATGTGACACGGAGTGCGTGCCACGGAGAGCGTGCACTATTCAAACGCAAATGACTGAGGCAATCCACGGCGCAATCCTGTGAACGCCCCCATATCAGCTCGAGAAAACACAAGTATATTTAGATCATTACATTTTTACACCGTCACGCAGCGCTGTGAGGAATAATAATAATGGAAAATGTCCCTCAGAAGTGCGGGTATTTCGAGGAGCAAGGATCAGACTGAGCCGAGGAATACAGTAGTAAGTTTTTTTTCCCTTATCACGAGGAGGGATGAATACCATCTCTTTTCAACAGGTCAGGTTTGTCCCAAAAACTTTTCCAATTGTCTATGAATTCTATATTATTAAGCGGACACAATCTACTAACTATCTCATCACTCCTGCGAACAGGAAGGGGGCCAGAGCAAATTACAGTCCTTGACATCATACTTGCGAGTTCACACACCTCTTTAATATTAATTTTGGTGATCTCCGACTGGCGGAGTCGAACAGCATTAGTGCCGACATGAATAATAATCTTAGAGAATTTACGATAAGCATTAGCCAGCACTTTTAAATTTGCTTTGATGTCAGGCGCTCTGGCTCCCGGCAAACATGTGACTATGGTGGTTGGTGTCTCTATTTTCACGTTCCGTGTAATAGAATCGCCAATTATTCTCAGTGGGTGTTTCACTGAGCGGGGCATATCGATTTGTTATGGTAATCGGAACGGAAGAGTGGTTTTTAGATCCGCGACTAGAGCGATCCCTCACTGTCACCCATTTGCCCGGCTGCGCAGGCTCTACTTTAGCCGGAACCGACTCATGTAAAGTGTTCACTATGCTAGGCGCATCCAAAACATCTAAAGCACTAGCACTCTTACTATCCTCAATTAAGGTTTGGATCATAGACTGTAAAAAAATATGGACGTAGTGTCCGTGACGTCACCCGTAGGTTTCTGAAGAGCATTTTTGAAGCCTAAAGTAGGCTGAGCCTCGATGTGAAAAGTTCCTATTTTTGCCCTTCGAATTATAATAGTTAAAAGACATGGCTACAAGTGAGACTGTGTATTGTGATTCTGTACTATTCTGCTAGTTGAAAATGTATTATGCACTAATATTACTTCGAGTGTGTGTGTGACAGTGATTTGTGCCTACATGTCAGTCACTCTTTCTTATGGTTAACCCTGATGTATACCTTTTCAATGAGGCCGTGGTAACCAAATTTTTATTAATTTTTTTTTATTAGAATTGTTGTCCCCCACTTCTGCTCAGACCAACCAGTCGAGAAACAACAAAAACTGCTCCTCTCCAACTCCATAACAAACTCCTTAGGGGAAGAAAAAAGAAAAAGAAAAAGATTTCCTCAAGCCAAGAGAACCACTATTCTCCAAAGAAACCGATTTTCCTGCGATACTCTATTCCCACTCAATTTAACCGATTCATCAAACACGAGAAAAGGAGAAAGAAAGAAACCTCCCTTCTTCGAGAAGAATCCATATTCCTCCCGTTCTCGAATTTGGAAAAAAACGACTTCCACCCGAAAAAAAACTTTTTTGTTTTAAAGAGGCTCAGATACAGGAGAAAATTCTAGGATAATCTTCCCAGATTCCTCCTCATCATCATGTTTTGCCCCTCCCTGATGAATCATCTCCGTATTCAATATCCATAATTGATTCCTTTTAATATCTTTTTATTTAAATGATTATTTGAGGACCAACCACAGCCCCCTTTTCCCTTTTTATATCTCTGAGAGCTCTCTTCTCTCATTCAGGCCATTCCCAATCTCTCTATCCAAAGAAACTCTTTAAATAATCTCTGGTTCAAAGTCCACTCTGGATTATGCTCGAGACCCCTTATTATCAATTTCCGCATCCCATGTCGTTGGAAATGCTCCACCAGTGAACGCCTACTTGTGTTCATGGATCCCTTCCGAATGATATACCTGTGTTGGTATAGACGAGTCTTAAAGGGTAACTAAACCCTAAACCAACTTTTTTTAGTTAATGATCTGTAAGAATGGGGCTTTATTAGTGCTGTTCATTGATTCAAGTCATTTTTTTCACATTTGTGTTTAAAGTGTTTTAATTTTACAAAATATGGTGTAAAAACGTCTGAGTGCTGCCCTCTTCAGGTTGAACGGTGGCTACTGCAGTTGAATTTTCCTATTGGAAGTTGTGGTACACTCTGATGTCAGAGGGTACCAGATAACCACGCCCTTGCCTACAGAGAGATACGTCTCAGATGCACGCCCCCTCTCCACTGGGCTCTGCCTACTTTTCCAGCATTTTTCAAATATTGCCAGTGGGTGGAGTCAGGCTCTGACCAGGGGTTTAGTTACCCTTTAATGGAATTCTTGGTCTGACCGACATATTGTTTGCCACACCGGCCACACTGAATCGCATAAATACAATTCTTGGCTTCCAGCAGAATATTCGGGAGAAAAGAACTCCCTGGACTGACCCCAAGCTTTAATGGTTCGAGGTCTCTTCCTTTTCAACGGTCTCGGTTTCTCCCTATGCTTGCGAAGCCTACTATGGACCAACAAATCCCGCAAATTTGTATTCCTCTTGTAGGCTGCCAGGAGCTTAACCCTCTGAGGTCGGCAAACGCGCCCGCGCGTTTTGCTGGATTTTCTTCACATTGTAGAACTATAAACTTAAATTACTCCGTCATTTATGGTCATACAGAAAAAAGAAATATAAAAAAAAATCTGTGATATTTCTACTTTTGTATGTGTCCACTTACAATCAAATCAAAACATTGTGCTTTTGTAAAATAAAGAAAATAAACAGGGTGTGCGTTCTGCCTCTCCGTCGCAGTGAACTTTTTTTTCTTGAGCACGTCTATAAACTGAAACAAAACTCAGCGAATACTTGTCACACATTTATGAGCCATATACCTTTATAAACATTTAAGTGTGTACTTTTAAATGATCGGATTCAAACTGAAAACAAATATTCTCTGTTTAAGTAATTTGTATAAAACCAACAAGATGTCCAGCTTCTCAAACGCTTCCTAATTACTTTTAATTTGAACACGCCCACTCGCGCAAAAGAGATTCACATGCAAATCTCCACATGGAACGCGATCGCGCTCGTTACCTCAACAACAAAACACCAAAACCCCTCGCAAGTCTCTGCTTTTCGTCGAGTTTGAAAGGCGCACTGTGAGCTTACATTGGATTTAGGCTACCTCAGAAGAAGAAGAACGCGATTTGAAGACAAGAAAGATGTACAAGGTAAGAAATTCTTACATATTAGTTTGTTATTGTTGCATAAATTTCACATTGCAGTTGAACTGTTGATAGATATATGGTGAATATTGTAATATTTAGACCCGTGTTTACTGTTACTGTGTTTGTGGATATCTGCTCAAACGTAGATATGTATATGGTAACCATAATGTTTTATATTTGAGCGCGATGGCGTTTGAATGTATCATATTTGATACATTCGAAAAGCAAAACGCACCAAACGGCTTCATGTTTTTACTATTATCTCATTTCATATCATCATAACGAATGGAAACATTTGAAATAACATGATAATCAATATATTTTTCTCTAGCTTAGTTGTTACTGAAATATTTTGAAAGATTTATAGGCTGCTATGGTTATTGTTATTATTATTTTATGCAGCACTGCGCATAGCCTATGCCTACAAGGCACAACAAACCTGGTGTTCATTATATTATTGTTGGAAACATTTGTGTGTGTGTGTGTGTGTGTATTCTGTGAATTTTAAAAAGCAATTTCAACCAGAAAAATCTAAAATGTATTCCCCAAATCGTGCAGGCCTTTCTCTTGATATCAGTATGTTCACTTTTTTTTTCTTTTTCAGGGCCCAGATGCCACTGAGTCCTGCTGACTTCAACATTCACATCAGTCTCTGTACATGAACATGGTAAAGTGAAAATCAAACACCTTGGAAATGAAAGGTATGTACAATGTTTTTAGGAATGGCACACAGGTCTCTGTCTTTGGATCATTGGCTATCTTTGGATTATGTTGTGTTGTAAATAAATCAAACAATCTAAAAGCCATTCTTTTTTAAATCTCCTCATTCTTTGTGCAAGGTTGCTCAGAATGATAGGGGCCTGATAGCTCCTAATAGGGCAGTTAGAGGAGGGTCTTTGTCTTTCTCAGGTGTGAAAAGCTTACATATTAATGAGCTCCCGCATAAAGCTTTGTGGCACAAAACACGTCGTAAAATTTTTAAATCAATATATTGTCTTATCTGAATGAGCAGTCAGGGTCATTTTCACATAGTTTTGGAGCAAATATTCTAGGCTACGTCATACAATTTTCAAAAGTCTTGTGAAGAAATAATCAGTATGGGTTTCATGGCCTTATTTCAGTGAGAATTTTTTTTTGTATTTTCACAAACCACGCATAAATGTCATTATCTCAAAACTACAAACTTTTACACACATGCTGCTGATATATTATTGTAGCAGAGTTTGTGCTGAATACAGTGTAATTAGACTTTAGCCATGCAAATGTCACAAGTAACAGAAATAAGCACAAATGTCAGAGCATGTCAGAACACCTCCAGGGCCCAGAAAACAGCTCAGACCCCAGAGGGTTAATATCCTGACCTTCCGGCGTGTGCGCCAACGTTTCTGCAAAGCTACCCTTGATCTCCCTGGTGAGCCTGGCAGCCTCTGGAGTAAATGAAAATATGGCCGGGACCAAAACTCTATCCTCCCTTGGAGGCCCGGTCTTTGGATTGGTCTGCAACCGGCAATGCTCCTTATAAATCGCTCTGAGCCGCGACCTAGAATAGCCTCTAGCTCGGAGAGCTCGGAACAAAATACCCTTGGCCTCCTGAAAGCTTTCCTCCCGAGAACAAATTCTCCTGAACCTCAGAAGCTGAGATAACACTATACCTCTGAACGTGTGTCTCGGATGGTAGCTCCGATAGTGTAAAAGGGCGTGAGTGTCTGTTTCTTTAAAGAACATTTTGAAATCCAAAAGTCCCGTAGAAAGAAACTCAGGTCCCTTGTACACTATCGTGTCAAGAAACTCTATGGCCTGCTCATTTATGACTGCTTTCACCTTAATCAAAGCATGATGTGTATTTAACACCCCTAAAAAGGTCTCGAACTCCTGTCGACTACGGTCCAACACTCCCCAGATGTCGTCTAGGAACCTAAAGTAGGACAAAGGGACCTTCTCGCATTTGGGAAAGACCGTCTCCTCCCATTGAGCCATGTATATATTTGCGTAGGCTGGCGCAAACCTTTTACCCATAGCCGTCCCCTTAATCTGCAAATAGAACTCGCCTTCAAACTCAAAGTCATTACGAGTCAGACTTAACTCCAGAAGTTCTAAAATTGCCTCATCCGGTCAAGAGGCATCGGGAAACCTGGCAAAACAATCTCAAACTGCCCTCAAGCCCAACGGAGTCTCAATATTGGTGTACAAACTTTCCACATCTAGTGAAAACAAAAAAGCCTGAGGCTTGTGGACTTTAGGAAGTAAATAAAACCGCCTGGGCCTAGGCCTCACTTCCCCTACCAAATAACTCGCCTGCCGCTTACAGATAAAACCTGATCTCAGCAAGGTATTGACCACTCTCTCAATGCGGGGTATCGACTCCATGAAAATGGGAGCCTCTAACTTGGAGTAAAAGGACCGGTCTGTTAATTGCCTAAGCCCTTCCTGAACAAAACATGCCCTGTCCATAACTACCACCGCACTTCCCTTGTCTGCAGGTTTAATCACAATCACACTTCTGCGAGCTAAATCCTCCAACGCCTTAATCTCCTCCAGGGGCAAGTTAGGCATCGGAGCCCGTGCTCCCGATAAAGCCACCTGGACACCCTCCAAGTTCTTCTCAAAAAACTCCCAAACCTCCCCAGGAAGTCTCTGGGGCGGCGGCACCCACCCCGAACTCTCGCAAAATGGAAGACCTTGGGCTTCACCGTCGGTGTTTGGACCAAAATAAACTGCTGGCAGATTTAGGTCAGTTTCACGACAAAATAAAAAGGCAATGGACCTCTGTCAACTTTCTTTACCAGATGAGAAGGGATGAATGATAAACCCCTATCCAGTAGACTAACCGGTGTGAAATGAAAACACTGAGACGGGATGAATGATAAACCCCTATCCAGTAGACTAACCTGTGACTAACCGGTGTGAAATGAAAACACTGAGAAAAGTTAATGACAGAGCCCGTTTTTTTATTGTTTTCCTCAACTTTTTCGGGACCCTGGAGGAAACCCTTTAGCAATTTAAATGCTTGAGCCAGTGTTGCAACATAGCCCGAGCTGTATCTGCCGTCCAGTGGATCTGGTCTCGCTCCACTTGGAACCGGCAACCCGGTAGGAGGGGAACACAGCACTCTGCTCTGAAGATCACATCGTTTAGGGCCCGTAAGTTTCGAACCTGCTGTTCCGGCAGGGTGGGATCATAATTCACCAACGGAATGTGTAGAACCGTGTTCGGGAACGTCGCAGCCTCCGCTTCCTTCAGCCTCTCAATACACTTCCTTAAGGCCTGGATGTTGCTCTGGCCAAACAATAATATCACGTGCCTGACCCCGTCTGCTGCCGTGCCGGGGAATTAAATCTATTTAATCTGTTAAATAGATTCTTGCTCGAACCTATTTAACTTGACCAACGACAATAAACCTATCCTTCTTTAGTTAAAACTCACCTTTCCCCACACTAAGTTCATGGAAAAATCGGTTTTCCCGAAACCGATTTTTTAGCTTCTAACCGGCAAGTCCTATCAAAACTATCTGTTGTACCAATCATAGGCTACTACGGATTTACTTCAGAGCAGAAGCTGGTATCAATTAAGATCTATATTGATCAAGACACCTAGGTGTATTATCCATATTAACACCACTAGGTGTATTATCCATCAGGCTACCATGGGTTGGTTTTAGAACAGAAACCAGTCTTAGATCCATATTGATCAAGCCAATAACATGACCAGGTGTATTATCCATAGGGCTGCTACGGGTAGGTTTTAGAAGAGAAGTTGTGACGGGATTAGATCTACATCGATCAAGACATTAACACCACCAGGTGTATTATCCACAGGGCTGCTACGGGTAGGTTTTAGAACAGAAGCTGGTACGGGCTTAGAACTGTATTGATCAAGACATTAACCTGTTAAGCTGCAACCCCACTTTTGAAAAATCCCCAGAAATGACATACCCAAACTGAAACAGATACAGTTCATGAACCCTTTGCATTAAAAGCACAAGTATGATCTCATTTGAAAGCTGACACCTGGCAGTTTATTGTAAATGTAGAATTAATTATTGTCATAATGACAAAAATTGTTATAAATAGCTTCAAAGTTTTGTAAAATTATTAGAAATTAATTTTTATGAAACATCCTCATGAAAATAAAATTGAAGTTGGCACTGGAGCAATCTAGAAATGCACTACAGCTAAAGCCATATGTCTAAACATTCTATGTTTAAAATCTGAAGATAATAAGTCCAAAACTCTGTATTTAGTTAAATGTTTTTCAAGACCATGTCAAATGACTTTATTTTGATTTGACGCTAAAATGCTACTGATGTTTATTGTCATCTTCTAACCATCTATCCAGTATATTGTCTCTATTGTTTTGTGGTGCAGACGATCCCCATTCAGTCTCAGTCTCCCCCTGCACACATTCACACCTCTCCAGCCTGGTTATGGCTCGAAATATGCATTTCTTTTGTCTGCATTATAGCTACTAACGACTGGCTATTCACAGGCTATTCATAGGGTTTCAGTCCCTAATTTCTTTTCTCAAAGTTCACCCTTACATTTTAAACTGTATCAAATGCATTTCTTGAATAAAGACACATTTCAGGTAGCATTAAAAAAATAATAAAAGTATAACTTCTAGGTAGCAGGTGCACCTAGGGCTAGCTAGCATGTTAGCTTAGCACACCATCAATACACGACAATTTATGAGATTAAAACCATGTTTGTGCTCTAAACTTACTTTTTAACGCACGTTGAGTATTTTAAATAATCTTCTGTGATCTAATTTGGCTTCAGATAAAAAAAATCAGACAGAAAATATACTATTGGATAGTGTTCTGCACAATGATAGTCTATATAGATTAGCATTACATTATAAATATAATCTATTATTATGAAAATACCTGGCATGGCTTGAAAAACACAGGTAACTCAAATATCATTGCAAACATGTTTATTGTCTTCAAAACGTCTGTATCTGCATGTTACAGCGCGATCTCTGTAGCTTTGTGTGTCTGGCTGCGTTCCAAACCGCATACTCAATGAGTAGGTACTTAATTTCAATGAGTACTTACTTAACGAGCGCTAAAAGAGTAGGTACTTTATAGCCAAATCTCGTTGAGTATGAATGAGAACCGGACATCTGCCATGTTGACGTTATCATGTGACCTAGGCCTACTACGCGTTATCACAAGCGCAACAACTTAAAAGATTCGAACGGACACGTTTAATTCATCTATCCGTAAATCTTGATAGTGATTAAACTTGCTCATTTTGTGGTCTTTTTGAAGAAACTGCTGCCCATTTATTTTGTGAATACATTTAGGGTTGATTAAAGTTCTTATATTTAACACTACTAATGTGAACTACCGTTTTATCCTTAACGATGTTATTTATTTTTATTACGAAATCCCAAAATTGCCATCTCTTGAATATGTTGTTAATTTTTTATATCCAAATATTTTCATCCACAAGCAAAAGTGGCTAACTGCTTTATTTTTTCCTCTTTTTCTTGTTGAATTTAACTGTCGTTTCATCTCTCAGGCCTATAAATAACAAAAAATGCTTTTTTTTAAATGTATTATAATGAATTATTTAAGAAAATATATATTAAGATATTCAACCAGGTTCTTTTTTCCTGTGTAAAAAATCTCATATTATGTATGCAAACCCATAATATATATATATATATATATATATATTATGGGTTTACATACATAATGAGATTTTTTACAGATCTCATAACATCAGTAACTCGACAGCCCTACCTAGAACGGGTTTCCTCAGCGTTTGTAATGTCTGCACAAAGGGCAGCTGTGTGAAGATTCGCCTTTGGAGGAAAACTGTTGATTTTATACTCGAAAAATGTAAGTATCATTAATATTAAAAATTAATATTACCTCAGAATGAATTGCATTTCTATCCCACCCCAAAATATACAATAATAACAACCATAAATGCTGACCAATACTTAATTATATGACTTTTTACTGAAAATTATATAATTCAATAAAACAAACAAATTGTAATGTATGTCATATGACAGAGCTATGCATGATTGAATACACTCTAGATGTGTATATAATGAACATATCTACATTTTCTTTCAAACAATTAAATAAAACATTAATTAAATAATTATATTTTATTTACTGACAACAATGAGAAATATTAATAAATTAGTAAAAGAATGAATGAAAGTCACCATCACACAATAAACAAACGCACAAGTCAACACATGAAACAAAGCTTTATTCAAACTACAATCATGTATGTAGGCTACAGGCGCTGAACCCCACATCCTTCTGCCATCTCAACACAGCAGTTCCCATTCTGCAGCTTTATTCTGATGAATCAGCTGACCGTCAGAGCTGAGCCGTGCCTGAGGTTGTTGTGTGATGTGTTGTGCTTCACAATCTGAGGCAAGTGGAGTGATGTAGGGACCATCTCTAGGATTCAGCTCTGGGCTCTTCATCCTCAGCGCTCACACCAGCCTGCTGACATTTCAGATCCTACAAAATACACAAACATAACACAAAAGCAGTAATTTTAACCACACAATGTCATTTGATTTCAGTATTATTTAGAAGACAAAAACGCTTTTTTTTCACAAATGCCGCCATCATCTTTACTTGCAGGTCCTGCTCCACAAAAGCTCTGCAGCAAATGCACAGAAATCAAGAATCAGAAAAGCGCTGTAATTGCTCTGTTTGAAATTACAATAATTAAAATAAACTACAACTTAATATTGAAATAGTTGTTGTTATTCATTTCTGTAGTATACTCACTCAAAGCCTTCTTCAGCCACTCTCCACCGGATAAACACACATCTGTTCATCTGACCCTATAACATCCAGACAAGATCCACATTACATCTGTGATTTATGAACTCAACACTATTTTACATGTTGAGGTTGTTTTAACTTTTTATCCAACATAAATGTTCCTCAATTTATCAACAGTAATGGACAAATAAAATAGATAACTTATGTTTAACGTTAGTTACTTTATAGATTTGTTCTACATAATAGCACACATTTCACTCAGATGTCTATTTCATGTTGTGATATTTCAAGATTTTCCTGTCAGATGTAAATAGAGTTAATAGACATTTAAAATAAGCGTCTTTGATGTATGGTTTGTTTATGTAAATCCACTTTAGAGACGTAACTTACGTGTCCTTACTGGAGCTCCCCTGTTAGCTAACGTTATAATAAAACGTGTTTTTACAGCAAAATCACAACTATACTATACTGTGTAACGTCTTTACACCTTCAACAATTCAACAGTTTACTCTACAGTAGTTCAACACATGCAATTTTAACAAAAGGAACCGTGTTTACTCACATTTGAAAGCACCCGCGTCGCTGATCTCTGCGATGTTTTATAATGACGTATCCTCTCGCGTGGCCTCCTGGGATAGAAGAGTATCCATCGGATGAGCACTCGAAAATCTGGCCGAAAGCAGTAAGCCATCCGGGAACTTCTCGCCTACTCTTTCATGAATACTGATGTTTCGAACGTACTGCTTCCTTCACGTACTGTTTTCGCCTACTATATAGTAGGAAAGTAGGCATATTGGAACGCACTTAAGTCCGAATCTCGCGATAATTCGTACGTCACCCAGGTAATTCTCGCCTACTCTTTTGGATTCGTACATACTTTTTCGCTCGCCTACTCTTTTTCCCATACTAAATAGTAGGGAAGTATGCGGTTTGGAACGCAGCAAGTGTCTTCTGCCATCAAAGCCCTGCAATGTACAAGCCATAATAGGAAATAATTAGTAAATGTTCATTTTTGGGTTAATCAATTCATTTAGAGACAATTTGATCAAATACACTTACCGGAGTTAAAGGGTCAGGTTTGGGCTTCACGTGCTTATCATAGCAACTTTTATACCAAAAGCAGGAGCAAACTAGACAGAGGATAAAATAAACATATGGTCGTTTGATGTTATTCACTCGATACTTTTCTTTAATATCATTCATTTAAAGAATTAAGAAAAGCTGTTGCAGACATGTTGGAAAAATGGACAGAATGTGAAAAAAGAAAAGAGGAAAAAAGCGATAGTTGTAAAGAAAGTGATAGGTCCACAGAGGCAGAGTGTGTTACTGATGATATGACAGATAGATGGATAGAAGACAAAAGCTAGAGGTAATGATGGAGAAAGAATGTGTGATAAAGACGGAAGAGAAAATGTTAAATTAGCAGTCTTAGAGGTAGTGTAAATTAAATTATGATGGATGGACAGAAATAATCTATACTGTCAATCTTTCCTTTTATTTATTTTAGAGAAATAAATTAGAGAATGTTACTAGAAAAACAGGAGGGAGGGAGTGATTCAAATATATTGAGGGTAAAAGAAAGTGGTCCAGGAAAAGGAAAAAGATCATTCGAAATGTGATAATGATAAATGGCATAAGAGTGTATAATCAGTGTGAATGAAAGTAACAATAAGAAATAAGAAAGATGAGAGAATAAGAAATACTACTTAACAGATGAATTATAGAGCATAAAACAAAACTTAAGGCAGACATTGAGAAAGTGTGACACAGGCAGAGAAATGGAGAGTCTTATATTAAAAAAAGAAAATATATTACTTATAAGAACAAAATACTTACCCGTACACCTTACACCAATCCACTTGAAAGCAGAAAAGGGTCCACTACAGCTGTTACATTTATCCAAGCTTGATACTGCCGAGGAGATTACGTCATGTTTGCAATTCTGTTGGAAAAGAAAAGAGAATTAAGCCTAATTCCTTGTTATAAAAATCTGCTGAGACTTCTCTAAATACCATGGCACATACTGGCTGAGTGCTCATAGAAATGATTACATGTCTAGCTATTGTGAACATGACCATTTCAAGCAGCGGTGTTAAATTAGTGTGGACCTAAACTCTGTTGGGCAGAGGCTCTCCAGGAGCAGGGTTCGCTTACCTTAGGCAAACCCTTTCTAGGTTACATTCACACACACACACACACACACATTAAAGATCACCTTCTCTGATCCATCATCTGCCTCACAGCTGACAAAACCATTGGTCTGTTGTTCTATCTCAGATATCACCTTTGAAATATTTTTAAACATTTGTAAACACAGATAAGCAGAAAATCATGTGTTCTCTTACGAGAGGTTCTCTCGTATTGCGTAAGGAACTTACGCTACGGGAAAAGTCATCTTTTCTCGAGATACTGAAGCCAAAAAATTATCCTTAATTTTTCATATTTTGTCAACGCAGTGCAGCAGGCGGCACAGCAGAGCTAGAGCGGGCAATACTGCGTGCTCATTGGCTGCCGCGCGGCAACTGCTTAAGCCTACCAGTGAGCCCCGCGTGACGTCACGCCCAATCAGGGCGCGCGCGCCCTCGCGCGTCACAGCCCGCCAGAAGGGGCGGCGTCAGAGCGTATAAAAACAGGGCTCGGAGGCTTAACTCTCTGATTTCTGTCTCTTCAGCGAAGCTCTTCGCATCGCTGCTCTCTGAGAGAAGCCGTCGCCGTCGAAACCAGCAACGAGCCAGCCTAGGACAGCCTGAGGAAGCCGGACGAATCTTCGCCGCCTTCAGCCTGCCATGCCAGCTCAGCTATCCGGCGATATATCCTTTCTCAATATGTCTATTTACATTGTGTGTGTGTTCGCCGCTGCGACACACACTCTCTAAAAGAGAAATTTCCTCTCCCCGCTCTCTCTCTCCCTCTGTCGAGCCGCGCAACTGCGCCTCTCGCAAGGTGTGTTAGAGATGCGGATGATTACGGGGCTCGCTCTCTCCCTCTGTTCGAGCCGCGCAAAACGTGCCGCTCACAAGGGATCGCAGATGCATACGGTCACGGGGCTAGCTTTCTTTACGTTACAAGAAAGCTACCCCCCCCTCCCCCCCGCCCGCCGTCTCCCGGCGAAAGGAGAAAAGAGTGTTCTAGACCCGCCAAGGCCGGTCTAACCTCCATCTCTAACATATTTCTCAGTCCCCTCCTAGTTCAGGCTACTGGGAATATCTATACTGCAGTAAACCAGCCTGTTACAGTACACGCACGCCTGCAAACATGATACCGCTCTCTGGCTACTCGCTCTTCCCGCACTTTCTCCCTCTGTTCGAGCCGCGCAGACTGCGCCACTCACAAGGGATTGCAGAAGCTGACAGTCGCGGGGTTAGTTTTCTTTACGTTACAAGAAAGCTACTGTCCCCGCGTCCGTCACTCGTCGGTGATAGGAGAAAAGAGAGTGTTCGGGTCTCACCGAGGCTTGGCTACCGCCTTTCTCACATATTTCTCAGTCCCCTCTAAGTTCAGGCGGCTGGAAATCTTAATATTGCAGTAAACGAGCCTGTCACAGTACACGCACGCCTGCAAACATAATAACGCTCTCTGGCTACTCGCTCTCCCCGCACTCTCCCTCTGTTCGAGCCGCGCGGACTGCGCCGCTCACAGGGGATTGCAGAAGCTGACAGTCGGGGGGTTAGTTTTCTTTACGTTACAAGAAAGCTACTGTCCCCGCGTCCGTCACTCGCCGGTGATAGGAGGAAGGAGAGCGTTCGAGTCCCACCGAGGCTTGGCTTCCGCCTTTCTCACATATTTCTCAGTCCCCTCTAAGTTCAGGCGGCTGGAAATATTAATATTGCAGTAAACGAGCCTGTTACCTTACACGCTCGCCTGCAAAACATGACGACGCTCCGGCTACTCGCCCCGCTTCCCGCGCAAACTGCGCCGTTCTCAGGGATGTCAGAGCGGACGGTCACGAGTAATGCTCAGCACCCCGCGTGCCTCACTCACCGGCGGAAGGAGGAGGGAGATGTTTGTAGCCCCGCTGAGGCCGGGCCATTCTCCAATTCCCATACGTTTCTCAGCCCCCTCTGAGTTTAGGCGGCTGAAAATGTTAATGTTGCAGCAACGAGCCTGTTATAATACACGCACGTCTGCACGCTATCGCCGACGAAAAACATGACCCGCACTCTCTTATGCTTGAGCGAAATGATAGCCTATGCACTCTTCCCCTGTGGCTCAGTGGCAGAATAACAGGCTTTCACACCAGAGACCCGTGTTCGAACCCGGCTCTGGCAGCAAAATTTTTTATGCTGTTCGCTGATCCGAGCTCGCGGCCAGCTTCTCACACGCAGAAAGTGTGTGTATTGCAGCCAATGAGTCAGTTATACAACTCGCTCGCCTGCACACAAATGCTGTTCGTACAGCGGCCCAGAAAATCTGGAAAAGAGTGTTAATTCTGGTTATTCGGCTCACGCCGACGGTGTTTGAGTGTAGTAAATATGCCCACGACCCAGTGTTCATTTCTACACACAAGCACAATTCCCCCTGTGCACCCCACAGAGCACACTCACATAAAGCGCGCACTTGCCGCTCGAGTGTTAAGTGTAGGAAATGTGCCCGCTCACGAGTGCTCACAACCACACGCTGTTCGCTCTGTCTCACACATTCAGGGTTCAGATATCGCCACTGCCACCGACCGTGTTTTAATAAAGAGTCCTGTGCCCGCTCCCCCGCGTTCACACTCTGCTATAAACACTCACGCGCACTCTCTCAGCGCAATCCGGCCGATCACTGCTATCAGCGAGTCCCCGTCTCACAGCACTGTCTCAGCGCGCACCGCGCGCCCGCCACTGCAGGTCCCTCGTCCCGCGCTATGCAGCGGGCAGGACTCAGAGGCCATTCGACCCCTAGCTATGAGTGCAAATGCATGGAAAGCTATTCCGGGTGTGTCGACATGGGTGCTGGACACGGTAATACAGGGCTATTCGCTACAGTTCAGTCGTCGGCCTCCGCGCTTTCAAGCCCGGACCGAAACGAAAGTGAACGCAGAAGCAGCCCATCTGCTGCATGCAGAGATAGCGAGGCTGCTGCGAAAAAAAAAAAAAAAAAAAAAAAAAAAAAGGGCGATAGAGAGAGTTCCTCCTCTGACCGAGGCGGGCTTTTACAGCCGTTATTTCCTCGTGCCCAAGAAGGACGGCGGGCTCAGACCCGTATTAGGTCTGAGACATTTGAACAGAGCCCTCATGAGACGGCTGTTCAAAATGCTTACGACCAGGCAGATCCTCGCGCTAATTCGCCCGAGGGACTGGTTTATATCTCTCGATCTGAAAGACGCGTATTTTCAATCCAGATTATACCCCGTCACAGGCCATTCTTGAGATTCGCCTTCGACGGCCAGGTGTATCAATATACCGTCCTGCCGTTTGGCCTGTCCCTAGCACCCCGCACATTTACGAAGTGCATGGATTCAGCTCTCGCTCCCCTGAGAAAACAGGGCATGCGAATCCTGAACTATCTGGACGATTGGCTCATTCTAGCGCAGTCAAAAGAGGAACTCATCTCTCACAAGATAGCGCTTCTCAGTCATCTGGAAAGCCTGGGTCTTTCGGTGAACTGGGACAAGAGCTCACTTATCCCCAGTCAGTCTATTTCCTTCCTAGGAATAGAACTGGACTCGGTGGCGATGACTGCCAGGCTGTCAGAACAGCGCGCGCGCTGTGTTCGACACCTCGCCGCATCCGTCCAAAAGGGCAGATACCTCCCTCTGAAACGTTTCCAAAGGCTGTTAGGCCATATGGCATCAGCCGCAGCGGTCCTACGGCTGGGTTTACTTCGTATGCGCCCGCTACAGTGCTGGCTGAAATCGAAAGTACCCCGCGGAGCGTGGGTTTCGGGCAGCGCTCGAGTCAGCGTGACTCAGGTCTGTGTCTCAGCCCTGCAGCCCTGGCTAGCGCCCGAATGGTACTGTCAGGGAGTGACAATGGGAGCCATCTCACACCGCAAAGTGGTCTCGACAGACGCGTCCAACATGGGTTGGGGAGCGCTTTACGAGGGCAGACCAATCTGCGGCCCCTGGTCGGGCCCAGAGCGGAACCTCCATATAAACTGTCTGGAGATGTTAGCGGTCGAGAAAGCTTTGAAGCATTTTCTCCCATACTTGCGGGGACACCACGTGCTAGTTCGCTCAGACAACATGTCAGTGGTGTCCTACGTGAACCGCCAGGGCGGACTCAGATCCAGAGCCCTGCGCGCTCTAACAGAACGCCTCTTGGTCTGGGCTCAGGGCTCGCTGCGCTCGCTGAGAGCCGCGCACATGCCCGGGCACCTGAACGACGGCCCGGACAAACTGTCCAGGGACAATGTTCCCCCAGGGGAATGGGCGTTACACAGCCAGACGATACAGACGTTGTGGCTCCGCTTCGGCGAAGCGAAATTGGACCTTTTTGCCACAAGCGAGAACGCTCAGTGCAAAAGGTTCTTTTCGAAGAGCAAGGACGCGCTGGCCCAGGCGTGGCCCAGTGTCCCGTTGTACGCTTTCCCCCCGATCTCTATGCTGCCTCAGGTATTAGCGAAGATCAGGGAAATGCGCTGCGCAGTGCTCCTCATAGCCCCGCACTGGAAGAACCAACCCTGGTTCCCGGAGCTGGTGAACATGTCAGACACAGCCCCGTGGCCGATTCTGGTGAGGAGAGACCTTCTCTCTCAAGCCCGAGGGTCAATTCTGCATCCCCATCCAGAGCACTGGTCTCTGCATGCGTGGGTAATCAACGAATATTCGTTGACCTGCCAGAAGGGGTAGTTAACACGACCTCGCAGTCCAGAGCCCCCTCGACGAGGCGGCTCTATGCGTCTAAATGGTCAGTGTTTAATAAATGGTGTACAGGGAAGAGTTTGAACTCTCAGTCCTGTGAGGTTCCACAGGTTCTGAACTTCCTCCAAGAGCTCTTGGACGCGGGCAGGTCCCCCTCCACGCTCAAGGTGTATGTTGCGGCGATTGCTGCGTTCGCCGACTCGGCGCGCGGCCGCGCACTTGGAAGAAACGAACTCGTTACCCGTTTCCTGCGAGGCGCCAGGAGGCTGAACCCTCCGCGGCCACCTTCGGTTCCGATATGGGATCTGTCTTTGGTCCCGGAGGCCCTTAAAGCTTTTCCCTTCGAGCCGCTAGACTCTGTGGGTCTCAAATACCTCACTTTCAAAACCGTTTTTCTGCTGGCCCTCGCCTCAGTAAAACGCGTGGGTGACTTACATGCGCTATCAGTTAGCGCGTCGTGTCTTGAGTTTGGACCTAACGACTCGTTAGTCATTCTCAAACCCAGACATGGCTATGTCCCTAAAGTGTTGGGTACTCCTTTCAGAGCACAGGTTATCTCCCTCTCAGCCCTGCCGCCGGCAGCCAGCGAGGTCGATAATAACCTCCTTTGCCCTGTCAGGGCGTTAAGGCTTTATATTACGCGCTCTGCAGCCTTCAGGCTCTCAGAGCAGCTCTTTGTTTCGTTTGGTGGGCGCACCAAGGGTCTCGCCGCCTCGAAACAGACGCTATCCAGATGGATAGTGGATGCTATCGCGACAGCATACGCGTCCAAAGACCTGCAGTGCCCTCTGGGCATACGGGCTCATTCCACCAGAGGCGTTGCCTCATCGTGGGCATGGTCCAGTGGGATTTCCATTTATGACATTTGTACGGCAGCAGGCTGGGCCTCCCCGTCTACATTTGTTAGGTTTTATAACCTGGAAGTTCCCGCCCTGCAGGCTAAACTTCTTGCAGTCTAAAATTCATGTTCATGCCCTGCTCTTCGCAGGCTGGATATTGGATTTGGCTCTTCTGGTCGAGCCGCACTTTCAGGGAAAGCTCTTATATACAGACCGGCTGTGCTGCTCTGTTTCTCCCTATGGGTGCTTATGTACATGTGTTGGCCCGCATTGCTGGCCACCTCTCTCCCCACTCTTCACTCCCCGGGTCCCCTCCCCCTGGAGTTGTGTGTGGATGCATGGCGCGCACGGCGTTGACAAAGGGTTCCCGTAGCGTAAGTTCCTTACGCAATACGAGAGAACCTCTCGTAAGAGAACGATACTTGGTTACTCACGTAACCTCGGTTCTCTCTAGAGAGGGAACGAGTATTGCGTTCCCTGCCGTGCTTGCGCCCCGAGCTCATGTCGCTTCATTCGACAGAAACCAGAGAGTTAAGCCTCCGAGCCCTGTTTTTATACGCTCTGACGCCGCCCCTTCTGGCGGGCTGTGACGCGCGAGGGCGCGTGCGCCCTGATTGGGCGTGACGTCACGCGGGGCTCACTGGTAGGCTTAAGCAGTTGCTGCGCGGCAGCCAATGAGCACGCAGTATTGCCCGCTCTAGCTCTGCTGTGCCGCCTGCTGCACTGCGTTGACAAAATATGAAAAATTAAGGATAATTTTTTGGCTTCAGTATCTCGAGAAAAGATGACTTTTCCCGTAGCGTAAGTTCCTTACGCAATACTCGTTCCCTCTCTAGAGAGAACCGAGGTTACGTGAGTAACCAAGTATCGTACTGCTTTATGATAAATATGAGAAAATGTAAATAAAACATTTCAAAGCGCGCTTTTCCCTCCACAGAAGCACGTCGCTAAACTAGGGAATGAACTTGCACTCCCTGGGCGGTTCAGCGCAAAAGAGGAGGCGTGTTCCGGCGCAAACGTTCCTTCATGCTATTTTACAGGTTTAGAAAACAATTGCGCCACTAACCAGGAAAAAATAGTTTAAAGTCAGTGGCGCGTTGCGCATGTTATTCATGTGCTATTTTAAGGGCGCATGCTTGGCCATAATCAATGTAGCGTGTGTACAACGCGAATGCACTTTGATTCTCTCATCTACACAGAAGCAGCAGTTTTCATTTTTGCAAATCATACATTATTACGATAGATAGATAGATAGATAGATAGATAGATAGATAGATAATTTATTATAAAAGCATACATCTAGCTTACACATTTACTCAAATTATCATACGCCTTTTTAACCGAAGTTAATTTGGGTGGGTTTCTCCATCCCCAACGTCCCTGACGAGAGTGTTGCTCTCCTTGGCTGTGAACCGCTCCTGGCGCACGCCTGGCAAATCCGCCGTTATTATAGGAATCCGCTTTAGAACAAGCGCGCCTGCTCTTAAAGGGAATGTGAGATGACGCTCTGATTGGTTTATTTCACGTTACGCCCAAACCACACCTATGAGTAATGAAGCTGCTTCAGACCAACCCATTTTAGATTTGCGCCTGGCGCAAGAGTCATTTATCCCGCCGGGAAAATAGCAACAGCGCCAAGACCCGCCCACAAAGTTACTTGCGCTTTGCGCTTTGACACTTGCGTTTCAGATCGTTAAAATAGGGCCCAGTGAGTTGTTCCACAGTATAATAACGAGACTTTGCAAATTTCCCAACAGTACTTTCCTGTGAATTAGTTTCAGACAATATATTAGCAATCGAATCTGAATCTGAATCACTGTCCAAATCACTATCACCTTGTGATTTTGAAATATCATTGTCAGACACATTAGAAATTGATGCCTGCGTCTCATTCGACCGGGCGCCACGCGTTCACAGTCACTTCAGCCAGATCATAGTTCTCTGGAGCATTTCAAATCTGCCCTGAATTAGATTTGATTCCATTTGGTGCATTTTGAGCCTCTTTCACCAGAGGACAGGCTGTTTTAACCCTTGTGTTGTGTTCAAAACCCTATTACACCTTTGATGTTCCCGGTCAAAAATGACCGGACTATAAAAAATAGCTTATAAATCTCTCATTATACTATATTTTCACCCAATATTGGATTCAATCTTTTTGTCAACTTGTTCTCTTTCAATTAGGACTGGTTTTATATTTCTATTTGCATCTGATTAATCGTAGGCCTCATTTATTTGACAGTAGGCATCTCATTTTTTGAGTAAAAAAAAACATTATTTTTGAATAATTTTGGAAATATTAAATAAATCTGAAGAAAATTGGCACTGTTGATCACACTAGTCTACTTTAATTTTTCACCATTAATTTTGTTTTGAAAAACTTTTATTTTGTACAAAATGGCACAGAGTTACACTTGTGGTGTTCCACTGGGCCACTGAGAGCCACTGTTCCACTGGGCCACTGACTGAAAGTGAATGGGAGAGACTGAAAGGTTTTCAGGAGCATGTTCATTATGTTTATGTACACATATGTGCTTGTGTGCTTGCAAACATCGAGCCCTTGAACCTGTGCATGTGTGGATACCTGCATACAGACGTTACCCAAACACACACAAGCCAAGGCTTCATCTTTGATAAAAGGGGCGATGTTTGACAGAATAACTTTTCTCGCAGGAGTTGAAAGAGAAAGCACAGGTGTAAAAAGGCCACGAATTACAACTCCTCTTTCCACAACATTATTGGCATTTTCTACAGTGTTCAAGAAACAAACAACTGCATTTCTCATCCTTGACGCTGCTAGAACGATCTTATGTCCAACAACCTCTCTGATTGCCAAGATACGATCTTCCACACTTGCAGCGGCCACCACTTTAACCCTGTGGCACCGCGCTAATGAACCGAGCGAGTCAACACCTTCGGCCGCCATGCACTCGGTGATACACTGGCAACCAACGGTCAAAAACACTATTGATTCATCTACTCAATGCAGATTAAACACGAGAGAGAGAGAGACAGAGAGAGAGAGAGAGAGATTACATGTTCTCTTTCATAGGTTCACTCAACGCTGCGGATAGCGCAGTGGGATATTCTCTGAATGTGCCAATTGTCTGAAGCCCTATAAAATCACGCCAATTCATTGGCTGATGGCGCTCGCGCAGTCTGGCTCCGCCCCGACGCTCTTACGTCGCATCATTACATATTCGCGCGCGCGCCATCTGTCCTCAGATTTCTCTGCCTTCAGAACGAAGCGGTCACGTTGCCCTTCACTCTTGATTTTTCTAAGCTCATACGACTTCTGGATTATTCTCGGCGCTTCTGCGACTGTTCAAGCGGAACTCTGTTTCTCCTTACGGTGAAGTTGCCATGGAATACCGACGCTGTTCTCCGCCATGTGCTCGTTACATCGCTAACGACGACCCGCACAGTAAGTGTGTTAAATGTTTGGGTTTTTCACATGCGCGCGAGGCAGTCATAGGATCGTCTAAATGCAAATTCTGTGAAAATTTGTTGCTCAAAACCCTCAAATCGCGGCTCGCGGTTTTTGAGAGGGAATCATTCGTCCCCCCCTGTCGCGCTCCCGAGGCCTCTCGAGGATCCGCGACTTGGGGTTCGGATGTAGAGCTTGAGGATGTGGAGTTCGAGCAGACGAGCCCCGCTCTTTCTCTCCCTCCCTCCCCTCGGCACGCGCGAGGCATGCCAGTTGAATTTTCATATGATTATTTGCGCCCCAGCCCGGGAGCACGCGACGCGGTTTCTTTCGGGCTGGAGGATGTACTTTTTACCGAGGCTTCCAACTCCGAGGATTTCGGGCCTACTCTCGCCGACGAGGTTATCCCGCCTAGCGGCCAGGAAGCGCGGCCTACTGCGGCCTACGCGGAGCTCGTTGATGTACTTTTGCGCGCTACGGAGAAGCTCGCTATTGATTGGCCCGACGAGCCCCGCGAATCTCAGTCGTCGAAACTCGACGAGAGACTTCTCAGTGGCCCTAATTCTAGGCCTCAACGGAGAAAGCTGCCATTTTTCAGTGATCTGCATCACGAGATTTCCAGATCCTGGAAGCAGCCCTTCTCTGCGCGCCTCACTAATGCGGCAGCTGCTGATTTCACCAACCTAGTAGGTTCTGTGGAACAGGGCTATTCCGCCGTTCCGGCGATTGAGGAGACTTTAGCCGACCATCTTGCTCCGTCCTCTGCGCCGTCCTGGAAATCGCGCCCCCTCCTCCCCTCTAAAGCATGTAGGACTACCTCCTCTCTAATTGGGAAATCCTACATGGCGGCTGGGCAGGCAGGCATGTCCCTGCACACTATGGCCATTCTTCAGGCCTACCAAGCAGACGTCCTGAAGGAAATGGACGAGGGCGATGGCATGACCCCTGAAGCAGTCAAGGAGCTTCGTAAGGCTACGGATTTAGCCTTAAGAGCCACCAAACATACAGCACGTGCTATAGGTCGCTCTATGGCTGGTTCCGTTGCGGTGGAGCGCCACTTGTGGCTTAATCTCACGGAGATCCGTGACAAGGAGAAGGTTTTCCTCCTGGACGCCCCCATTTCTCAAACAGGTTTGTTTGGTGAGGCGCTCCGCTCCTCCAAATCCCAATCGGCCGCGTTCAGACAGTTCATGCCCAGGAGGGCTAGGGAACCTTCTGCTCCCTCCCCTGTTCGACCCAGAGAACGTCCCTCTTTTAGACCGGAGTTCTCTTCCAGGAGGAGCGAACTGGTGCATCCCCCACCTACCACGGTTTGGGGAGCCCGCGGTCGCCCGTTTCCCCGTCAACGGCCTCACAAGCGCCTCCAGATGAAGCGGTCCGACAAACCGACCGCTCCGGCGGCCCAGAGCCGTTCCTGACCCTCCGGTCGGAAAAAGGAGAGCTCCTCTGCTTCCTCAAGGTTGGGACAGACCGCGCAAGCGTTTCTGCCCACCTCCCAGCTCTCCTTTCCTTGCCCTGTCACCTTCGCCACTCAGAGTGTCTCGAAGTGCAGGCCATTTTTCACCATCTCGACTCAGCCCGGCGCGGGAGGAAGGAGACGCTTTTTGCTTTCTCCCCTCACCCCCGACACTCTCTATAACTGCCGGTCGCATCCTCGGAGGCACTTTTCGCTTTCCTCCGGAACAGGCGGACCTGGTCACCATGACCCCAGCATCGATGCCTCCCATCACGTGCCAGGACGCCAAGGGCTCTCCTGCACGGTCAACTTCTCTACCCCACGAACGTCAACACGGCACCCTCACTCAGGTATGTCGTCTGCATTACAACATCCCTCTTCCTCTCTCACATTTCTTTCAAGAGTGGGAGCACTTACCAGGGGTATCGTCTTGGGTTCTTCGCACAGTTCGGTTCGGCTACACTCTTCAGTTTTGCCGCAATCCCCCTTGTTTCAACGGGGTCTTTCCTACCGTAGTAGACAGCGCCACTCAGGCTTCTGTACTTCAGCATGAAATTTCATCCATCCTTCTCAAAGGAGCGATAGAAGAGGTTCCTTCAGGGGAAACCGAACGGGGCTTTTACAGCCGCTATTTCCTGGTCCCGAAGAAGGGCGGCGGTTTGCGTCCCATACTGGACCTCCGCCGACTGAACTTCGCCCTTTACAAAGGGAAATTCAAGATGTTGACGCTGAAAGCTATCATATCTCAGATTCGGCCAGGGGATTGGTTCGTGACAGTAGACCTAAAGGATGCTTATTTCACATCCAGGTTGTACGGCGACACAGGCAGTTCCTCAGGTTCGCCTTTGGAGAAAGAGCGTTCCAGTACAGGGTCCTTCCATTCGGCCTCGCTCTGGCCCCGAGGACATTCACGAAGTGTATGGATGCAGCTCTGGCCCCATTGCGGCTCCAGGGCATCCGTATTCTAAATTACCTGGACGATTGGCACATTTTAGCCCAATCCAGGGAGTTAGTGACCCACCACAGAGACATCGTCCTGAGTCATATCCAGTCTCTCGGTTTGAGGTTGAACTCAGAGAAGAGTGTTCTTGCTCCGGCTCAGAGCACCGTTTTCTTGGGAGTGAACATGGATTCCGTTCTCATGCAGGCCCGATTGGCTCCTGCACGGATTTCCAGTCTGACGACATGCGTGGCCCGTTTTTCGCTAGGCCACCATGTGTCTGTGGGCACTTGCCGCAGGATGCTGGGCCTTATGGCCGCGGCCTCCTCCGTGCTACCGCTGGGCCTGCTCCACATGAGACCTTTCATGTGGTGGATGAAGCTCTCAGGGGTTCGGCCCTCCGGGCCAACCCTTCGCCTACTGAAGGTATCGCGCAGTTGCTTTCGAGCCCTGTCAGTTTGGCGGGACCCTCTTTTTCTTCAAAAAGGGGTCAGCATGGGTGCGGTATTTCGTCGCCAGATGATTACGACGGATGCCTCTCTCACCGGCTGGGGAGCAGTTTTCGAGGGCAGACCAGCATGTGGCGTCTGGACTGGCGAGACTCTCTCTTGGCACATCAACTGCCTGGAGTTAAGAGCCGTTTTTCTGGCTCTGCATCATTTTCTCCCTCTTCTGGAGGGACACCATGTAATTGTCAGGACAGACAACATGGCAGTGGTGTCTCATGTAAACCGACAGGGGGGTTCTCGGTCACGCACCCTGAACAGGCATGCGCGTCACCTTCTCCTGTGGTCTCAGAGCAGATTCCTTTCTCTGAGAGCAGTTCATGTCCCAGGGATTCTGAACCTCGCAGCAGACTTTCTGTCGAGGCAGAAACTCAGATCGGGAGAATGGATGTTGGACCGCCAGGCAGTGGCCCTGATCTGGGAGGTTTTCGGAGAAGCGGAAGTGGACCTCTTTGCATCTCAAGAGTCGTCCCAATGCCCGCTTTGGTTCTCCCTGAGTCCCCCGGCTCCATTAGGGATAGATGCGTTCGCTCACCCTTGGCCAACGCGGAAACTCTATGCCATTTTCGCCCATCAAACTGATCCAGGCGGTCTTGGCCAGAGTGAGAGAGAGCGGAGTCCGCCTCCTCCTGGTAGCTCCGTTCTGGCCGTCCCAGCCATGGTTTTCGGAGCTAATTCCTCAGCTGGAATCTTTCCCCTGGAAGATCCCGGTCAGGGAGGACCTGCTGTCCCAACTGCAGGGCAGGATATGGCATCCTCGCCCGGACATGTGGAAGCTGTATGTTTGGCCGATCAGAGGCTGTTAGCATTAAGTTCTGATCTCCCATCTGACGTTCAGGAGACCATTGCGAGTGCTAGAGCCCCTTCTACAAGGAGGCTATATTCTTCCAAATGGAAGGTGTTTGAGACATGGTGCTTAGCACATTATAGGACTCCAGTTAACTGCCCTGTTGGTTCAGTATTGGAATTCCTGCAGGAGAAGTTTGCTTCTGGAGCAGCTGCTACCACTCTCAGAGTTTATGTCGCAGCTATTGCAGCGCATAGGGAATCGGACGAGATTCCCCTGGGGAAACTAAGGTTAGTTTCGGCCTTCATGCGTGGGGTTAAGCGCCTGAAACCGGCTCGCTCCCCTAGAGTTCCCTCATGGGACCTTTCTGTTGTCCTAGAGGGTTTGAAGAAGGCTCCCTTTGAGCCCTCGGAGTCAGCTCCGGAGCGGATTCTGACTCTCAAGGTTTCTCTTTTGTTGGCTTTGTCATCATTAAAGCGTGTAGGAGACTTACAAGCTCTTTCTGTTAGCGAGTCTTGCTTGGACTTTGCTCCTGGCTTGGTCAAGGTTTCCTTGAGGCCGAGACCAGGGTATGTTCCCAAAGTTCTTTCCACAACTTTCCGCTCGCAGGTGGTTAACCTTAACGCTTTCCACCCTCCTCCATTTTCTTCTGAGGAAGATAGGAAGCTTAACTTGCTCTGCCCAGTTCGTTCTCTTAAGATATATGTAGACCGCTCAGGCGGTTGGAGGAAATCTAACCAGCTTCTGGTTTGTTTCGGTGCTGGCCGCCGTGGGCTTGCTGCGTCAAAGCAGAGGATTTCTCACTGGGTTACGGAAGCTATCTCGTTGGCTTACGAGGTGCGTGGCTTTCCTTCACCTCTTAG